>NC_142038.1:45286894-45590562 GCF_982192425.1 Myodes glareolus
TTTCCACCAATGACCCCATCCCGTTGTCATCAAGTTCTAAGTGTGGCAGGGACTGTGACGGATCTGTGCAGTCCACCACCTACTGAAACAGTTCACGATTGTGTTCATGAAAAGCAAGGAGACAATATCTGGAGCTTCATGACTTCCCAACAGTGGATGGAGCTGAACATTGACTCCTCATAAATGCTGCCTATGACAGCATGATGGGTTGCAGTTAAGTGCAGTGATTCACTTAAGCATGTGGAACTCAAACAGGTATTGGTGCACCACTATTCACAGAAATTCACCATTAATTAAAGGCGGAAACAACTTAAATGTTCATCAGTTGATGAATGGCTACACAAGAAGTGGTATGTACACATAATGGAATATTTCAACACCTTAGGAAATTTTGATATGCTTCAACATGGATGAAGCTTGAACACATTAGGCTAAATGAAATAAGCCATGCACAACAGGGAGACCTGTACCATTGCAGCGGCATGATGTACTGATGGTACAAATCAATGGAGACAGAAAGTGGATGGTTGTTGTCAGGCTAGGGGTAGAAAAGAAGATGTTACTGTTTATGGATTCAGCATTTCAGTTTGGGAAGATAAAGCTCTGAAGATAAATGTTGTACAACAATGGAAATTTTAGGGAACTCTGCACCAATAAATGGTTAGAATAGTAAGCTGTCCGGTATGTGTATTGTAATGATAAAAACAAAACATGGGCTCTGATGTCTGTGTGAGTTTGGATAAAGTCACTTTCTTGAGCCCCAACGTCATCATCTTGGCCTGAGAATAACAAAAGTGTCTTCCTCAGGAGGGCCATTAAGAGGATTAAAATAGATAATTCCTGCAAAGTGCCTGGCACCGATATATGTTTAGCAAACGGTACCTATTATTGTAGCGATGAACAAGTTCTTAAGGAAATGTTGAGTCTACCGTTTATTTTATGTGATGGGTAGAAAAGGTGGTGATAGGTAATAAAAACACGTTAAGGAATTAAAACTCACTGAAATGTGTAGGGTTTGTGAAATTATGGACAGGGAAAAGAAGGAGGCGACATTTACTGAACAAATACTTGTGTATTAAATGGTCTTATAATATTTCAATGAGAAAGAAAATTTCAAATTGGGCAAACAGACTGTTACAGGGTTTACAGATTAAAATAACCTGTCCATCTAACCTAGTTGTCAAATAACATTTGGATAAAATTTGAATTGGGTTTCCATGACCCCAAAGCCCATTAAATATCCAGTATCTAACAACGCTTCTCTGTATTCATTAGGGTCTGGATGACTGTTTATAGGCACGTGGCTACAGAAACCGAATGTGTTCAGATACTTTCCTACATACACTGCCATTCTAGACTGTGTGCAAAAAGCTAAAAGATTCTTGGCTCCAGCTGACCCTCTATCCTACAAGAGTGGATCTTCCTTACAGGCAACTAGATGTAACCAGACCTTGTAAACTACAGTTACACTCAGAGAGTTTTGCTCTGGCTAGCAAGAGGACTGAAATTAAACACACATTCAGAATGATTGGGGCTCTTCATCTTCGGAGTGAAAGTATTTGCTCTCTTAGATGTTGACTGGTTTGGGGGCAGGGGTTGAAGCAGACGGCCGTCCATCTCTTGAGCATAGTGAGAGTTTAGTCTTCAAGAGAAGAAACTGAAAGAAAAGAGTCCTGGGTCTGAGGAAACTTCCTGGTAACTGAACCTTTTCGCTATTACAGGAAGTAGAAACAGAACCTTCCAAAAGTACCACCACCCTTATCTCCCCATGTCAGGAACCGATAGTCTAGAGTGTGAAACGGGAATCCAGTGTGCATAAAACAAAAGGAAATGGAATCGGATCCTCTGAAGAGGGAGAAAAGAAGGCCAGACAGGAAGCCTGTGGCTTAAGTAATCATTGAAAAACTCCATGGCTGTTTACTGGAGTCTGAATGTTGACATCTTGTTCTTGTTAGATTCCAACTGAATACCTAAATATGAGAGCGTTTAACTCTGGCATCATCTAAGCAGGCTGGGTTTATACAATTCTAGAACCAGGAAAAATATTTCATGCTGCGGTGTTTGGCTGTACAGCGTGAGTGTGCATACACTATTGAAAAATAGTTTTTAATAACAGCAGCAATGACGCCCACACTTGCACAGTATCAACAGCTTTTGCCAACCCCACTTTTCTGTATCTTTCATATCAGCTTCCATCCTCAGAAGATGATATCATCCTTAGTTACTAGAGTGAAAATATGTAGCCAGTTGGGGAAGGGCCCTGGAGCTTGGTGTCTTAGGCATCAAACCCCTTTCTTGAGGAGGTGTTTGAGACAGAGTCTCTCTGTGCGGCCTTGGCTGTCCTAGAACTTGCTCCGTAGACCAGGCTATCACGAACTCACAGAGATCAGCCTGCCTCTGCCTCCAGAGTGCTGGGATTAGAGGCGTGCACCACCGTGCCCAGCTAGCATGAACCCTTATATTGCTGAACTTGACGATGTTGGAAATTCCTAGCAGGGAGACTTTATAAGAGGTGACAGAACCCAAGAGTTTCGGCACATCTGTGGAAGTACTCTAGCATTTAAGCAACTAGCTACCAGCTGGATGTCAAGGCACATGCAGATGACCAAAATGGAGTGTATCAGAGTTCACTGCTGCACTGTGTCTTGTAACTAATGGACATCAGAACTGGAATCCAAGGCTGTTTCCCTCCCAGCTGTGCAACTGAGCAAAGCTTGTGTGTTCCTGGTCAAGTGGCCCCTGAGCAGCTACTCTTCCTTTGTCTTTCCCTCTCTTGTTCCTTCTCCTCCTCCTCTTCTTTCTCCTCTTATTCCTCTCCCCTTTCTTCTCCTTCTCCTTCCTCCTCTGAGTCTTGAACATTCTGAGCCCTAGGCCTCACATGCTAGGCAAGCTCTCTGCCATCGAGCTACAGTCTTACAAGCCTGTCCTCCATCCAGCTTCTTCAGTGCACTATAGTATTGTCTTTTTTATGAGCAAAACATTAGGTAACACATGGTAAACCCATAGAAAGAGATATTAACTATTAACAATGATTGTTTAGAAGTATATTGATACAAGTATTCCATGTTAGTTGAATAACAAAAATGGATTATGACAGGGTATATTCACTGATATATCTTTTGTAATTATATATATATATATTTGATATATGATATATAGAGATATATTTGGGGAGAAAGGAATGCTTGTGAATTGTGCATATAGGTGTTAAGAGTATGTAAGAATATGGGAGTTTGGAAAACTCTGTTAAATTTCAGCACTTGTGAGCCGATGCACATGGATCTCGACGAGTTTGAGGCCAACCTGGTTTATATAGTGAGTTTCCAGCACCAAGGCTACACAGTGAGACCCTGTCTAAAGAAAGAAGGAAGGGAAGAGAGAAAGGAAGAAAGGAAACAGAGAATGTAGGCTTTAGTGTAGCAAATGGAGTGGCAGGCTCTGTTCCCGCCCAGATCCCAGCTAGCTTACACCCAAAATAATTGCACGGAAACTGTATTCATTTAAACACTGCCTGGCCCATTATCTGTAGCCTCTTATTGGCTAATTCTCACATCTTGATTAACCCAAATCTAATAATCTGTAAACCACCACGAGGTCGTGGCTTACCGGAATGAGTCTAGCCAGCGTCCGTCTCGGGAAGGGGAATCATGGCATCTGCCTCATTGCCTTCTTCCCAGCATTCTATTCTGTCTACTCCACCCACCTATGTTCTGACCTATCAGGCCAAGCAGTTTCTTTATTAACCAATGAGAGTAACACATAGATAGAAGACTCTCCTATATCACTTTAGGGACTGGAGAGTTGTCTCACTGTTTCAGAGCACTTGCTGCTCCTGCAGAGGCACCACGTTCAGTTCCCAGCACCCACATGGTGCACACAAGCATCTCTAACTCCAGTTCTAAGATATCCAGCATCCTCATCTGACCTCTGCAGACACCAAACATCTATGAGGTGCACATATATATGTAAGCAAAACACTCATACACAGAAAGTAAAAAGAATGAATCTAAAACTTCAAGAAAGGTATTAGGTTTGAATTCCAGTCACAGTTTCCAAATCACACCATCACCTTAGTGAGGTACTTGACCCCACTGAGACTTAGTCCTCACCTGCAGAGAGTGGAAATCATACCATATCCTTCACAGGGATGTTTAGTAGGGAAGTGCTGTCAGTAAAATGCTTAGCATGATTCCCGACACACAGTGCTCAGCAAGTGCTATGAGATAATATTATTTATGCATAGACAAATATTTAAATAAGTTGAAAGAGTCCCTTTGCATGTGCCCAGCTCTGACTGGTTGCTCTGAGGAACAGTGGGAACAAATGCTCTGGACCCTGATCTGTACAGTCCTGCCCTCTGTGTGGTCCAGCCTTCCTCGGTTCCCATCCTCAGCTAGAAGGAAAGGGACTCTTCTTACTTTTAGAAAGAATAAACAAACCTTGGAAAGAAGCCTTGGGGTGGGATGAGTCACAGTTTGGGTGGGTGCAAAACCACTTTTTCCGGCTTTTTGGGAAGGGCACTGGGCAGCTTCTGCCACCCTGAGTTTGGTGACTGCTGACACCCACTCTCTGTTTCTCTAGCCTCCACCGATTATAGATTTTGGGAAGATAATCATCTACACGAACAACCTGAAAATCATCCGGACCCCGATGGACAAAAGGGACTTCATGAGGAGAATCCTCCAGAAGGAAGCAGTTGCTGAGGAGGAGGCTCTGATGGGCACAGGGGAAAACGATGGTGACGGGGAGCAAAATGACAGTCCCCTGCCGGAGACGGAAGGCACATTTCTCCATAATCAGCACACACAGGTGTGTCAGCGCCACTGTTTCCCCCAGGCTGGCCCTGCGGCACTGGCCTGCACCTTGTTCTGCTCCTGCAATACCTCCCGAGACATTTGTGAATAACAACACTTACAATATTTGCTAAAGTGTGAAAGAATTTTAACACCTATTGGCTTATAATGGCAGGGCATATTATTACTATAGATCCACGCTTATTTTATTATATATAATCTATTATTATGTTCATGACTAGACATTCACATTTTAAATATTTATAATCTTTAATTTTTTGGATGACTCCTTTTGGCATCTGATTAGGGAATCCATTGCTTTTCCTGTGAGTTGTGTCTTATGAACCATGGGTTTTAGAGATGGGGACAAATCAGCTCTGTTCTATTTTATTTATTGATTTTTCTGAGACAGAGTCTACAGCTCAAGCTGTTCTCAAACTCTCAACATAGCTGAGGATGATTTTGAACTTCTGATCCTTCTGCCTCTAATCCGGAGTGCTGACATCAATGGTGGATGTGCTGCTACGCGAGGCTCACATAGTGCTGGGCATTGAACCCAGTGCTTCCTGCAAGCTAGGCAAGCACTCTACCAATTGACCTACATCCCCAGCCCCAGTTCTGCCCTTTTCTTATGAGTTCACTTGTGCCTCTGCTATTGGTCCAAAACTCAGTCTGCAATCAGTGAAGATCTGGAAAGTCTCGAGTCAGTTTGAAGGTTGGATGTTGGAGAAGGGCCACGAGTTAGTTTCAGGCTGCTTAGCCCCAAAATAATCATACAAAAACTGTATTAATTAAATCACTGCTTGGCCAATTAGCTCTAGCTTCTTATTGGCCAATTCTTACATTAATTTAACCCATTTCTATTAATCTATGTATTGGCTGTGACTTACTGGGTAAAGTTCACAGTGTTTATTTCCAGTGGCTCCACGGCTTCTCTCTGACTCCACCCTTCTTTCTCCCAGCATTCAGCTTAGTTTTTCCCTGCCTAGCTAAATTCTGTCCTGTTATAGGTCCAAAACAGTTTCTTTATTCATTAATCAATAAAAGCAACACATAGACAGAAGGACCTCCCACACCAGTTGGGTGAGTTGAAACTGATACCATTTGTAAACCCACAAGCCCAGGCACCTGTGGACTACAATATACTGATTTTTTGTAGTCTACTGAGAGTGAACAATTGAACCATATGTTGCTGTCAGCACTGACCGCCACACTCCATGGTCCCTTGTACGCAAGTTAGTTTCTGTGGAACTCACTCTAATATCCCATGAGGTAGACTGGAAAATGGAAGAAAGGCTTCGTGGACCTGAATGATGTCCCTGCGTTGAGAGGACTGAGGTGAAGAGAATGAGGAAGTCATAGCCATCTCTGAGCCATGACTTTAGGCCAAGGTGCCAAGTATCTCCACTCTCATTTCTCTATCTTACATGACAATCTAGCTCTCCACCTTCTCTCTTAAAATCTATCTTCTCTCTTTCTCTCCTGGCCCACCCACTCCACCAGAACATAAGCCTCTTTCTTGGACTTCAAAAAAAGGCTCCTGAAGTTTGGCTCACATCCACCCTTTGAACTGATTTCACACCCAATGTGGCACTTTTGAAATGAGACTCTTTGTTTCTGCCAGTTCCTTCCTAGCCCTTCTACCCCTCAGAGCTTTCTATGATGCTTCATTGCTTGGGATAAGACCAAATCTCTTTATGTGTTTTAGAAAGCCCCGGGTTGCCTGGCTGGTGTTAGTGTCTCTGGTTTTATCTGGTACACATCTCTTGTGTCCTTGCTCCCTCTCCTCCCTCTACTGCCCGTCTGTCCATCTGTCCGTCTCTCATAGGTTCTTTCCACGCTCTTGTCAGAGGCAGATCCCCTGTCCTCATGCAGTGGCCCCCAGGTCTTCTGTTCTCTTCCTTTTAGCTCCTGATACCTCAGGGGAGGTTCCATCTCTCAGAGGGCTCTCGACAGCTCCCGTGAGGATGACACACTCAGAATCAACCCATCAGGACTTGGCACGCCTCCTCAACTTTACTTTCATGTTTGTGATTCTGTGGTTAAGGTTTGCTCATACCTACCAGGATTTGATCTCCACGAAGTCAGAAGCTGTGTTCATGGTAGATGCAATATTGCAGTTCCCAGGTTAAAAAAAATAACAACAACAAAAACCAAAACCTGGCACATAATTGATGTTCAGTCAGTGTTACCTGTGGTGGGAAACATAATGGAATTTGGAACCAAGCGTCAGCTGAAAAGAAACATGCCACTGTTGCTTCTCTTGTCTTCTAAGAAGTCTGTAGAACCCAGCATGGTGGCAGGTGACATTGTAAACATCACCTTTCTTCTGTATAAATCTTTAGTTCCATTATTTCTCTTATTGTGTTGTAAATTGGGGGGACACCCCTTCCCCCCACACAATAAGAAATAGGCAGGTGCAGGTCACTTCATAGTCCTGAAAGAAAAGGCAATGGCGGCAGGTTCCAGGTGACAATTACCTTTCAATTCAGTTTCAAGGAATCCAGATTTTTTTTTTCCTGTAGTGCTGTAAGCAGGGGCAGAGTTGTGTGGCAGAAGGTTTCCAGGAAAGGTTACACTTCCCTTGTCTGTTCTTTAAACTCTGGTTTAAATTACTATTTGTTTGTTCGATCCTTTGTGCAATGAATGCCCAGACAAGTTTTATTCTAAAAGAAAGGGTCAAAGAACATCAAGGAAACCCTTCTGGCTAAGGGGTACTTTGCTCTGCTGTTTGTAACTGGGAAGAGAGAGCCCGATGAAACAGTAGGGCAAGGCAGAAAGCCGGGCCACCTTGAACCTCTATCAACTCTAAAGCAAAGGAGAAGAATAATGGAATTGAGCCACAGAGACATTTGCAAGGAGAGGATTCAGGCTCTGTGCTTGATGAGACTGTCCCTGTAAACCTCTGGGCACTTTAATGCTTCATGAGGCACTCTCATCTTTGAGGTAGAAAGATAAGATAATACCAACAGTAATAGCTACTGATTTCTGAGGGCCCACAAGAGACAGCTACCTTTCTTGCGTTTGTCCATGCAATAGTTCATTTCCTTCTCGTGAAGACTCCTTGGAGAATGTCTTCTCTTCCACTAGGGAAGCTGAGACTCAGCGAGGTCAAGTAACTCACTAGAGGTCACCAGAGACAGCAGTCAAATCAGGTCCATACCAATGTTATGATCACAACCACTGCCGACTCTGGCTTTATGCTGATCACTGTCTGCAGAACTGTGCATGCCTGCATGGCTGAAGGAAGCAACAGAAGCACCCTTTTCTTGGTCCGAGAGTGACATAGAGTGACCAGAGAAGAAAGTAGACTGAGAGGATCTGTTTAGGTCTTGAGCCTAAACTATGCCATGCAGCTGTATTTTATCCCTGGTGCTAAATATTTTGAGAAGAGTTTTAAGGAGAGGGTTCCTCTGATTCTTGTGCTTGCCCTCAGGGCTCTTTCCTTTTTGTTCAGCCTTGTCCGGACTCCACGTGATAGTTTTTGCTTTATCTTGTATTTTTTTTTTTTGGTCACATTTGGTTGTTATGGCCTAGAAGCCTGTTCTTTTCTAATGAGAGACAGCAAGGGAGTGGATCCGGCAGGGAGGGGAGGAACTGGGAGTAGAGGGAGAGGAAACTGTATCAGTATATATTGTAAGAGAAAAGAATCTATTTCCAATGAAAGGGGGAAAAAAAGAAGAGGGTTTCTTACACATGATTATTTTTGTTTAGTGGGAGATCAGCATGTGAACAAATATTGTGCCAGGCACTACTTATGTAATAATAATAATAATAATAATAATAATAATAATAATAATATAATAATATCTAAATAATATTATCTAAATGTGACTCTGGATGTCTAGGAAGGGCTGATGAAGCAACTGGGAAGCTTTCTGTGATGTACTCAGGAAGAGTCAGTGGAGCAGGAGACTTCCCGGTTGGGGGTAGCCCTGAGTGGGGCTCCTGAGAAGGAAGAGTGGGTGGATAAGTCTGTCTGGAAGGAACTGAGCAGCTGACATCTGGAAACAGGTGGGAGTGGGCAGGGCTGTGTAGACATGTCTAGGGACAAGAACCTGAGGCTCCCAGAAAGGGGAGAGGTTTAGATTTAAAAAAATTAGATCATCTGAGGTCACTCTTCCTGAATCATCAGAAGGAGGGCAATTATCTGTTGAAAGGGTTTTCCAAGTTGTGTTCCCTGAGATGGTCGGCATGATAGGCATCTCAACCGGACTGGCTTGAGCGGAGAAAGCTTCTCACAAGAATGGGTGTTGTACCAGAGTCGGTGCACCTGGACTCGGAACCTGGGCGTGGGCGAACCTGAGATGGGCGTGAAAGGCCTTTCAGAAGCTGAACTGGATGGGGCTCCTTACTCAGTTCACCTGGCGGTGGTCTGGTTTGCAGCCCACTCCTGCGGAGATAGTGCTTATAAAGAGCGTGAAATTGCTCATTTCTGTGAGATGTCTCAGACGTCTTGGCTCAAGACATAGCCGAGGGGCGTTTTCTGGAGACAGGAGACTGTGGACTGAGAAGGGAACTGACTTTTACGGGGAGCTTGGGATATGGAAGAGGAGAGCAGCCTGTGATTGCACGTGCTGTCTCACTCGATATCCCAGGACTCGGCGTGGGGGGGGGCATTTCCTGCACGTCCTGCCTGTTTTCTCAGTAGTGAGACCAAGCAGGAGAGGCTGAGCGAAGGTCCCGCTGTGCTGCCCTCATCGGACATCAGCTTCCGCTCTGGTCCATTGGCTCCACAGCCCCGAGCTTGTGTTTTTATGGAGAATTTCATACACATATAATTTTTTTTCATTTGAGACCGGCTCTCACTATGTATCAATACATGGTTTTGATCTAATCCACTTCCCATTCCCTTCCCTTCAACACGCACCCCCCTTGCAACTTTCCCTCCCTACTTCATATCTTTTTCTCTTAAAGCAAAGACCCTGAGTCGATTTAGTGCTACAGGTAAGAGCACAGGTGTAGGACCGTCTTCCAGAACACAGGTTGCCTCTCCAGGGTCGAATCCCTGAAGAAAACTGAGTCTTCCTTGGCCAGCAGTCATCAGTTGCCAGTAACGTCTCCCGTGGGAGTGGAGCTTCGTGAGCCTTTGCCCTGTCCATCAAGACTAGGGCTTTAATCATTAGGCCTTACACAGTTCTCAAAGAGAATAAAATAGTAGACGAGCTCAGATCTAATCCATTCACTCACCCAGTCTCCCAGTGAGAAGGCATCCCTTTCTGAGCACCTGGTATTGGAGAGCCACAATGATTGGTTGTATGAACAGTCAGAGGGCATGGAGTCTGGTGCTCCGTCCCCAGGGATTAAAATCTGCCTCCTCTTCTTCCAGGCTCTGTGTCTGACATTACCAGGTCTGCTCAGTATGGCATTTCCCTACCGCCCTGGGTGAAGGTATGCCCTGGGCTGTTGTGGGGGTGCCATGCACGAGACACAGGAAACCCTTAGGGAAGGAAGCTCCTGGTTTCTTTGAGCACCCACTAAGGTTTGTCACATGGGCTTGTCCCTCTGTCTGGCAGAGGGAAAAGTCATGCCTGGCCTTTATTGAGCATCTATCAGATGGGAACAAGGGTGATCAAGAGCAGAAAGCTGAAGAATGTCGGACGCGGCCGCAGAAGGTATCACGAGCCTGAGAAATCCCCTCTGATCCAATTGCTGCTCTGTGTCCTGGCCGCTTCCCCGTGAGTGTTTATGAGAAACATTTTCTACAGTTCTGCTCCAGTCTTTGCCAAGTCCTAGCACGGTTTTGATTTCTGTGAAAAGGGTGGGCTTGAACCGCTGACCTAACGGAAGCCTGACTTCTCTCTTGCAGGACGGGTTGGTCCCTGAGGACAGCTGTCTCCACTGCCAGGGGTCCGGCATCGCCACCTGCTCTCTGTGCCACGGCAGCAAGTTCTCAATGCTGGCTAACAGATTCAAGGAGTCCTATCGAGCCCTCAGGTGCCCTGCCTGCAACGAGAATGGCCTGCAACCTTGCCGAATTTGCAGCCCGTAGCCGGTGGCCCCGGGTTCTCACATCTCCTTTTATTACACTCCCACGTGTGCTCCCCTAATAAACCATCTCCCTTTCTCCTGCTTCTCCCGGAAAAGGCGCTACAGCAGCTGCGCCCACTCCTAACACTAGCAAATCTCAAATTATTTGATGACATTTTGTAAAGCGGGTAACATCTCTACATGGGTCTAAGTAATGGGGGCATTTTTGAATCAGAATCGGCTTTGAAACTGGTCCTAAAATTATCCTTTCAGGAACACGTGCACGCATCTCACTTGATTTAGCTCAGTCTTCCCCCCCTCCCCCCCGCATCAGTGAACAAATAAATAAATATACACTTCAGGCAGTAGGTTGAAGTCATTTTCCGGGCTGCGGGTTATTTTGCAAAATTATGTGGTGAGAAAGGAAGAAAGAAGCGGATTTCCAACGAACCAAATTCCTGTTGCTTGTCATGCATCTGAAATTGTCATTGGGCAAATTGAATTCTAATGAAGCAGAAGGGAGAAGATACAGCGAACACCAGTGGTCCTGGCAGGCCTCTGCAAGCAAACAGTATGCTCATTCCAGAGACAGGTGAGAGGAGGAGGCCCTCCTGTAGCTGCTCCGATGTGGCGGAGTGCTCCCACACCAGCTAGACAGCCGGAGAGCACTTGCGCTCAGGTGAGGAGGGTCTACCATCTTTCTGTGTGCCTTTAACTGGTGAGGTTATAAAGCTATACCAAACCTATCTATGATCAATTTGGTGCTCAAGCACGTATTTGTGATAAGAATTCTGCCAGCTCCTCACTAAATTACCAAAAACACGGGTCTATTTTAGGACTCCGATCCAGCCAGCTTGTCTTTAGGAAGGACAGCAGGTGTTCCGTGCTGAACTAAGGAAACTCTAAGAGAAAAACCGAGAGGGCTGATAGACATTGTGTTTTACCGCCCACTAATGTGCATGCGAAGGGTGACTCTTCCCTCTTAAAGACAGTTATTAAGTTTTAAAACCACGTTTGTTGATGAACTTTTGTAGCTTGAACACCCACTCTCCACACTCGGCGAGGACGGCACCAGAATCCATTATCCAGTGCTGCTTGTCTCCCGTAATAGTTCTGGCTTTACAGCTTAGTAATTCTGCAAGGTTTGTTATTCTCTTAAACTCTGTTAAATCAACAGTGGGTTGTATGTGGGCAATATGAGTACTTCTAATAAAAAGATGCAAACACACTCTTTGAAGCCACGATGCTCTTGTCTGCTTTCTCGTTGCTAACTTGACTCCTTTGGGACTCTGTATGATGGCTTCCTGCCTCCGTGTGTGCTTCCTACAGCTGTTCACCTTTCTCTGTCTTCTCAGCATACCAGAAGAAGGGGTGATGTCAAGAGACCTGAAGTACTTAACTTGTTGATGGGAGTGTTCTGCCACAGGCATGGTTTGAGTACTCTTCACACACACACACACACACACACACACACACACACACACACACGGGCTTGAGACCTCGTGTAACCCAAAGGATGCCAGACCTTTGGCATCTTGTGGGTCTTATGGTTTAAGTGGAGTCAGCATGCAGCAGGTAGTTGAAGTATAGTGTGGCTTTCCTAAGGTGGACTAATACAGGATGGGATTAATATATTTGGAGAAAAAGAAGGATCCATTGTTAGCCTTAGTGGGTTGTTCTTTCTTATTGTGCTGGGATTGCATCCAGTGTCTGATACATGCTAAGCACATATTTTACCACTGAATTATCTTTATCTACTTCCTTGATAGGTTTAGGGAGACTACCCAAAGGAGAAAGTACACACACACACACATACACACACACACACACACACAGAGAGAGAGAGAGAGAGAGAGAGAGAGAGTTATCATTCCATCACCTGTCCTGAATGCTCTTAAGAGTGTCGAGTTTTTTAAATAATCACACAATAAATACGTCTATTAATGACTCCACTAATTGTGTTAATTCAGTAGGTAGTTATTTATTGTTGTGATGGAAACAACATCTGACCTCTTAATAAGGTAATAAATACATAAAACCTTACTGCTGATGATCATTATAAACTTCTGGACTATGAACCAAGAACAAATTTACTTCTCTGAAAAGAAACCAAACCAAACCAAATACCCACTGAGCATCAAGGATTTAGGAGTAGGCAAAAAGACAAAATCCGGATTCCTCTGGAGCTTATATTTTGGTAAGAGACTATAGATGCCTAAATACATATATTTATGCAATACTCATATATGCAAAAGCTATGTAAAGCATACTACAGAGAAATATGCATTTATACAATACAGCTATTTGCAGAATGTATAGCATGTCAGAAAGGGATAAATCTACGCGAAAACAAAGCGCCACAAGGGACTGAGAGCTGGACGTGGCTGTGGACGAGTGACATGGAAAGGTGGCTTCTGTAAAGGGCTAGTAGAACTGTAGCTGCAGTGAGCCCGGCAGATGCCTGGGGTAAGAGTAGACCTCGTAGAGGAAACAACCACGCTAGACGTACAGGAAGGAGAGGGACATAGAAGACAGTGTGGGACAAATGGAGGCGGGGCAGAAGAGAAGGTGCTCCCCTGTGTGGTGTGTGAATGTGCACTAGTGTGTGAGGTATGTGTGCTTGTGTGTTGGGTGGCGGGAGTCTTTCTCAGAAGCCGTGGTAAGAGCTTGGATTACTGGGACACGCTGCTGAAGCTGGGCCTCTCTGTTCAGTCAATGTCACATTCACATGCTCTCTTCTCTACTCTCCGCTCCCACCCCCAGACGCTGGCGGCAGGGGCCTGAAAACTACACTTCCCAGACTCCTTAGCCTGATAGCAGTTTCTGCCAACAAGAAGTACTGGCTGCTCCTGGGAGGAAAAAAGACGCCCGCGCCTCCCCGCCACCCGCCCTTCTTCAAGCCAGGCTCCTGGCAGCTTTTGCAACACGGCTTTTGTTCTAGCAATCAGGAGTCTTTGTAACCAAATCCCATAATGCGTTCCCTGTTTGAAATGTCTAGAATGGGTATTCATGTTTGAGCTGAGGAGGATCAAGACGCCGTGTTTCAGTCTCTTGGCTGCTGTGCTGGGAAGAAACGCAGCAGGGTAGGGGGAGAAAAGGGAGGCTGGCTGGGAGGATTGCCAGGGTCCTGCTGGTGGCTCATGGTAGCTAGAGCGTGTGTGGTACCAAGTGGTCCCACTAGGGATGTGCCTGAAGGTAGAATCATGGGGTATGCTTACTGCCCTTTGTATTTAGAAATCTCATTGTGCCCTCTTTGTCTCCTTACACAGATAAGGGCACCAGGATACCCATTTCCTGCTTTGCGAACTTCGTACCCGGCGCATCAGTCAGGTCTGAGCACACTTTAGGGCAAGATAGACTAATATCAGGACTCGGAATTCCTGGAGCTGGAAACAAGTGTGAAGATTCCAAAACAGCAGCTCGACAATGCTGTGATCAATGATGCCGTGTCCTCTGAAAGTGCAGGACTTTTTTTTTTTTTTTTAAAATGAATAAGTGACTTTAAACATATAAGATTTTACAAAGTTTGATGGATGGCCCATGCCTCTAAGTCCAGTGGTGGGGAGGCAGAGGCAGGAGAAGGCTGAGTTTGAGATCAGCCTGAGTTATACAGTGAGTTATACAGTTTCAAACAAACAAACAAAACAACCAACCAAACAACCAAACAAGTCAACCTAAAGCAAACTAAAGTATCCAGAAAGTAGCACTGAGCTGTTTTTACATCGGGTTTCCATTGTGTTTCGGGCATGTGCAGTGCCCCTTAGGAAATAAATATGAAAAAAATTAATGTTTATCACTAATAACATTACAGCATTGGGGTCTAAGTCAAGGTAATAAGTGGATTTAACCTTACAGTCTGGGGACAGCACCATTGCTATCTATTGCTATTCTCTTCGGTAGGATTCATCTTCTCTGACTGGCTGGGTTAGCTCCTGTTCTCTCTTTGCAGCTCCTTCAACTATCTTCATAACAAAGGATATTTACTTCCCTTTGCAACTCCCACCCCTGTGGTGTTTGAGTGAAAAAGTTCCCTATAGGCTCTGGCATTTGAATGCCTGATCCTGCTGTGTGAGGAGACTTTAGAAGGTTTAACCTTACTGGAGGATGTAGGTCACTGGGGGTGGACTTTGAGGTTTCTCTGCCTTCCCATCCTAGTTCAAGCCTATCCTCACGCTGGGTGTGAGTGGAATGGCTCAGCCCTCTGACCTATTCATCAAGCACGTCTAGACTTCACACACAGGATCTTCAGTGTCCAGGGGCCTCCTTTCTCAGTTCTGCCCTGTTTGGAAGACACTGGTGGACTGGAATGGCAGTATAGCCCCTCCTTGTCTCTCTAGCAAAGTCAAGGACAGTACCCACAGGTCCTAGTCTTAAACCTTTGTTTCTAGAGATCTTTCTTTCCTTCCTCCCTTTCTTCTTCCTTTCATCCTTCCTTCCTCCCTTCCTTCTTCCTTCCTTCCTTCCTTCCTTCCTTCCTTCCTTCCTTCCTTCCCTCCCTCCCTTTCTCCCTCCCTTCTTCCTTTCTTCTTTCTTTCTTCTTTGTTTTTTTTTTTTCCAGCAAGGCCTCATTTACGTCAGGTTGTCTTCCACCTCACTATGTAACCAAGGATGACCTTGAACTTCTAACCATTCTGTCTCTATCTGTGGATATAGGTGTGCTACCACATCCAATTTTATGCACTGCTGGTACTCTATTCCAGGTTCTTGCACATTTTGGGCAAATATTCTATCAGATGAGCTACAAACCCAGCCTCTGTACTTTAAGAAAAAAAAATTCAATTTTGCTTTTAGAAAAGATCTCCATTGAATTATAAATTTAAAAAACTTTTTTTTTTTTTTGGAAACTCCACTCAGCATTATTTTTGTGAGCCCAAATTTACCTTCCTGACATAAACTGACTCCAAACATCAGTTAAGTTTGAGTCCTACAGAAGATAATGTTTTTTTATTCTAAGTCTTTCACAAATCATTTCGGCAATGTGTTCATTCAGATGGGCACTGGCCACTGTTTTTTAAAAAAATTACTGTGATTCACTGGAGCTTAATTGGAGTGAAGTTTATGCAAAAAGTAAATCTGAAAGAAATGTTCACAGTTGTTTGTATCACCTGTCCTCATTAGCTGAATTTTTTCATTTTCTAATTAAACGTAGTAATTATTGAGAGTTCATAGTCATGCAATTATTTGAGAGAGAAATGGAGCTAAGTCAGTGTCAAGATTGTGGTATATAATCCCTGCCTGTATCAGAGGATGTGCAAAGCCCTGAGGAAAGGTCTGGAGACATGGCAGCAGAGCGGTCCTTACTGAGTTGGGGAAGGGAAGGAGAGAGGGGTAACTGTTCCTGATAACACTAGGTCAAAGTTCACCCGCTTCCCAGGGCTTCCTTTCTGCACAGTTAGCTTCGCTGTTAGTCAGCTCCCAAGCACTTTTCCCCTACCAGTGGCTATTTCTCAGGAGACCGGGACCATTAATTTATACAAAAATGTAGATGGCTGTAAACCGCCGCTGTTTTTATAAATTCAAAGTGTGCTTTGTGAGGATGTCTATGTGTCAGGGAACGCGAAAGACGCGAGCACGCACAAGGAAGAAAGAGAGATGTTTTCCTCAAGGGGTAATTTTACTCCCACAGGAAACCAGGGGTTTAAATAGATATTCACAGAACGGAGTGGCAGGTGTCAGAAGAGGAAAAGAAGAAAGTAGTTAAGTCCTTCAGCTGGAGTTCCTTTCTGGAAGGCACGGTGCCTCAGCCGCCACTGTCTCCTCCGTATCTCCCCATAGTGCCCTATACACAGGCATTCAGCGAAGAGTTGGCCATTTGCTGTTTGGTGAGACACATCTGATTTCACCGCTTGGACTTTAGTGTGTTGTGTGTTATCTTATGTGCCAATATCTTATGAAGGCTTCACAGGGGAATAGCTTTTAAAGTGGCCCTGAGCCAGTCATGGTGACACACACCCTAATGGCTGCGCTCTGGAGGTTCTTCAGAGTCCAGCCTGGGGTTTCATAGTGAAACCACACAAAAACAAAACAAAACAAAAAAAACCCAATACACACGCAGTGAGGTCCATTTACTAGATTTGTGCCCCTCAAGTGTTGGTGGCCCAGAAACTCTTCTAACAAGAGGAGCAGGGTCAAAACGTGACATCACCTCCGAGACTTGCTTACAGAGGGCAGTAACTCTTTTCCTGGGTCACCCAGGCCACGTGGGACATTTTGATAGGTCCATGTAGCAAGGAGCGCTAAGTGGCCTCTAGTCACTAAGGCCTCAGCAACCTACCAGTGACTGCAAGGGGGAGCTTGAGAGGGCAAACTAGCATGACTGCAATCCTGGCTTGCAGGTGTAGGACAACCCTGGAGTCAAAATCACTCAGCTGATCCAGGCTCGTGGCTCTGCCTGAAGGTAATCAATGTCTCATGATGGCAGATAAAGGGCTGGGTCTTTAGCCCAGTTACTAGAGTGCTTGCCTAGTGAGCACAAAGACCTAGTGCTATCCTAAGCACTGTACCCACAAATGGGTGTGACAGTGCATACCTCGAATCCCAGGGCTAGTGAGGGTGATGGAGGCAGGGGGATCAGAAGTTTAATACTATCCTTGGCTAAGTAATAAATTAGAGGCCAGCCTGAGACACATTAGACCTTATCTAAACAAACAAACAAGTCAAAATAAACACACAAGCCATGGTTGACTCATTCTGTAGGCATAGGCTATAGGTAAGACCACCTTCTATCCAGCTATCCAGCTCCTTGCTGTGGCCTTTTAGGTCCCCAGTTTTTCTTTCTTTCTTTCTTTTTTTTTTTTCAGGCTAAGGGGTACTCATGACCATTTCTGTGGTTGATGCTCAATTTATTAAGCTCATGAACTTGATACCTAAACCCTCAAATCAAGGTTTTGTGGAGCCTTTAAGAACTGATTAAAATTTTATAAGAAAACTTTAAAATTTTAAAGTAGCCACAGTTGTCTGCTTAGGATGGCTAATCCCTTTAAACACTCTAATAACCCAGTTCGTGAACACATAAAGATGGCAGAAGCTGGTGCTAAAGCTGGACCTTGCTACTGGGCAGCATCAACACATGGACGAGGTAGCTTTTTTTTTTTCCTTTTAATTTCTGTGCCTGCTTTTCTATGCTCATTTGGACAATCTTTTGGGACTTCAGTCTAATTATTTCTCTTGCTTTCTGGGGTCACAAAATTCTTAGCAGACTCATAGAAAAGATTATCTTATCAGGACCCTGAGACTGCGACGAGGCACATGGATGGATTATTCTTTGCACAGGCTTATTTGTTTCTCCTGAGGTGGTTTTAATTCAAATCACCTTTTCCATCATGGCTTTTCTATAGTTCATTGACATCTGTCACGTCACGAGGACTGTTTTAGCTCATATCTTGTGCCTAAGGCTTAATTTTGCAGCCTACTGTCTACTCTTGAATTTAAAAAAAAATATTATCTCTTGACAGCTGTTATATAACTGATTGTGTTGTCAGAATCAAATATTGATTTGTTCTCTTAGCATTAGAGACTGACGTATTTCTTATTATCACAGAGACTTAATCTCTTGAGTTGAGGGACTGAGCCTTCGCTTGTGAGCTTTGCAGCTGATAGTTTATTTGAGAAACCAAAATGACCAACCTGAGAGCATTTTCCTCTTTTGTTCATGTAAAGGTTCACCGAGACTGAATAGCTCTGCCTGATTTTGGTTTACAGTTTCCATATTCTTTCTCCTTAAGCAGTGAAACACAGATGATTGTGTCTCATATACACAAAATTAGCAGAAGAAACACCAAATTATATTATTAAATATTAAAATTAATATTAAAATTAGCAAGGACTGTGTTCACCATTTTCTACTACAGTGACCTTTGGGGCAAATGTCTTATTATGCTTTCTATGTTGAGATATTTTGAATCCCTACTCTTTTACAAGACTTACCTTGTTCCTGGAAGGTACAATGTTGGCGATGATAGCGATTCTGATGCTCAAATTGTCACATCACATTAAAAGCCCCTTCCTTCTCCTCTCCTTAAAATAAAATAAAAAAAATGTAGACAAGACCAAACCATAACACCATAGCACAGTTGGATGACAAAGGTTGAGGAAAACAAAAGACGTTTCTCACTGTGACAGTGTGCCCTGCAGGAATGGAAGCAGTGTGGCTGGAATCCAGTAAGGCTCTCAGGAAGGACTTAATAGGTTGGGTAGTACTGTTTGATTTTTGTTGACCTGAAAATAAGTTTAATTTTTATTATCTGTGCCTTATTTCTACAATACATTTTTTTTATTAAATAGAGTTATATAAAGCCTTTTTTCCCCCTCCACACTTCCCTTCAGTCCCTTGGATGCCTAGACAGTCCCACTTCTTCCGTGTCATCAATACCTAAGTCTACAGTTTTTATTTCAAACACTGGTGCTGTCCAGTCAGAGGAGGCCCCTTGCCCTTTCCACACTGATGGTGACGTCCTTGGGAACATTTTTATCTTTTCATAACAAAACGTTGGTGGAAAGATGTGCTAGATTTCTTCCTCCGGTTCTGGGTCATGGACTTGGGTGTCCTCTGAGGGATTGTGCCGCTCTCCAGGAGAACACCGCATGAAGGGCCTCCTGCTAGACTCTGACAATGTACCACAATGCTGGAGTAGGTGCTATCGATGCAGCCGCTCTCCTGGGTCCTTCAAAGCTGAGAACTTTGGAGGTCTTGATTTCCCACTGACGTTTCCAATATAATGGACAATGTTGTCATTCTTTATTTTGTCTGTGTTATGTAACAACTCCTAAACCTTTCTTCTAAACTGACAATCTTTAGTTTTATTCTTTTTTTTTTCTTTTGTATGATGAAACAGCTAAATGGAGCCAAGGTATTTCTTCTACCACATTGTTCTCTTTGGCATAATGATCTTGAAACTTTTGTCACTCTAATTTATATTTTTGCCATTCTTTTTAAACTAAGAATTCTGTAGTACTTCTTTTATTGCTTTACTATTACTGATTTTATTACTATTACTATTTTATTTCATTAATCTTAGGCATCCTAGGCTAGCCTCTGCCTCAGTGAATGTGAAGAGAATGGTATCTGGCGGAGATTTTATACGCATTAATCGTGAGTTATTTGGCTTAGAGAATTTCTCCTCAGCTTTTCAAGTGTAAACTGGGTAATAACAGTGTCGACTGTGGTGGCTGAAGAATGTAATATATGCAAGGTGCTCTAAGTAGCTACACAAAGAGTGACCGGCACATATATTCAGTACCTAATACATGTTAGCTATACATGTTACATCGAGAAACAGTTGTAGTATGTTTTGTTGAAGAGCAGCTCCATTGCCAGAGGACTTGCTTATAAGTTGTCTTATCTGCATTGCACGATGATTTAGCATTTGGTGTTCCTTTGATGTTCTCCATACAGCTACTGAAAATAGCTGCATCATTGAGAAATTCAAAGAGGGCCAGGTGGCGGTGGTGCACACCTTTAATCCTAGTCCTTGGGAGGCATATGCAGGCGAGTTAGAGGCCAGCCTGGTCTACAGTCTGCAGAGAGAGTTCTAAAACGGGCTCCAAGGCGACAGAGAGACCCTGTCTTGAGAAACCAGAAAGAGCATGGGAGGGGAGAGAGAGAGAGAGAGAGATCCAACTAGTTTCATATGTTTTGTCTATAGTTTGAAGGTAGGAAAAACAATTTCTCCAGGAGAGCTAAGCCTTGACTGTAAGCCTTTTTCTAGTTGTGACTATTTTTTTAAAATTTATTTTTAAGTGTAAATGTGTGTCCCTGTACATATGTGCATGTATGCAGGTGTCAGTGAAGACAGGAAGATAGCATCCAATTATAATCACCTGGAGCTGGAATTGTAGGCATATGAACCCACTGTCATGGATGCTGGGAACTGAATTTGGGTCTTCTGCAAGATCAATGCATGCACTCAACCAATGAGCAATCTCTCCAGCCCCAGGATTTTTTTTATTTTGTTTTAACCTACAAGTCACAGTCAAAGGTACATAGTGATTTAAACTAAAAAGTGTGCTTGTAAGCACATTGTTATGAAAATTGTTTTATGTTTCAGATAGTTGGTATAGGGTTTACTGAAACCCTAGGTTTCTCCAAATTGTTAACACTTCATAAAGTGATGGTTTGAATCTTAATATGTTTCCCAAAAGCCATGTGTTAAGTGCAGGTGTGACTGCCAGTCACAAGCACTGTTAACAGACAATGGGATTTTTAGGAGCAAGAGTCTATTAGAATAAAGTCAGAGCATGTGTGATAAATCTCTAAGGGGACATTAGGGTTCCACTCTTCTTCTCTGTGTCCTGGACACCATGAGGCGAGCAGCTTCTTCACCATGATGTACTGCCTTGTCGTATGCCCAGAGGCTATGGAGCCAATTGTCTGTGCACAGAAACCTCTGAAACCAAAGGTACAAATAAAATTTCTCTCTTTTTGAGTTGCGGATGGTCTTGACAGTGTATTCATCCCAATGGTGTAAAGCAAACTTATAAGGGATCAAACCGAAGCTGCCTGCTGATCGGATGTTTGCTAGCCTTGGTTGGGATCACTTCCTTGTTCGTCTCCAGAACAGGCAGAGCTAATGTCCAGAAGCCCTACATTCTCATTTCTGTCAGTGGAGGTGATCCTCAGACCCATCAGGACCAGTTCAAAGCTTTCTGTCTTGAAAAATGGCGCTTATTAGGGTTGAGACAAGAGTTTGCAGGCGAGCAGGATTCTATTTGAAGATGGAAAGGCGGAACAAATTCTGATAGACAACAATTCAATCTACTCATTGAAGGAAGAACTACACTTCCCTTTCGTTTATACTGCAATCTATTCTTTGCCCGGTGTGCAGACAATACGTGACAAACACCGGTGGAAAGAGCATGCTGGCAGGGTGGACCAAGAGATATTCATTCGCTTACACCTGTCTCTGAGTCCAGTCTCTCAATCTCAGAAGTGCTTGACCCAGGAACTAGCACCACTGCCTTTTTCTAGTTTGGTTTCCACCTCTTGGCAATTCCATCCACTTCCAGGATGAGGTATAGACTGACCCTCTCCTCCGGAGACCCCTTGATGAATCGTCAGCCACCAATCTGTTATTCATTCCGAGATCATGGGGTATCTTTGGCTGTTTGGCATCATCTGTTACCTTAGATGAGCTAATCTTTTGAGATTTATGCCCAGAAAAGTTGCTATTTAGTCATCTTTATGATAGCTCTGAGATTAGGGAAGCACTGCTGATGGGTTGATTGGTATCTTGAGGTATGGAATGTGCTCCCCATCCTATGACAGTTGCTTACTCTGTCTTCTGAAGAGATTCTGACATCATTGCTACTTCATGTAGAAAATTCAGGTTGACTTGACATCCTGGCTTCTGCATGCAGCTCAGTCATAGCAATGGGCATAGCGGAGTCTATCACCTCTGGGCATATGAAAGGAAAACACTGGGGTGCATGTGACAGACTAGTCTGCTGGAGTGCATCCTTTAACGCTCACAGTTTGCATGTTTGGTGTTACCTGTGCCTAGGAAAGGGGGATTGACTTCTGACAGAATTAGAAATCATTTTAGTCTGCATGGGAATAACACTAACCAGAAACGCTCTTTTGAGGACTAGGGATGTAGCTCAGTGGTAAAGGCCTGCAGGAGGCTCTGGGTTTGGCCCTCATTACGTCTCTCCTATTTCCTACAACAATCCCAAAGGAGAAAAAGTTAAAAAAAAGTTTGGTGCTACACATCCGTAATCTCAATATTTGAAAGATCTAAACAAAAAGACTTTGAGTTTGCGGCCAGTCTATGTTAAGATAGTGAGATGCTGCCTCAAAATCAAGCGAACAAAAGTATGGTCCTTTGATTTAAGTCACACTGCTCCTTGAACTGACCCAGAAGAAGCATTTTTGTCCACTGCCCCTTTTAGAAAGGATCACTATATAGCCTGGGCTTGCCTAAAACTATGACTATGTATCCTATCAATTCTCTCGCATCAGCCCGCAAAGTGCTGGGCTTACAGGCATGTACCACTATGCCCCTCTGGAGTAAGTCATTTTATTATCGCTTTTTTTTTTTTTTTTTTTTTTTTTTTTTTTTTTGCTTTTATTGTGGTAGGGCTTGGTTTCATGGTTTCAGCTGGTTTGGGGTTTGCTATATAGCCGAGGCTGGCCTTGAACTTGTGATCTAGCCTCAGCCTTCCAAATGATGGGATTATAGGTGTGTGTCATTACACCTGGTGAGAAGCATTTGCTTGAGGTTAATCTTGAAGTGGCCATTTTAGGATAATAATAATAATAACATTAATAATAATAACTTGCCAGTGGGACGCTATATAGTCACGAGAATCTTCTGTTTGAAAGGAATAAGTCCTCTACTATCATATTTACCTCTTACCTCTTGAGTTTTATTTTCTCATGATTCCCTAACTCTTTTTTTTTTTTTTGCGCAGTATGTCCTTTCTTTGGAATATCAGTGTCTTTAATCTAGACTTTTGTGGTTTAGCCTTCAAAGCATCTAAGTTTTCTTCTGCCTCCAGTCCTCTGCACATGTAAGATTCCCTATTGCCTTTGCAGACCAGAATTTGGGGCAGTTAATTAGATCCTGATTGCTCTGGATGCGTGACTCTCTTCACACACGTGAGTCTTTTCATCCTAGCCCATGAATGATCGCACTAGTGACAAGGTGGCGTTCTGCCTGCACCCGCCATGGCCCATACCCTCACCTCCTCAGGGCCTCACTAGACTTGCCTTTTGCTGCAGGAGACTCGTTTATCTAGTTGTCCTGTCGAAAGAGCTTCCTGAAGAAATGGCCTCAACCCTGGGACCACACTGACCCTCGGACTCGTCCTGTATCCTTTGCTTTCTCAAGGTGTCGCTTCCAAAGCACCTCATCCAGAAATCTGTTGCCAGGGAAACCAATCTAAAGATAAACACATGTCTCCTCAGACTGTGGCAGATGAACTGTACCTGTGAAAGCTTTGGGGCAGCACCAGGGCCTGGGAACAGACATCAGTGGCTAGCTGTCGTTATTCTTGGGTGGCAGGTACTTCATCAGCTGATAGCCTTATCATCCCAATCAATCTCATCAAGCAGTTCTTTGAGAAAAAAAAAAGTGATTAGCTAAAGCTACTGTTTTAAAAACGCTCAATTGACTCTTTCTTTGTGCTGGGGCTCCTTGTGGTTGGTCACCAAGTCTCTTCCATTCTCTCCCCTTCTTCCACCCATTCCACCCTTTCGGGCCTTTTCTGTGTGACGTATCCCACCTCCCTTGAAAAATAACTTGGGACCTGGAGTTACAGCTCAATGGTAGGCGTGCATGTTATCTTAAGTTTTGATATCCAGCACTGCAAAAATATGTACGCTCAGGAAGAGAAAGGACTTTTAAAAAATATTTTTATTATTATTGTGTGTATGCATGGTGTATGTGTGTGTTTGTGTGTGTGTGTGTGTGTGTGTGTGTGTATGTGCATGACTTGTGTGTAGACATGAGGGTGCCATGTGCACATATGGAGGTCAGAGGACAGCTTTGTAGAGTCACTTGTGTCCTTCCACACTGAGGTGGGTTCTGGGGATGGACCTCATGTCACACATTCATGTGGCAAGTGCTTTCAATTGCTGAGTAATTTTACTAGCCCCAACTCGCATTAAAGGGCTGTGCTATGGGGGGGGGGGCTCATGAGTAAGCCATGGGCTTAGCATGCTTGAGGATTCGGGATCAATCCCCAGCAGCAAGAAAAAAATCATATGAAGCTTAGTAAATTGTTTCTATGTCTCACTACATTTTGTTGCTTTTTTGTTTGTTTGTTTGTTTCTTTTGTTTTAAATTCATGACTCAATCTCGGGCCTCCTGTAGGCTGGGCAAGCATCATTTCATTTGAAGTTCTCTCTCTCTCTCTCTCTCTCTCTCTCTCTCTCTCTCTCTCTCTCCCCCAATGTGTGTGTGTGTGTGTGTGTGTGTGTGTGTGTGTGTGTGTGTGGTGTAAGTTCTCACCTTCCCCTTGCAGGGTCTCTCTGCTGTTTGCCACTGTGTTTTATGCACTGGGATAGCTGGCCCTAAGCTTCCAGGGGCTCTCCTGTCTCTGCCTCCCATCTTGTCACAGGAGTGCTGGGATTACAGAGGATTGATGCTGCCCCTGGCTTTGCATGTCTTCTGGGCATTCAAACCCAGGTCTGCAGGCTTGCACAGCTAGGACTTGACCCGCTGATTCATCTCCCTACCCCTGACTTTGGATTTTAGTCATTATTATTTTCTGTTGTATGACCATGGAGGTCCTTCAGTAATTTCTGGCCTTCAGTCTGGTATGAAACCAGTCTTTTATAACCCATCTTCTCAGAAGTTTCTTAAATAGAGGCTTATAAATAGCACTCATGGTGTGAGATGATTGGCCATTTAAGGATGCAATTTTACCAAACAAAATGAAAAAAATTTTCAACAATCGAGGCGAAATCAAGGTAAGTATGAATGGCAGCTTGACTTTGCAAGGTCTCAGGAGTTGGGTTGATTTTGGGACAGAAATAGACTGGACAATAAAGTGTCTGTTTTCTTTCTTTTAATGCATAAACTCATTATTCTACCCTCCCACATCCTGTTAGGAAGAAGTCTTAGTTCTCCAATTAAGTTAAGTACTAAAAGAGAGAGATTTTTTGTTTCTTTGTTTTTGTTTTCAGAGACAGGGTTTCTCTGTGTAACAGCCCTAGCTATCCTGGAACTAGTTCTTGTAGACCAGGCTGTCCTCGAACTCACAGAGATCCTCCTGCCTCGGCTTCCCAAGTGCTGGGATTAAAGGCAAGCACCACCACTGCCCGGTTAAAGGAAAGGTTTAATGGAAGCTCTTGCTGAAACTCACAGAATCTAAGGAGAGACTACACAAAAGGATAAAGGGACCAGAGATGGAGTTCAGTACCACCAAGAGCTCTTTTCTCTTCCGTCTCTGCTAGTATACACCTGGCATTATGGGTTAAAGTGTGATCTCTAAAAATGGGTTGACATTCCAACTTCAGGATGTCTGAATTCGATCTCATCAGGAAGGGAGGTCTCAGCAGGTGAGTTAGTTTACCAGGATTCATCACAGTATATAGCGGGGGAGGATTAAACAACAGAAATGTCTTTCCAGTGCTCTGCAGGCCATGAGTCTGAGATGGAGCTGTCAGCAGACTGGCTTCTCTGTGGCTCGGAGAAGACCTTTCTCCCTCTGTTCTCACCCATCTCTTCTTCTTCTAATGCCACAGTCATATTAGATTAGGACTCAATTTGAAAGCATTATTTTAATTTAAACACCTTTCCAAAACCCCTATCTCAAAGTATAGTTAAATCACTAGGATTATAACTCAGTGGTAGAGTACATACATAGTCTCTTTGAGATCCTGGATTCCAGCCCTGGTACCCTAAATAATTGAACAGGTAGATAAATGCAGTTATAGAAGGGTTAGGACTTCAGTACAGATATTTTGTGGCAATACAGTGCAGTTTGTAACAACTGAAATCACCAGTCATTAGGGTCGTTCTTCTGCCAGAGAAGATTTTGTGTTCCTAAAGATTGAACCTAGAGCCTGTATACCAAGACTCAGGGTTAGTTTTAATTTAACCTAAGTGACATCCTTATGAAAATGTAGACACAAAAGTTGGTGCATAGAGGGAAGACATGTGAAGTCATAAGGAGAATGCCATCCATTGGTAATGACTGTGTGACACTTCTGGGAACCGAGGGAGGCATGGAGCAGTCCATTGTGTTGATGACGCTTTTAATTCTAACTCCCGGATGCCTTAGGTGCAAGATAACACATAGCACATTTCTGCTGTTCAAGTCAGTCAGTGTATGGTACTTCCTTATAGTATCCCCAGGACAGTGATACAGATATTGGTTTCTGACATACACATATGATCCTTTCCTAGGTGATGCCAGGATGACATCTCTTATCTGACTTCTCACCCTTCATCCATCAGGCTATCTCTACCTTCAAAGTCGACCTAGAGTGCCAACACCACGCATCTCTGTACTCAAGTATCTGCCAGGTACCATTGTCTCTTTTCTGAGGTACAACAATTATCCCCCTGAGTGATCTCTCTTACCTCTCTACAAAGAAAACAGTCAGCATGATTTTGTTAGAATAGAGGTTTAAAAACTATATTCCAAAATAAGGTGCTGAGGTACGCTGTGAATTTATTTATTTATTATTTATTGAGACAAGTCTCATGGTGTAGCTCAAGTTAGCTTTGCCATATTCCCATCTCAGCTTTCATAGGTGCTAAGGTTACAGGTGTGCACCACAACATTCAACTTCTGAGTACTTTTGTGTTAAAAGAAACAGGATGGGCAGAAGGTATATCTCAGAAGTAGTAGCTTTGCACAATTAAGGCCCTGGTTTCATCCCTAGCACCAGAAAAAAAGAAGTTAAAAGATCTTGGTAGTTATCTAAGACTAGGTACTCTAAACTTTTGAAGAATCAGGGGCTTCGTAATTCTCTCCTGTTTTTCTCCCCTAAGATAGACTCCCTGAAATTCACTTATATATCTGGGCCAAAACCAAATGTAATTGTTAAACCTTCTCCCTGGAAATCTCAATTAAAAATTGAGAAAGATGAGACATGGAGAAGAGAGAGAAAGTGAGTTTGTTATCTCACAAAAGCTCCTGAGTGAGCCCTTTGGTGTCACAAAGACCTCATAAGGTTGACCACCTATGGTGACTTGGATGAGAGCAACCCTGTAGGTGCATATGTTTGACTGCATGGTCCTCAGTTAGTAGAACTGATTGGGAGGGATTAGGAGGTATGACCTCATTGGAGGAGGTGTTTCACTGAGGGTGGGCTTTGAAGTTTCAAACATCCATGGCGTTCCCAGTTAGGTATCTCTCTGCACATACTTGGTGTTTATATCAACTCTGAGCTACTGCTTCAGCCCCATGGCTGCCTGCTACCATGTTCCCCACCGTGATGATCACAGATTCTAACCCTCTGGAACTATGAGTCTTCATATTGGATATTTTTTTTATAAGTTGCTTTGGTTGTGATGTTTTATTATGGCAATATAAAGTAGCTAAGATACCAACAAGTTTTTAGAGAAGTTAAGAAATAAATCGGTTTTGTAGTTTTTTTATTCTTCCTTGGGAGACATGCTCTGCAAAGAAAATTTCTACTGTACAGACTGGCAGCAACTCTAAGTCACATGATCACAGGCCTTATGCTGTTTAGCTTGGCATGCATTTTTACCTTTAGACTGTTTTGATGTCCTTGAAATGGGCAGGTGGCCTTTAGACCAGTCATCCCGTCGATCAATCTCACATAGTGCCAACAAGCACTGGATCCTTTAACCTTTCAGAACATAATTTTGGCCTTTCGTGGCCACTTAGAGGTTAGTGAGCAGATGTCTGAGGACACATTGTGGGAGAAACTGGTGATCAGAAGAGAGTAGAGACCCAGGGCCCCCATTTGGGGGTAACAGAAGCAGACATGAGTAATGCAGGGCTAAGGGAACTTTCCCCCTCTGTCCTTTGATGGTTTCTCAAAATGAACTCATACCAGGCAGATAAAAAAGAAGAAAAGGCACACAAATATGCTAACATGAAAAGGAGAAAGATGACAGGAGTGGAAATAACCCCATCCCAGCATGATCCAGAAGCCCACAGACTCCTGTTCCATGGGTCGGGAAGGGAAGCAATGGATAAGGCAGATAAGGATTTTAGGTTCAGTAATGGTTGACAAAGAGAACTGAATGAGCCTAGGTCAAAGGCCACTGTGCCTACGGAACAGACAGCACATTAAAAAGGATTCTTTCTCGGATACTGGGTGAGACTGAAATAGGAGACAATGGTGTGTGAAGAAATGGTCTGTCTGACTGTGTTGCTAGATCCTTTCTTGCTTTATGAGTCCAGTTAACGGAAGTTCAGGGTAGAGACCAGAGGTAACCATTTTATCTTCGGTGGCTCCAAACTTTTGCTGATAAGAGAACTAACTAGAAAGCCTTTCCTGCCCAGCTGGGAAGAGGCAAGGTGAAGTTCTGAGCCTACTGGTAAGATTTTTTTCCTTTTCCTTCAATTAAAGTGCCAATCACGCGCTAACTTATCTTATTCTGGGAATATCATTCTCAACAATACAACAGTACAGCACACTCCTTCAAGCATATTATTTCTGCTTTGTGTGTCTATGCAGGTTTCCAGGAGACATATTTTTTATTTGTTTGGGTTTGTTTTTTTGTTTTCCTTTTTTTTTTTTTTTTTTTTTGAGACAGAGTATTATGTAGTCCAGGCTGGTCTTGAACACTTTATCTTCCTGCTTCCCCTTCTCAAGTTCTGGGATTATAGGCCCGCCAGGAGATGTTTCTACCTCTCTGTGAGGAAGCATTGGTGTTATTGTGGAGTTCTCCCATCAAGACATTCATCTCAAGTAGTAGCTATGGCAACGGGCCCACTCATCACTTAGCAGTTCAAAGAAATGCTGCTTACAGGTTTAGCAAAGTGAGGCTTCTATATCTTTTTCCTCTGAAATGAAGCACCCCGTATTAGAGGGAGAGTCCTAAGATTCGGGAAGCAATGAAACTTACAAGAGTCAAGAATCTCAGAAAGCTACAAGACACATCAAGTTACATGGGTAGCAAACAATTGTATAGGGGAAGAGAACTCTTTGGTGGAGCTGCCTACAACCTGTGGAAAGAGGGCCAGGGATGGAGCCTCTGCGAGTTGCTGCCAACCATGGTGGGCTTTTTAGTGATGCTGATATCTTGCAGCCATAATTCATACTGCAATAAACCAATTCGTTCACCAGGCTTGTTTTGGTGGAACTGTTTATTTACTCTGGCATCTGGTCTTTTGTTGGTGCCCCACGTGAAGTGGACAGATGTTTGTTCATGAGTCCCCAGGAAAAATTGTGTAACATGGGAATTAAAAATTAACCATTGTTGGTGTGTGTGTGTGTGTGTGTGTGTGTGTGTGTGTGTGTGTGTGTGTGAGAATCAGTCCAGCCATAATGGAAATCAGAATGGTGGTTTCTCAAAAACTAGAAATTGACTTACTGGGAATTCACCCCAAGGCTTCAAGTTAGTATGCCACAAAGATATTTACACATCAATGCCTATTGAAACAGTTTACACAATAGCTAAGTAATGGACGTGATTTAGATGTCCATCAACAGAGGAATGGATAAGGACAATATGGTGTATATAGATGAAGAAAGTTTTTCCAGCCATAATGAAGAATGCAGTTCTGTGGTGTGTGGGATAATGGGCACCCTAGGAGATAACTGTGAGAAGTGAATTGAGCCAGTCTTAGAAAGATGCATGTTTTCTCTCATGTGGTTCCTAGACTTCATATAGATATCCAAACTAACATATGTACACAGGACATGAAAGCATAGTGATTGTAGGATATAGAGAAATCAAGATTGATTTAAGTTGCAAACCCCATCTCTGCTGGCAGGCGTTAGTAGTGTTGTAGGATATTCTGTGTCCTGTGGTGCAATAATGGCATGACTATTATGGGGATAACCAACTGCTTTCTACTTATAATGGAGGCCTACTTCACAGGAGGGAATTCATTCCTGGCACTGCAAACGTGGCCAAAACCTATGGCTGGGGAAGTCATAGGCCCCAGTGAGGAAGCTGCTGCTATTGTTTTGCTAAATGAACCTGTTGTTAAACTGCCTCCTAAGTGTTTAAGTGTTTGTTTATAACCATAGATCAGTGCCACTTTCAGCTTTAGTCAGAAAAGCTTTTTTTTTTTTTTTTTTTCCAGAGGGTGACAGCTAGTGCAGAGATTCATAGCTGGTCTACGCGTTGAGAATAAGTAAATCTTGAGTGCTCAGACTTAATCTAGACTTAATCTTAATATATGCATGTCTAGATTATCACCCCTTCCAAAGTCCAGGAAGAGATGGAAGAAGGAATCTAAGAACCTGAGAATGGTGAAGAATTCTGTGATACAGCTTTCTGGACACAGCATGGTGATTGCGCTCACACACTAAAATATACTTTAGCTTTGCACAAGATCTACTCAAGACTGGGCCCGTTGACATTTCATCATGGAGAGAGGAAGGGCAGAGGTGAGATCCTCCTCCTCCTCCATGAGGAAATATTGGCAATTAATGGTTTCTGGGGTGGGGTAGTCATTTTTTTCAATGGTGTGGCTGCTGGTGGGGTTACCCACGGTCCATTTAATAACTACCTACCCAAGGCCTTGCCAGTAACTCTAATTAGATTCAGACACACACACACACACACACACACACACACCCCTACAAAACAAAATAATAGAAAGTGAGAAGAAGGAATTCTGTGGAAATGGGAGGGAGAAGACAGAGAGTCAGAGTCATGGGCGGTGAAATGAGTAAAACATAGACTTGCATGAAATTGTGAAATAAAAAATGGTCATCAGCAACAAAGAAAGTAGAAATCTCTGGGCATTGGTGCCATACGTCTTTAATCCCAGCACTCAGGAGGCAGAAGCAGGCAAATCTCTGAGTCTGAGTTTAGCCTGGTCTATAGAGCTCTCTCCAGGACAGTCAAGGTTACAGAGAAACCTATTGTCTTGAAAACAAGCAAGAGAACGAGCGAGCAAGTGAATGAGCAAACAAATGAAAAAGAAAGTAGAAATGAAACAGGTTATGAGAATAAAAGGGGGAAGGGGGAAAAGAGGAGAGCAGGTGTCGGAGACCAGCTTCGACAAAAATATCACTTACCGGGGTAGGGGCATAGAGATTAGAAAAACAGTAAAGAGAACGAAGATACGAGTGAAAATAATAAACAGAAGCATAGGAGAGTACAAAGAGGGAGCTCCAGTGAACACTGAAATCACCTGTGTTTAATTTCCATTTGCTTAAAATGCCCCACCCCAAAAGGTAGGAGTAAGATTAAAAACTACATTAACATGATACAAAGAAATGAACAGACCAGTTGAAGGATTGCAGGTTAAACATTCTGCTGTGGAGAATCTAAAATGGCTGAAAGACACTGAAGAAAATGCTCAACATCCTTAGTCATAAGAGAAATACAAACAAAACAACTCGAAGGTACCATCTTACACCTGTTAGAATGGCCAAGATCAAAACCACTGATGACAGCTTGTGCTGGAGTGGATGTGGGGTAAAGGGAACATCCTGCATTGCTGGTGGGAGTGCAAGCTGGCACAGACAACTGCTTTGGATATCAGTGTGGTGATTTCTCATAAAATTAGGAAACAACCTACCTCAAGACCTAGCAATACCAATTTGGGTATATATCCAAAGGATGTTCAATTGTGCCACAAGAACATGTGCTCAACTATGTTTGTAGGTGCATTGTTTGTCATAGCCAGAACCTGGAAACAACCTAAATGCCCCTCGACTGAAGAATGGATAAGGAAAATGTGGTACATTTACACAATGGAGTATTACACAGCGAAAAAAGAATGACATCTTGAAATTTGCATGCAAATGGGTGAATCTAGAAAACAACATATTGAGTGAGGTAACCCAGACCCAGAAAGACAAATATAATATTTCTCACTCATAAGTAGCTTTTAGACACAAAGCAAAGAAAAACCCAGCCTACAATTCACAATCCCAGAGAACCTAGACAACAAAGAGGACCCTAAGAGAGACATACATGGATCTATTCTATATGTTATATAGAAAAAGGACAAGATATCCTGAGTAAATTGGGAGTGTGGGGATCGTGGGAGAGAGTAGAAAGGGAGGGAGGAAAGAGGGAGGTGAGGGGAGAAATACATATAGCTCAATAAAAACAATTTAAAAAACATTCTGTTGACAGACTGAGACAAGTAATGCTCACACCTTCAACCAAAACATTCTGTAGGCAAACCACTCCCTGAGTGGAATCCATAGTTATCTCCCTAAGGAAATAGGAAACTAGTTGGATTCTTAGACTTTTGTTTGCGGTAGAAACAGATCTACTTCTTAATACCTGAAATACAAGGTCTGGATATTAGCCGTACCTGTGGACAATAACCTTGAGAGAGAAAAACTCTGTGATCTAAATCTAGGTGGATCTTTTGTTTGAGGTAGAAATAGACAATAACCTTGAAGCAATAGTAGTAAGTTCCAATTCTCTGACCTTTGGTCACAGTGTAATGGCAACAACTTTGAGCATGCTGAAACTCTGTGACCGGCAGACCAAGTGGAAATTGACTCACATTTTTGGGCCTCCACAGGCAGGGGGATAGGGAAGGGCTGCTCAGTGTATGATACATACTTGTATGAAAATGACCTTATGCAATACAATGCTATGCATCATGAAAATATACACCAAAAAAACTAAAAGAAGACAAATAATTATCATATTCTTGTTGCACAAGATATTAAACTGGAATTCAAAGGAATTGTTTTGAATTAAAACATAGACCACAAAGAATTAACTATGGAACGTAGCAATTTTGTCACTGGGAACTTGGCACATGTAGTTTGAATGAGATGGTGGAGGACAAAGCTATGAGAATGGCTCAGGACATTGCAGGCCTCTCTCTAGGGGAGTACAGTTGAAGGGGAGCTGTTTGGAGGGATACGGGGAGTTGGTGGTGCTTTTTTTGTTTTGTTTTAGGGTGGAAGACATCACAGTGTTCTTGTGTGCTGCCTGTAATGATCTCGTAGATGTGGATGCTGACGATACAGGAAAGAGGAGGACCATTGCTAGGGGGATGCCCTCAAGTAGGCAAGAAGGTAGGAACTTTCAGAGATGTGCTGGGTCTGGTCACAAACATAGCCTTTACTAAATATCAATTATTATACAGTTATAATTATGGTATCATATATATACACATATATGTTTGTTTTTGAGGGCAGTAAATATTCAAGATGCATCACTTGTTAATGGTGTTACTTTGCTCATTATCTATATTGAGGTTATCTTTTACCACCCCTGTGTGGATGGTGGAGATACTTGCTGGTCCTGTACTCTAGTCCCAATTCCATAGTGAGGTTAGCTTTAAGCATAGTAGCATCATCATCACAAGAACTGGCAACTTAGAGAAGAAAGGGCTCTGTTCAGTTTGCCTTACAAGGGAGGGTGATTTGTTAAATATTTGTCTGTCCAGCCTGGATTTGGAAGCCAGGTAGACAGACTGTTCCTAAACCAAATGCAGAAAATTCACCCACAAGGACAGAGGTAAAATGCTTCCTATTACTAAGTGAGGAGGACATCAGGTTATGGCTTGGGAACCAAGCAGGGAAAGGAGGCAGTGGCAGCTTGCGATGAGGGGAGGGTTTGTCTCCCAGAGTGATCCCCAATAGCCACACATATGTGGACTTCAAAACCTCAGGGAACGTTCCTGTTTAACCTAGCACCATATCTTAGGCCTTTTGACTTTACTTGCCTACATTATTGAGTGGGTGTCAAATCCCACGGCGCATTCATTTTACCCAACAGCAGGGACAGGTCGGATTCTCTGTTGAGTCTGCAGTGTCTGGCACACAGCACGTGTGTAGAAACAGGTGAATAATTCAGTGACTAAACATAACATTTGCTTCCTCTAGTAACAACTGCTCTTTGAAAGAAAGAACACACTTCTTTTGTATCCCTTTTCTTGCTGGCTGGTGCTTAACCTTAGCCAAGGAACTTCCGAGTTACATGCATAGGCCTCTCTTTCCTAGATTGTTCTGGGAGAAGAGCAGCTTCCTCCTCGCCAGAGGCCCAGCTGCACTCCTCAGGCAGATTAGTGACGCGTGCAGCCGCTGGCCTTTGTCTGGCTGGGCTTAGCTGAGCCAGGTTGTAACACCACACACACCCACAGTTTCAGGGCGGAGACTTAATGTATTTATTACATCTTTTTCCTATTTGGTTCTGTCAACAGAGGATATATTCTGTGACCTCCGGCACTGACGGCTTAAAATTCTGGCTGCAAAGCACAGGGTTGCAAGGGTGTAACCGGGTGGCTCAGAGGCAGGGCACTATCTGCAAGCGTGGCCAGGGAGGGCACGTGGACTGAGCCTGGCTTCCCCGTCGCTGGGATCTGGGGCGTCTCCGGTGCTATCTTTAAAGAACACAAGTGAAAGGGGACGTGGGTGTGACCTATAGCGTTGTCTCCGAGGGGGACAATAAAGTTTAAGAAGTTTGAAAAGGGGTGTGGCCGGAGCTCGGCGAGGCGCCTGGAGACCGGGTTCGCGACATGGGGGTCACCGTGGACGTTCACCAGGTGTTCCAGTACCCCTTCGAGCAGGTGGTCGCTTGCTTCCTCCGAAAGGTATCAGTCCCTCCGACTTGGGCGGTGCGTCCGCTGCCGAGAGCCTAACTGTCCACCGCCTCCGACCTCCCCCTGTCGCGCAGTGACAGGACCCCTAAAAGCTCAGTGGTCCTAATCCATTCTCCGGGTCCCCCTCCAGCGCGCGTGATGCTTTCGGGATGCACCGGGGAGGGTGGAGGCGGAATTCCTCGAAGGTTGCTCTCAAGGAGGAGCGGAGGCTGCCGTGCCGGGCCTCACGTCCGCATCCTGCTTGCCTCAGGCGGAGGATGTTGGCTCTGGGTGGCTTCCCTGGGTGGATCTTCTGGTCCAGTATTCCAGTTCATCACCCCCTCCTTAAACTCTAACGCACGGCCTTGAAGCTGTGATCGTGGTAGACTCAGCGTTGCTACACTGTTTCAAGTCTTTCTCTTTTCCTAAATAGCTGTGGGGCTTCCCGCAGAGCTCACTTTCTCTGGACCTTAGTTTGCTAATCTGTGGTGTGAGAATAACAACGCACACTCCTAGTGTGGTTGTGAGAATTCGAGTGAGATAATTAATTAGTAAAGAGTGTTTATCAGAGGATCGATGGTTATAAGGTCTTTGAAATACTGCTGTTTATAACATTGCAGTTTTGGGTTCAACAGCCCTCCTGAGGGCTCCTCCTCGGATGGTGCCTCAGGCTAACAGTAAAGTGGAAAACATTCTTGAGAACTGGTTGTCACCCAGACCTGTGGGGTGGGATCCTGGACTAATCTGTTTCCAGTTCACTTCGGTCTCTGGGTGACCCTGGTCGGAGATCTTCTCGCCAAGATCTCGTGTTTGTAAGATGAGGAGTTGTACCTTTAAGTCTTCTAAGTCCCTGTAGCTGCCAGTGAATTGTAGCATGGGATCTGGCTAGCCTGGAAGATAGCCACCGGGTGCAGGGAGGATGGTTAGAACCTCCATTACAGGAGGGGCCTCCATTGCTGAGAGAGACACAGCTGGGGACCCAAGGTAGGGTATTCAGTACAGTGTTGCTGGGAAGACCTTTATTTTTTTCCTTTCATTTTCTTTTCTTTTCTTTCTTTCTGCTTGGCTGGAGGCTTCACCCTAACCCCCTGACTGAGGCAACTCCCAGGGGAGGGAGCTTGTATGGGGTGAAGTTCCCAGTCAAACATTTTCCTTTCTTTTTCTTTATCTTTATCTTTTCTTTTCTTTTCTTTTCTTTTCTTTTCTTTTCTTTTCTTTTCTTTCTTTCTTTCTTTCTTTCTTTCTTTCTTTCTTTTTTCCTTCAGGGATAGCTCATTGAACTTTGGGAGCTAGAAAGACTAGAAAGTGCCTTGTACCTGCTGGGTCCTCAGCAAAAGTCTGATGAAATAAATGAGTGAATGAATGAATGAAGGAAGGAATGAAGAAATGAGTGAGTGAATCTGGTGTAGACTTTGCCTTGGGCCAGGCTTCTAGGCACATAAAGACACAGCCTACACCCCATGTTTTGTTCAGACTGGCAGTGTGGAGTGGGTCCCCAGTGCATTTTGTGTCGGCCCCTTTTCTGCTGTGTTGAACCAGGGGTAATGAGCTTGTGAGGAGGAACTGGCTATCTTTGGTTCACAGTTATGAAGGCTCCGGTCCATCATTACCCGATCTAGCTTGATTTCTGTTGTAATGAAACATTGACTAAAGGCAGCTTGGGGAGGAAAGGGTTTGTTTCAACTTACGGGCTGCATTTCATCATTGCATGAAATTCGGGCAGGAGCACAAGGCAGAAACTGAAGTAGAGACCATGGAGGAATGCTGCTTACTGGCTCGCTTTCCCTGGCTCGCTCAGCTCAGCTAACTTCCTTCCAGTCTCTTGTAACAGCTTATGAAACTCCTCCCACAATTCTTCCCCCCAAACCGCCACGGTCAGGTCCATCACAGCCATATCCCACTCTTCCGTACCAATTTCTGTCCTCGTTTGCTCCTCTGATGCGCTGGGAAAACACTGGCCAAAAAACAGAAGGACAGAAGGATTTATTTCATGTCGTAGCTCCCAGGCCATAGTCCATCATTGAGGGAAGACAAGGCATAATCTCAGGGCAGGGACCCAGAGGCATGGAGGGACATCACTGGCTTATTTGCCATGCCTTGCTCAGCCTGCAAGTTATGGCACCACCCGTAATGGAATTGGCCCTCCCACATCAATCCTTCATCAAGAAATTGTCCCTCAGATACGCCCACAGGCCAGTCTGAAAGATGGAGTCCCTCAGTTGAGGCTCCGTCCTTGCAGGTGATGCTACTTGATGTTAAGTTGACAAAAAAAATTACCAGCCCGGTTGCCCTGCCACTCTGGGCCTGTGGAGGGGCAGCATCTCAAGGTGGGGCCCAGGGTGGAGCAAACTTTGGGTCTGAGCCAGGGAGCAGAGTAGAAAAGGGTGGATGGACTGAGGTCCCATAATGCAACTGAAGGGCATGGACCTAATTTCTTCCTGCCATTCTCCACCTCTTCCAGAATCCACACAGAGCTGCCCTGAGACCTAGCCATTATCACACAGCCTGTGGGGAGCAGTCAAGAAACAAACTGTAACTGTCCTTTGGGGAAGGATTGTCGTCATGAGAAGGAGATTCCTGCCTTCTCAGAATGTGAGGGACACTTTGTCTAGGCCTCACGGACCGTCTGGAAGGTCAGAGGTAACTTTTGGCCCTCCTCCCCTTTCAACTCCTGGAGCAGATGTCTGTCCGCCAAACCATGCACAGCACACCATACACACGCTTCTTTGCAATGAACTCCCATGCAACAGTTGCAGGCACAGGCGATGGGTTTTAAAGCATGAGACCAACATTAATAAATGATGACGAGGTCAGCATAATTTCAGTGGGTGATGAATACTTCACACAAGAAACCTGCAGGGTGCTGGGGAGGCCTGCAGCAGTCCTATGTGGAGGCCTTCAGGTAGGCTTTCTCAGAAAAACCACATCTATAAAAGCTTTGCTGAAACATGGATAGGAGTTTTCTAGGCAACCCATCATTCCCTCCCTCCCTCCCTCCCTCCCTCCCTCCCTCCCTCCCTCCCTCCCTCCCTCCTTCTCTCCCTTTCTTCCTCCCTCTGTCTGTCTGTCTGTCTCTCTCTCTTTCTCACTCAGTGTGTATGTGCACATGTGTACACACATGCGTGTATATATGTGCGTATGTATGTATGTGTGTACATATGTATGTGTGTATATGTGTATTCATGTGGGCATTTGCTCTGAATAATACAGTATCATCTCTACTTCTCCAAGCAGCCCAAGAAGTCATCATGACTGATTTATTCACATTGTGGGGGAAACTGAGGCTCAGAGAAGTCTAGGTAACTGTTTAAGCACCCCCACCTAGCAGGAAGGAGAGCCGGGATCTCAACCCATCTAATCCGAAGTCTATGTCTTACCAACAGTCTGTGTGTCCAGCCCCGACACAGTGGCTACTCAGGAGATGAGCGGGAAGGACAGTGGCTCAAGGTTCTGCTTTGCTGGGTGTAGTGCTCCTTGATGCATTTGCTTCTCAGAGTCTCCTCTTTCAGGTGGACCTCTGTATTTAACATGAAGCTTAGCCTAGATGTGCGATGGGGGGGACGCAGCAGATGTTAGCTGTTTTTGTGCAACAAACCACTCCAGAGCTTAGTGACCTTGCCTAGTGACAGGCTTTTAATGCTGGTGATTCTGTGGGTCGACTGAGCTCAGGTGGTTGGATTTAGTGTGCAATGTGGTATAGCTGAGGTCACGTATATAAGGACCTTCATCAACATGTGATGCAATCCTTATAAGATAGTCCGCTAAGGGACCCAAGTGTGGTGACGCATGCCTGGAATCCAAGCAATGGTGAGTCTGAGACAGGATGGTCATGACATGCTTGTGTTCACTGGGCTAAGTAGCTGGACCCTGTCCCAGAAAACCCCAAACCAAACAAATGAAACCAACATATCAACAAAAAGGAATTCCGGTAGGCAGCCATTTCTGCTGTGGCTTATGAGAGTAAGTTCCTGTCATGTCCAGAAGACACTGTTTTCTTCTGGTCCTCCTGACCTCTGGCTCTTACAGACTTTTCCTCTCCTCTTTGAATGGTCTCTCTGAGCCTTGGTGTGTGTGTGTGTGTGTTGGTGTGCACGCCACAGTCCTTTTTTCTCTGCCATTTGACTAGTTGCGAATTTCTGTGTTAGCCACCATCTACTTCAGAAAAACACTTCCCTAATGAAGTATAGAACAGTTAGACACTGAGTATTCGAGCATAGAGTGGAAATGGGTTTCTGACCCTACCTATGGGCAGTTCATGGCTTCTTAGGGAGGGAGAGTTAATTTTCCTCAAGGGTGTAGCTCCTGGAAGTCTATAATACTCCAGTAGATGGCCCCACACCTAGAACTATATGGAGAGCATAACTTAGAGTTGATGAGTATAATAATAATAATAATAATAATGATAATGATAATGATAATGATAATAATAATAATAATAATAATAATAATAATAATAATAATGAGAGGACATGAAGTTGGGGTGGGTAGAAGATGCGACTAGGTCTGGGAGGAGTTAAGGAGAGGAACTGGGGTGAATATGATCAAAGTGCATTGTGTGAAGATCTCAAAGAATTATAAAAATACTGATTTTCTGAAAAAGGAGTTGCTTCCTCAGGGTGGGGATTGTCCACTGACTCCCTGATTAAGAGTCTCCATGCAATGGGCGGAATGCTTAGCTGTACAATGGCCTCCTTTTCTCACGGTGATGCCACCACCTTCTCGGCTGGTTCTGAGGATCAAAAGTGTAACAGTTTGGCAGGCATGTGCTTTTTATAAAGCTTTGGATAGAAAGAGTTATATTTCAGGCAAAATATGCTTTTACTTTTCTTTTGGTCTTTATGATGATGATTTTTTTAAAAATAATAATGGATTTCTTTTTTAAACAAAGCAGTAGACAGAAGGAACACTCATGTGAGAAGCTCTGGGGACATTTAATCTGATTTTGTACAATGGTGGGCAAAGCTGCTTTAGAACTGAGGACATCGTGTCTTAAATAGAATCCACTGATCTGTGGCTTTTGGTATGTTCAGACTCGCTTTCCAAGTTCTAATTCATGACTATTTTTAAAACCTGAAGATTATTTGATCTCCTTCCACCTGTCTGTTGGTGGCTGTGGGCAAAACATTAGCCACATGCTTTCAAAGATGAATGGTACCTAGAAAACAAAAGATCCAATGTTCTGTTTGTGGAGTACGGTGTTCCTCAGCCTCCTCATGGAAGAGGGCTATGCTACCCAGCACAGAAACTGTGGTCTCTGACTACTGCAGGATCTGTGGCCCCACTCTGCCATTGGGTTCCTTGGTTTCCTTCTTCTTCTTCCTCTTCCTCTTCCTCTTCCTCTTCCTCTTCCTCTTCCTCTTCCTCTTCCTCTTCTTCTTCTTCTTCTTCTTCTTCTTCTTCTTCTTCTTCCTCTTCTTCTTCTTCTTCTCCTCCTCCTCCTCCTCCTCCTTCTTCTTCCTTCTCCTCCTCCTCCTCCTCCTCCTCCTCCTTTTCTCCTCCTCCTCCTTACCCTCTTCCTCCTTCTTTTCCTTCTTCTGTCTCTCAGATAGGGTTTCTCTGTGTAGCCTGGCTGTCCTGAAATTTGCTCTGTAGACCAGGTTGGTCTTGAACTCAGAGATTTGCCTTAACGGCATGCACTACCAACTGCCCGGCTGTATAATTCTTACCATCCCAGCACTCATCCCTAGAGTGTTTTCCTTCTGTTTGACCAGGAAGTTGTGTAAACAAATGTGGTGACATAGATGGCAGTTCTTTGTGGAGGCTTCTGGAGTCCTTTTGGTGGGTGTGTGTCTCTCGTGTGCTGGGTGCTAAGAGAATTCCTTACATGTCATCTGCCTGGAATGTAAAGACAGTACTAAAGATGCAAATGAGCTATGGTGATGAGTGGATTTTCAGGTCTGTCCAAACCAGTCCAGAGAGCTTGCGGTTTTTCGCTGTGGACTTGTTCAAGTTGACTTTGCTCCTTGCGAATGTGGGTGAACTCCATGGAGATTTGTGTCAGCTGTTTCCATTGTATTCCAAGCACCCAGAGAAACTCTAGAACACAGGAAACATTCAACAAACTCTGTTCCATGAAGAAAGCTCACCCTCCTGTGGTTCATAGTAGACAATTTTGCACAAAAGTCAGTACTTGGGAAGCTGAGGCAGGAGGATTGTGTGCGCTCATTAGGTTGAGGTCAACCTGGGCAACACAGTGAAACACCCTCTGTCCATTTCACAAAATGAAACAAACCAAAACCCCAACAGATGAAAGTCAACACAGGGTCCAGAAGCATTCCTGGAATACTGTAAGAAAATGGTGTAAAATAAATTTTTACTTCCATCAGTGGCCTGAGCTTTTATTTATTCCAGCGGCATGCTACATGGAATGGATCAGTGTTTACCCTTAAGCTCATATAGGTGATTTATGAATGGCTATTTACATTTAGAGTGGGAAGCTGATTGGGTAATTACTAATGTTTCCTTCTGATCCCATCTTCAGCCCCTTGCAGACTGGACATTTACATGTGTGGAACATCTTTCCCCATGGAGCCCCATATGTGTTTAGGAAGATCTACATGCCCCACATCAGTGGTTTGGTTAGATGTTAGGCCCCAGAGTCAGGCAGTGCCTCGAGATGATCTTTATGCTTTGTGCTGGGCGGCACTTTTCACCTTCCATTCCTCGGCTTTCCTGCAAGCCGAGGTGCGACGTGAAGGAGAAGTTGGGGTGAGGAGCATGGCTCTCATGTCAGGCTGTAGTGCCGACAGCTGAAGGGGTGTGACCAGCTCCATTCATGTTTCTGTGCCTCAGTTTCCTTATCTATAGAATCAGGACAATAGCCATCTTCTAAGTCTGCTGGGGGATATTAACTAATGCGTGTACTTCCACATAAACTCCTAGCTTAATGTTGGGGGTTGGCAAGTGCTTTCAAAAAGCCCTTGCTAACTTCTATGTGTCTTTACATTTGCTCGGGAGTGTGAAACTGAAAAGCTTCACACTGAGGGGGAAGCAGCCTGCAGAAATCTTTACCAACTTAGAACAATAAGGGAGAAGGTGAGCATGAATAATGGTGCACATCTGCATGATAAATTATTTTTTAAGTGCAATTTAAATTTTAAAGCGTGCTTAGTAACTCATCTAGGTGGAGGCTGTGGCTTAGTGCGGGAAAGAAGATATTTTATCTATCCAAGTGCTAATAGTTACATATTCATTATATGCCTATTAATTGTTATTCATGGTAGACCTGTGCACCCTTTGACAATAAATAAAACATGACCTTGTCCTGAAGGTGCTTCCTGTCAGGGAGAGCAGAGAGAAACATATTGATTATTGTGCCAAGCTGTCTCAGGGGCATCTACAGACATATAACATGGGGCAAAGTGCATTTGTTAAAATTGCGTTTTCCTCTGTAGCTCAGGCTGGCCTTGGGCACTCAGTACTCTTCCCCAGCCTCCCCAGTGCTACAATTCACAGGCATGAGTTACCACACCAGGCAGATCAATGAAGTCTTGATTAACTGGTGACTCATTTGATCTTGCAATAAGTCAACTTTGCCTTTCTTCTGGAGTGAGCTACTTTATGGAGACCATGAAAAGGATGGGCAGTATACGGTGATGTCTCTGTGTAGCTGAGCACACAGCAAGGCCCTTTGTACATGTTTGGAAGCAGCTGGGTAGCAGATCCCCTTATAGTGGATCGAGCAGATACGTTTCTGCTAATGGTCCTCATTCTTTGTGCTTTCTCAGATAGCCCTATTCAAAAGCAGATTCACAGTGATTCCTATGAAGACATTGAGTATGAGGCAGAGGACTGTGTTTCAAAAGGCAGGTATTGACTTCTGAACTTTACAGATAGCTGATATTTTAATAACTTCCTGCTCTTCAGAGAATACTTCCTGAATGATGATCTTTCCCTTAGCAAACAAAAGTAGAGGCTATAGCTTCATAAGGCTCCACCCATAAGTGCACTAAAGATTCCTATCACAGATGGACTCAATTTCTTGGTCTCTTACTTTAATAATTATGTATTTGCTTTGACGGACATTCTCCAAACTTGACATCATGTGGCTTTTGGGCCTCTCTTTTAAACAACTTTTTATTAATGTATATGAGTTATAGGTAATAATGGGTTGCATCATGATGTTTTGTACATATATAATGTATTTTTTATCATATTTAAACTCATTACCCTCTATTGTTTCTCTCCCACACCAGCTGATACCCTTCCTCTTCCCAACTGCTTCCCACATTTTATGATGTGTGTGTGTATGTGTGTGTGTGTGTGTGTGTGTGTGTGTGTGTGTGTGTGTGGTGTGTATCTGAGAGCGACACAGAGAGACAGAGGGATGGGGCAAATTAATTTCATTTGGGTGCTTACAGGAGAATGGACAGGGCCTATCTACAAGAGTGTGGCTGTCTCATCAGTAACTACACCACGGAAGAAAATGTCTCCCCTGACTCCCCCAACCATTAACTGTCTATAGATCTTCAGAGAGGAAAGGGTGAGCTTCACCCCACCAGCAGCAGTTAACTGCCTAGAAATCTCCAGGGAAGGGTGAGCCATTATAAGTGCCCCCCCCCATCACGGAACAATGTTGATAAAGTCCAATCTTGTCAGCTCTGTGAGTTTACGAGTGCAACAGCCCAATCTCAGAGAAACTAGACAACAAAGAGGACCCCAAGGGAGACACACACGGATCTACACAGGAGGGTGAAAAAGACAAGCTCTCCTGAGTAAAGTGGAGTATGAGGGTCAAGGGAGAGGGTAAAAGGGGAGAGGGGAGGAAGAGAAGGGAGAGGAGAAAAATAATAACAATAAAAACAATAAAAATACAAAATAAAAAAGAGTACAAAAGCTGTGCTATACTTTGGAGACCTTGTTCTACAACATTCTACCCCTTTCTCCTGCCCCTACTTTCTTTAAATCTCCTCTTTCGCCGTATTCTCTGAGCCTTGAAGGGGGTGATATAGATGTTCTATTCAGGGCTGAATGTTCAATAGTCACTGACTCTCAGAACTTTGGCCAGCAGTTATGTCTTCTCAGTAACCACCTCTTACTGCAAAAAGAAGGGTCTCTGCCCAGAGGTGGCAGCAGCATTCATCTATGGGAATAAACATAATTACTTAGAAGCCAGTTTGATGGACAGAGCAAATCCAGTTAGCAAAACGGCAGCAGCAGCCTTTCCAGTAGAACCAGGACCCCTCCAGCTACAGGGCTTTGACCAGGCTTCCTGTATCGAGCACTGGTTCTGCCCTATGAAGCAGGCCTCAAATCCAGTGAGAAAGTGGTTGGTTACCCCACAGTGGACTTGCTACTGTTGCACTAGTGGGCACATCTGGCCTGGAGATTCAACAAAATCGTTTGCAGGGTCCAATGCCAAGCAAGACAACTGGAGTCTTGCTCCAGTTTCTCTACAGTTGTCTGTGTAGCACTGCTCACCCTGGTAGTTGCCAGGGAGAGAGCATCCAGCTCACTTCTAGCTTAATTTCTCCATGCCCTTAGACCAGAGCATGTGCCGTCTTCATCAAGAGGGTCTTAACATCTAGTTCCAGTGGGTAGCCCACAGCGGCGGCAACCACCTGTATTTTTTTGGAGGCCTCAGAGGGATTTGTAGGGAGGTAGCCCATCCCTGGAAAAGGGGTTTTCATTTAATAACCTATGGATTCCAGGAGTAGCTTTATTTCCCCATTCATGAAGCCTCCATTCAAATGGTTTCTGGCTTCTTTTAATATGTGAAGAGGAAAATGAAAAGGGGTGGGTGGTGGGTATGCATTTTACCTTTTTTAGTGCTGCAGTAGACTTACATCATGGGAAAGGAAAGGAGTGAGCCTGCTTTTTCTATGAAAAAACTAAAATCATAAATCAGATAAGAAAATGAAGCCAAATGTACCTTGGGAACACTCCAGACTCACCGATAAAATACAGCGCACCTGGTGTGTGTACACGGCCACTGAACCAGGCTCGAGAAAGACAAGGGTATTTTGTCAGAAACTGGGTCAACAGACCGCGTTGCTTCCAGGAGCATCTGGAACATGGAGTGGGGTTGGGCAGGCCAATCTCTGTTCGCGCGCAGGATTTACACAGAAGACTTTTTAACAGACAGAGCACATATAATACTCACTAGTGTGTTTCCTTGTTTGAAAGGGAACCAAATGAGATCGTGCAGAGCAGCCACTGTGTAGCCCATGCAGGGTGTGCAGTACGGATCTGGATCTGATTGGATCAAGTTCTATAGTCATATGGTGTTGGAATAGATGTCCAGAAATCATGAGTGGTACTTGAGGTCGTCCCAGGCTGGTGGGAAGGGCTCCTAGTATGAGCTCTGAGCAACCTCTCCTCCCTTAACTCTCTGAGTATCAGGCTTTCCATGTGTTTTGTGTGGTAAGAATTAAAACAGGACTATGTAGGTTACCACAAGATGGCATTCTATTATTTCAAGTAATGCCAGGTAGAGAGAGCCTTGGTTCAATACATTTTTAATTTCTGAAATGCATTAAAATACGTGCCATCCGTGTCACCGTATTTAGCTGTTTCACACAAACCTCTAATTTCCTTCGCCATTCTTTATGGAAACTTGAGGTCTATGTCTGTTAACTCATGGAGGAAAACAACTTAGATTTTGCAAATGATTTTTGCGAGAGTGAATAGTTCATGGTCTCATGTTTAGCTATTAAAAGTTCCATTTTCTTATAGCTGTTTGCAAGGACTGTGAAATGAGTGACCTTTAAGTGTTTTCTACTGTGTTCGCCCTGCTTTTCCATCTATCACCCTGTCTTATTTTTCTCTTAAGCAGATCCGACATATTTATCTACTGCTTTTGTTTGTTTCTTCAAGTAATGTATGACTATTTTAAGAGGCTACATGGTTTTCATTTCCTGACCACATCCTCAGTGTCTGGAACAGTATTTCCCTGTCTCTATCTGTCTATCTATCTATCTATCTATCTATCTATCTATCTATCTATCTATCTATCTATCTATCTATCTATCTATGTATGAATGTATCTATCTATCTATCTATCTATGTATGAATGTATCTATCTATCTATCTATCTATCTATCTATCTATCTATCTATCTATCTATCTATCTATCGTAGTTTGAAAAAAAATGGCCCCCATAGGCTCACAGGGAGTTGTGCTATTAGGAGGTGTGGCATTGTTGGAGGAGTTGTGTTACTGGTGGATAGGCTTTGAGGTCTCAGAAGCTCAAGCCAGGCACTGTCTTTCCCTGCTGCCTTTGAATCAAGTTGTAGAACTCTCAGCACCATTTCTGTCTGCATGCCATCATGTTTCTCACCATAATGATAATGGACTAACCCTCTGAACAGTAAGCCAGCTACAATTAAATGAATTTCTTCATAAAAGTTGCCATGGTTATGGTGTCTCTTCATGGCAATAAAACCCAAACTAAGACGCTGTCTATCTGTCTGTCTATCTATCCATTCATTTTTATCTTCCTGCCTGTTTAATCACAAAAAGATGAAAAGGATCCTTATTTAAATGAATATCCTTTTCCTTAGTAGGTAAATATTAAAATGAAATGGAAGTGTGAAATTGCATAGTTTAACCTGTAAGAATTTCACTGACAACTTAGTGATGTAATCTGTGCCTGCCTGCTGATGCATTGCGTTTTCCTTCACAATTTAGTTTAGTTATCTTTCTACAACTTACAGCGTGACTGTAACATTTACTAGGAATGCATTTATGGATATTTAATGAATAAGCTGGAATGCAGTAAAGGAAACAATTTCATTTCATGTTAGTGTAAAAGGGCTAATTCGCACATCTGTCTTCATGGTTTAGGGAGTTGCGTGCATCTTGGATGTCTCTGTGCAGGAAGTATCCTTTGTAGAGGGACAGACTCCGAGGTCCACCCTTCTCTTACCAGCGTGGATCTCTGGAGGGCTAAGTTTCATGGAGGTAGTCATCGTAAGTTTGAGTCTTTTCATCTAGGGCTGAACTGAGTGAATCCATGCACAAATGCATCTTTATTCTTATTCTTGGTTCTTTGGATCCCAAATTGATAGAGTTTTATATTTCATTTAGAAGGATTCAGAAGTCCTGAAGCTCAAGTTCTCCAGGCAAAGGACCCCTCCCCCTACCTCAGCCTGGACAGTGCACTTGCTCAGTGTGTTAAGATGCCATTTGATCACACTATGAAGCTGGGGTCCTTGGGAGGGGGCAGGGGGTAGCTCAAGAGCATCAGTCTCCAGTTAGAAGCCACTTATCATGTGGCTTTGAGAGATTCCCCCCCCCCCTCCACATTTAATAGAAAGGTGTTAGAGTAACTCAGAGGTGACTTCACAATGGATGTGGAGGCAGTCAGACAGTATCTGGGGTAAGTTACATTATCCCAGGTGCAGTAATTTTTAACTATTTTAGCAGGGTATTTAGTTTTTCCAAGACTGACCTCTCATATAGGAAATAGAAAAAAATAAAACCCATATAACCTCATGGTATGCTTTTGAGAATTAACAGACCATGTATGTAAATCGAGTAGGCTAAAAATGGTAGCTATTATAAATGTTGATTCATTTAAATTGTCTTCCAGGACAATTTAATAAAAGAAATTAATTATTTATCAAATAGCTGCTATGTGCCCGATACCCTATCCTTTTATGATTATTTGCCTGAGGTGCTAACACAGTCACCAGGCCATGGTCAAGGGCAGTAGTTAAAGGAATTCTTTCTGTTTTGGACTGGCCTGTTTAATTTCTGAAACAACCCAATCTTCATCCAGTTCCTACTTTTGAAAATTAGGGGTAATAATATTATGTAACTCCTTCACAATGAAATAGCTGTTAGATAGGATGGTATAATTATGACATTTAGCACAGGTCTGACACTGAGATTATTCTTATTTATGTTAGTCTGGTTCATTATTGTTGTTATTGTTATTATTATTTTTTGTTTATTCCCACTGCATTCTCTTCTCTGCTCAGGGCTTAGATAGGATCTAAAGGTTTTCCTAGAGACAGAGGGATGGCTCATTTGCTAAGAGCCCTTGTTGGACCTGGGCTCAGTTCTCAGTACAGATGTGGTGGCTCACAATCATTTGTAACTCCAGTTCTGGGGCACCTGTCATCCTCTGATCTTCTCTTTGGCACCAAGCACACACCTGGTGCACATAGGTATGCAGGCAAGACCCCCCCCCGCCACCAGTTAAATAAATTGCCTCTGGATTTTATGAAAGCCCTCCTCGCTTGTTTGAACAAGCGGTAAAACCAAGATCTTTGATTAAAACTGGGTTTTACTTAGAGGTTTCTTGGAAGATACTTTCTAGTTGCAGGTACCTGTTATTTCTATCAGCTAATTCATGTTGACTAAAGAGAACACTAACTTTTCTTTATGTGTTTTCATTTAGTATCCCAACCCCATGGATAATAATGTCATCGCTGTAAAAACTGTGGAAGAAAAGAAAGGTAAGTTCTCTGAATATGGCCTACTTTAGTTATACTCACTTTGTAAAGGATGCATGTGTGTGCATGTGTGTACGTGTGTGTGTATGTATGTGTGTGTGCATGCATGTGTGTATGTGTGAATATGTTGCATGCGTGTGCATGCATGTGCATGAATGTGTGTATGTGTGTCCGTGTGTGTGCATGTGTGTATGTGTGTGTCTATTACATCTCAGGCAGGACCCTTGTCACTTTTTAAGTTATATTTGATGGTGAGACTGAGGCCGGGCATAATGGTTCAGGTAGCATGTTGAAGTACTTAATATGTGCCAACATTTTTCATTTGCTTATTCAACATTTAGAATAATGTCTGAGGTAGGAATTATGATTTTTCCTGTTTAACGCAGGATGAAACTAAAGCACAGAGAGACTAACCTACCTAAGCTCATTTGGCTGTATCTCTATCACATGTCAATTTGTAGATGGCAAAATAATTGTGGATAGTGCACAGATGAACTAGGCATGGTGAGGTTCGTGTCTGTAACCCCAGCCATTGAATGGTGGAGGCAGGAAGAACTAGGAATTCAAGATTAGCCTGGGCTATTAAAAAAACAGCAGACAGATGTGATGTTGCCATAAATTGCTTAGATTGTGGAACCATAACTGTAGTTTGGCAAATTATGGCTCACGCTGTGTTGTTTTTGTAAGCAAGGTTTTGCTGCACATTAGACACTCCCTCTGTATGCTATCAATGGCTGCTTCATCTGAGTTACAGTAAGAACTGAATATTTGCGAAAGAGACCATATGGCCCACAGATCTAAATTATATACCTCATGACCCCTTCAGAAAATGTCCACTGTGTTCCACCTCGGGGGTTGGGGTGGGGTGCTGGGGTCTCTGGTGCTCTTTGCATTCCCTCCTTCTGGGGAAGCACTGTGACTGTTAGTATTGGGACTTGAGGAGTGGGCAGTGCCAGGAGCTCTGAGCATGGGCACGCTTGATGCCCAAGCCTGTGGAGACAGCCAGAGCCTGGCCCAGCATGCTCAGAATTCAGCCTTTGAAACCATAGGTGCTACAGCTGGGTGATGTGGCTGTAGCTTCCTCTGCTGCGTAAACATGAAACTGTCTTATTTATGGGGCTGCTTTCTGCATATCTGTAGCTATAGAAATAGATTTCAAAAGCATTTTCTCGTGCACCTGTATGTAATGTGGGACAAACTTGCTTTCTGGTTTGAGACAAACCTAATTTCGAATCCTGATTCTGTTACTTCCCTCATGACCAAACTTTTCAAAGGCTTAAGGTCTTTATCTGTCAAATGGTAAAATGATCTTGTTAATTTCAGGATGTCATATTTGTCTCTATTTTATTTTTTACTATTTAACCCCGGTTGATCTGAAACATCCTGTACTCACCAGGCTGGCCTAGAACTCACAGAGAACCACCTGCCTCTGCCTTCCAGGGCTGGTGTTAAAGGCCTGTGCCTACATGCCCAGAAGCAACTCCATTTTTACTATATGTGCTATTCACATTGTCTGAGGTTACCAAAGGACTGCTGGGGATGGAGCATTTGTTTCCTGACTGCAGGTTCCTGGTGGTCATGGTGTTTGCAGCAGGGGTTAGGACAGCTGTAGTTAGAGTGCTGAGAAACCTTGCCTTGTGTCTGAGTCTCAGCAATTCACAGAGAAATGACAGCACTTCACAGTTTGCCTTTTTTTCTTCTGTTTCCTCTCATCATAACTTACACTTATTCTCAGTAGCTTTAACTTTCCCTCTAGGACTGTTCTGGTCTCAGGGGTTTTATTCCTCAGTGAGTGTGGCTCATGTAGTTAATTAGTTACTGGTTTAAATGAAATGGTCAGAAATCTAGGTGTGACGGTGTGGTCCAGGAGCTGGCAGACTCTATTACCACCCTCCTTGTTGTTGAGCTGGTGGCCACTGGCCACTGCCACTGGATGCTTGACACTGATCATCTAGCGTGGTGGCCGGTTTGTGATTCATTGTCTTGACTTTAGCCCATGTGTTCGGACTTGTTTCACATATATCCCTCGAGCATTTGTGATTTGGCTCAGAAAACTGATCTGAAAAACAGAATGTTTTTAAAAAAAGATTTATTTTATTTTTACATGGTGTTTATGTGTATGCCTGTGGCGTACGTGTGCTCGGGTGTAGGTGTCTGAGGAACCCAGATTTGCTGGATCTCTTGGAAGTGGAGTTCTAGGCAGTTGTGAGCTGCTTGATGTGGGTGCTGGGAGCCAAGCTTGTTTACTCGTTACAAGAGTGGTAAACACTCTCAGTCACCGAGTCATCTCTCCAGCCCCCGGAAAACTTCATTTCGTGTCAAGCCTTATCTATGAGAATTCTATATGTTGAAAATTGAAGTTGAACTAAAAAGCTCCATGGACTTTTAGATAAGAATACGTTTCTCCCTAATTATGTTTTGGCTCTGAAATTTTCTTCTTCCAGATGAATCAACAGGACTCATCTATAGAAAGAGGATTGCTATCTGTCAGAATGTGGTGCCAGAAATTTTAAGAAAGGTAAATTCATTTCCGAGTTTAATCACAGTGGGTATAAAACTGAGGAATTTTCATAGTCATAGAAAAAGACAGCATTTTCTGATCGAAGGGAGTGTCAGAATGTCCCACTGTCCACTCTCATAGTTTTGTAAGGGAAATACTTCTTCCATGTCCACCCCAGTTTTGGCAGATGCCTCTGGAGTGTCTCATCTCTGTCCTTTCTGTGAAGGCCCTTTGTGGATATGGGGCGATTTGATGATTATTTTGGGGGTACTTTCAGCATTTTGAATGAAGCGTTATCGTTTCTAGTCTGATCACGACTAGCAACAGGTAAGAATAATCAGAAGTGAGAAGATTGTAAGTGTTAGTCCCATGTTTGGTGAGGGAGTCCATTCTTCTCCTTGTAATGCACTGAGATCATCGTATTCTTCGTGCCCCATGCAAGGCTTTCCGTGCATAGTTCTGTTAATTAAGGCTACTGATGCCAGAATGTTCATGACGGAAAATTGTTCTCTCTCTTTGAAACCCTTAAGCTCTCTGATGATTCTGTATTGGATGGAGGTAAGTTGAAAACGTCATTTGCATGGCTTGAACCATACATGGATTTTTCTTCTTGAGAGAGGGCCTTACTCCGTAGTCTAGGAGGGCCTGGAACTTAGAGTGTAGCCCAGGATGGTGTCAAACTGAAGATAATCCTTCTGCCTCAGCCATCTAAGTATGGAGGTAACAGGTGTGTACCACCATGCTTAGCTGTAGAAGTATAAAAGAAAAGTTTTTATTTATTCTGAATTTTGTATGTAGATGTGTGAGTATATGTATGTGTGTACATATATATACATATATATGTGTATATATTTATATGTCTTGATCTTATCTACTCCCTTCCCCCTCCAATTTCCTTCAGAATCTCCCTCCCAGCTTCATGCTCCCCTATATTTGTCCTAATATTACTATTTTTAAATCTTGTTGTGTCCAGTTAGTGTTGCCCATATCTGCTTGGGTTAGTAGTTATCTCCTGGGGCATGGGTACCCCTCCAAAGAAAGTGGCTCTCCCTCCTTTAGCAGCCATCAACTACAGTAACTCCACAGCTAAGCCCTCCCCTGTCTGTGCTCTCTATGCTGGAAGTTTTAATTTGCTTGATCCCATGCAGGTCTTAGGCAGGTAAGCAGAGCTGGTACGAGTTCATATGCACAACGGCCATGGTGTGTCCATCAGATGCCCTTCTACAGCGCTCCTCCCCTGCTTTCTTTCTTTCCTCTCTTCCACCATGTTCCCTGAATCGTGAGGCGTTTAGTATAGATGGCCAATCTGTGGCCCATTTTTTTCTCAGTACTTTAAACAGCTGGGAAGCTCTTCATTCACGATGTAGGATTTTTGATGGTGGTCTTTTAGTACGTAGGAGAAGAGCATCTTAACAGGCACTTAAAAAGTGCCTCAGAAGACATTCCCTGTGTGATCCAGAATGAATCTGGGCACCCACGGATGAGCGTGCAAATTAAATTGCTGTGCTTATACTAGGAAAAAATGGCAGCTTCCATTCATTCCTCATTGTGGGTTACATCACTGTTATTTCCTTAGTGGAAAGAGGCTAGAACCACAAAGAAAATGAACTCCTTTTGACTTGCAGATGGGAAGCTGGGTTACACTTCAACAGCAAATTATCACTGGCTCTTCCAGAGTTCATAGCTGCCTTTGCCCTATATACGCACTTTGAATCTATTATTTAAAAAGGCATTCAAGTTCGTCTTGTATCTCAATTCTTAAATAATTTAAGGCTCTAACTTGTACAGTTCTGCCTTTGTAGCTTTCGTTGTCTTCTTCACCTGGGAAAGCATTCGTTTCTAGGGACTGAACAGAGATTACAACGAGGAAAATATTTCTCTTGAGACGGCCCTGCATGGGCGCATGTAGGTGGGGCCTGATGAGAACCCATAACCGCAAGAAGGCCTGCCCCAGAGAAGACAAGAAGCACCTGATAATTTTTTGGGGGCCTACATCAGTCCTAGGCCATTTGCAAGTCCTGGGCAGCATGTAGTGAGGCCACAGTGTGCTTGATTATCAGAGACTGAGGGGTGTGGCTGAATTGCCACCCAACCATCAGGACGACTTGTTCCGTTTGTTAGCCGCGACTGAGATCATCTACAGGCGGAGTCTTCATATAGCTTGCTCTTCCAAAATTGAGATTGCTGTCCTCTTTCTGTTGGGCAGGTGAGTATTCTAAAAGTACCTGATATCCGACTAGAAGAGGAATCATGGCTCAGTCTTCAGAAGAGGAACATGGCTATCCAGAGTCACTGCCTCACATGGACACAGTATGCATCCATGAGGGAAGAGTCTGTCTTCCGGGAAAGTGTGGAAAACCCAAATTGGTAAGATCGTCTGTGATCACCTGTGTGTGTGTGTGTGTGTGTGTGTGTGTGTGTGTATGTTGAGTGTGGGGATCCATACACAGCACATGATTTCATACTTACAGTTTCTGTCTATTACACACATATTTCATGTTATTTTTAGTCATGTCAGTAATAGATGAATCTATTTTCTTTTGGAGGAAATATGACAGAACTCAACTCTTGTCCAAGTGCCGCTTCAAATTCTGGTATTTTCTTACTCTCTCCAAAAGCAATGACTGTCACCCATTTGTTGAATATTCCTTTGGACCTTTAAAGGTAACCTAGGTATTCAACAGAGTTTAAACAAGGCAAATACTTTGCTTGACATTATCATGCACTTGACCCATCAGTGGGCCTGCCTAGCACGGGTCAGCTCAAGCAGACTTAAGGAGGTGTTTCTGCATAGACTTACCTTGCCTGCTTAGTTTGTATATCTTTTTAACACACATGATGTCTATGTCATCTACGTTTTTGTACACTTATCTTTTTATGTTTACTAGACTGCTTCTGAGCTTTACCTATCTGATACACGTACAGCTAGATTGTCCCTCCGCATGCCATTCCACTGTATTTTGTCGCTGCCACTGTGGTAGACGCTCTGATGGTATCGAGTTTCTCTTTGTCGTAAAGGAGGGTATCATATTCAGGAGTTGTATGTCTTCTGAATATGACTCCTACAAGATATGTGAGTGTTTCTCTTAGTGAGAATTTTAAGTGTTGTATTTGTTGCAAGAGTATCTATAAACCATCAAATCTGCCTTCCCTAGCATCCAGTTCTCTGAGTCGTGACAGAACTATACATAGCACAAATATGACAAATTATGACAAATATGTACAGTTGTGTCCCTGCTGCCACAGTTACTGCTTAACCCTGCAGGTAGACTAAATCCTCCTGAAATAGTAGGTGAATTTTATGGTGTGTAGAGGGTCATAGATAAGCACTGGAGAAACCAGGAATGTTAATCAGGCAGGGTTGTCTCCTCAATGAAGTTAATGAATATCTGTTGTCCATCTATACTGGGAGTGAGTAGATCTTGTTAATAACCTGCTGACTTTTGGTAGCCTACCTATAAGGTTAGACCTCACCCAAATCCCTCAGAATGCTTATCCCAGGCTTTCCCTTTTTAACTTTGCTTCTAAGTCAATAGAACCCGTCCTTGGGGGCGCTGTCACATGTAGGGGAGCTGCTAACCCCCATGCTATCTTGGTCAGACCATACCAGATCCTAGGCCCTTAAGCAATGGAATCCATCTTCATGGTAGAGGTCACACATATTTTGCAAAAGAGTTTTTATGTCGTCACGTCTTAAGATTTATTGTCCACATGGAATTGGGATGATTGTTACCAGGAAACTTTTTTTGTCAAAACTGTACTAGACTTAAACTTGTCAACAATAACCTGGCCGGGTGTCAGGTTCCAGAAGTTTGAATCAGTGTTGGCTCATGAAGTTGAGATGAACCATGTTTCCTTCTTCACCTCACACTGGTGGTTCCCTGTGTCCATGAGGTTCACAGGGATCCCCACAGGGTGCATGCCTTGTAGGCTGGTTTTAAGGCACTGTGGTGGAGGGGGGGGGTTTCAGGACAGGTATAGTTTGAGTTCCGGGAAATCTTAGTTTGAGATGCTGTCATTAGATATCACAGTCTTGGTGGCTCCAGCAACACCTGTGAATTTCTCATGGCCCTGGGGGATCATGGGGAAGTCCATTCTCTGGGCCCTGGCAGACTGGGGTAGGTGAGGCTTTGCAGACACCTGTCTTCTGTTAAATCTGATAGTGGAGAACATGTAATCTGCTCTCCTCCTCCATGGAACAGATTCCATGGCAGAGTTCTACATTCAGGGACTCATGTAAATTCGACTTACTTCCCAAAGGCCCAGTGTCTTACCTAACTCCTTCACATGGTGGGTTAAGGTTCCAGCACCTAGGCTGGAGGCATCTGGATGGTATACAGCTTGTCTCCCATACATGATGCCTTCTTTCCCTGGCACTAAAAATACAATGTAATGTAATTCAGTAAAATAAAAATGACAACATATAAATTCTGGGGTACATAGACTCATGGTCTATAACACAGATTCTGGCATGTTGTCTTCCAGCGTGTCAACACAAAAGTTTGTACTCCATAACAGCACTCAGCAGAATTCATTTCCCTATAACATGTGGACTGTAGTTAATTAACACACATTTTAATTTTTATTTTTTTAATTTTTATTTTAATTTTAAGTATGATGGGAAGAGAAACAATTTCTTGAAGGCAGATTTAAAAAATTCATATATTTTTATGCATATGGCATTTTTCCTACATGTATTAATATGTACCATATGTGGGTCTTGTGCCTGCAGAGGCCAGAGGAAGGCATTGGAACCCCTGGAAGTGGAGATATAGATGTGTATGAGCTGCTATGTAGGTGTTAGGAACCAAACCTAGTCCTCTGCAAGAGCAGCCAGTGCTTCTTAACTGCTGAACCCTCTCTCCAGTTTCCTGGTTTTGTTTTTGAGACAAGTATCTCACTATTACTCCTGCCCTCCAGTCATCCTCCTGCTTCAGCTTCTTTGGTGTCTGTCATCTTTTTTTGGCACCCAAAGATAGACTTTGGAACAAAAGTAAAACATCGTAATTACTAAATATTAATTCTAACCATTATGGTGAAATATTTGATTTCAGAAGATAATTTACTGTGTTTTATTATTACTGTTCAGTGTGGCTTGAAAATTTTTATTATAGATTTAGTTTTAAAATGAAAGTAATAAAACCTTCAAATAACTAATTGTCTCCATGTAAAAGCCATTCTTAGGGCCCAGCCTTTCTCCAGATCATTCTTTCTTGCACAGTTCTGGTCACACATCAATGGAGCTAGAATGTTTCAACAGCCTCCTGGATGAGTAAGGAAGCATGTCTCAGTCACATCAGAGAGAGATTGGTGGATCCATAGTTTTTTATTATGCTGATGCCCAGAGCTGAGATAGGATGTGGGTGGCTGGGATTAAAGCTGAGACCAGGGAACAGAGTTCTGTTGTTGGCATTCGAATATAGTAAAAGAATGGCATTGTCTGATTGTATGTGTTGGACCCTGAAGTCCAATCACCGAGGAAGAGTAGCCCCAAGAGGCCACTCTTACACTGCAGTTGATGTAAAAACATGAGGATTTAATTCTGTCGTGACAGGGTCTTTCAGCATTCGAGAAGCCAAAAGACCCCGAATGACTATTACAAGCTATTTTTAAAGTAAAAAGCCATAGAAACAAGGGGGAGAAACTCAAGGGTTGTTTTTTACTATTAGGATTGGCTCATTCAAAGGGAATTAGTCTGAGCCAGGGCTGGAGGGCGGTTGCCAGATCAGGTGAGGTAAGAGGAAACATTTGAGGGTGACTTTGACCCCTTCCCAGGGACTGAGTCAAAACATCTGTGGACATCTGTGGGTATCTTGTCCCAGTTCTAGGAGCGGAGCTCTATTTGGAGAATACTCGCAAGGACTCAGGGAGTTGGAGAGTCTCCAACTTTCCAGTACGTGCATGTGTAGTTGTTAGGTTCCCACGGGGAGGGACACTAAGGCTGAGAGACCTCAGAAATGGCCTCAGTTGTCAGAAATGGCTTCAAAGTTATCCTAGAGTTCTACATATACAAAGTAAGTCTTTCATTTCATCCTCTATTTTAGCACTGTGTTTTGTTAATTTAGTATTGTGTTTGGGCTATTGAATAGTCTTAGAAGCTGTCTCTGCCAGTTAAATTATGATTTGCCAAGATAATCCACAAAACTTTTCACTTTGTATTTTTTTTTAATTTATGTGAAAATAATAATTCTGATTATGGGGGAAAGGTACATGACGATCACTCTGGAAACTAACAGTCAATTCTAGGAAACAAATCATATTAGCTAAAGCTCATGCTTATTTACATACTTTTTACATATTATTTGCTTACTACTATTCTTGGTCTATTCTTGACTCTTAGAATGGACTCTGACCTTTTGGTTATTATGATACTGTGATGAAAATCCCTGCAACGGCATATTTTATCATGTATTTAATTACTTTTTTTAAGACAGGGTCTCATGTTACCAAGGCTGGTCTTGAGTTCATTATGTAGCAAAAGATGACCTTGAACTTCTACCCTGTCTCTATCTTCCAGGTACTAGGATTACAGGCCTATGCTTCTACACCTGGTGTATAGGGTGCTGGGGATGGAACCCAGGACTTGGTGTATGTTAGGTCAACCCTCTACCAACTGAGCTACACCCCCAACCTGTTATCTATGATCTAAGAAGTCTTTATGACTCAATTCTAATTTATAGTATGGATGTTTGTACATATGGAAAGAGAGAAAATGAATAAATATGAATGTGTTATTGAGGACTTGTGCAAGCCAGGCATATGCTCTTCCACTGAGCTGTGGCCTCATTTTGCATATTTCAAAATATAGAAACAGAAATTATGTTTAGAACTACTTACCACTATCCTGCAAGACTGCTCCATATTTACATTTTGTGTTATTTCTGTACACCGTCCCCAGAAGTGCTTGCTTCCCCTTTAAGCGTAATGGGGCTAGGAACTTGCTATTTTACTTCCAAAGCCAAATTTAAGTCCAGGAAAGCAGAGTATTCAGGGATTTCTGTATTTGGCGTGGACAATCCCCCATATTGTTGTTGTCTTCTCTGTTGTACAGGGACTGGTGTTTGGAGGTCCAGGATGCTATTGGGGAGTGTTTGGGTGAATGTCAGAGTCTCTGGGCTTGGACTCCAGGCTGATTTTCCTCTTGCCCTTAGGACCCTTCACAAGAAGCCAGAAAATAGGAAGGTGAATGAAATAAAGACAGAACAAAATTCACTTATCTCTTGTGGGAAAATGGACAGTGGAAAATGGACAGTGGCAGTGCCCTGTTTAAAATTTGTTAGTAGAAGAAAAGATTGATAATTTCTGCCTTCTGAAATCCTTCATTCTGAGATAGGCTTATCAATTTCTTAGTATTTGTGTTTGAACTGATTCTCCTTTAAATTTAGTAATATTAGATTTAACCCAGTATGTCCAAAATATTATATTTACATATAATTGGTATGAATAATTGTCAAGAAGTATTTTACAGAAATTTCTAAGGAGCCTCCAGCATCTATTATTCAAGTCTGCCATGACTGTTTTGAGGGACCAGTCCCCATGTGTGGCTGGTGGCTGCCATCAGACATTGCAATTTTGACTAAGAAGGTAGAGTAAGCTTGCCATCTCCTGTCCTTCCCATTGTGGCCTCAGAACTAGAGCAGCTTGGGCGTGATGCTGAGGCATTCTAACCATAAAAGCACCTTTCCTTTAAATACATTTATTAGTTCTAGGCTCTTATTTTGTAATGAATAATTTTTGATGTCTCTAATCTGAGCCACGGCGTGTATGTGGTGGTCAGAGGACAGCTGGTAGGAATTGGCTCTCACCTTCCACTATGTGGGTCTTGGGCATTGAACTTAGGTTGTCAGGCCTAGTGTAGTAATTTTACCTGCTGAGACATCTCTCTGGCCCTTTTAAAAATTCAATTTATTGACAATTTCATGCATGTATAATAATGAATTTTTGTCATCTTCACCCACTGTTGCCAGCTCTCATTCTACTTTCTTTGCTTCTGAAACCATTCTTTCCCATGAGTCTCCTTGCACTTTCATAGTGTGTGTGTGTGTGTGTGTGTGTGTGTGCGCACGCACACACGTACCACCAAATTAAATTAGAATTGTTTGCATAGCATATGATGGGCAATCAGTGAGTGCACCACTGAGGAATGTGGCTTCCTTGTCTGGTACCCATTTTCTGACAGTGGATTCTGAGAGGGGTGGGTCCTCCTGGGCCCCTCCGCTACCTGTGGTGGAATGTTCGGAACCACAGCTGCTATGGGTGCTTGAGTGCAGCCACTGATTTTTGAGTACTCTCATTGGTTCTTTTTTCCTTTATGAAGGACTTTTATTATACTGTGTAGACCATGGTAGATATAGAATAGCTTTGGTTTTGGTGACTGACACTTTCCTAAGTAATGCAGTTCTAGATGGAAGTTGTCTTCTGGAGGAGTTTTGCCCTCTGCTGCTCCTCACCCCAGGATTGGATGTGTTTCGGTGGCAAGTTAAACTGTATCTTTAGGTGCTCCTTCGTGGAGTGTTTGCTTCTGAGGGAGGCAATGATTCTTTTACACTCAGTGTGGCACCTCAGGGGCTCATATCTGAACTTTTCTGTGTCCAGCATGCCCTCCTTGTGCTCTGATGGGATAAGACCTCACATTTGACTTTAAAATGCTCAGTTGAGTATATGCCAAGAATGTTGAAGGTTCATTTTTATAAGAATTTCAGCAAAACCGCTCCTAGAACAGAGTACAAAAGGTGTTGAAAGTACAAATGAAATTTTACAAACAGACGAAATTAATGGGTTGAGCAGCCTAGGTTCACAGTTTTATAGAGGCCCCCCAGGTGACTATTACTCATTCTAGTAAATAGGTCTGTAACCTTTGAAGGTTTCAACTTTAGATTTCTAAAAGTGCCAAGTTTCAAGTAATTATCCAACAAATCACAAAGGGTATGATTAACATCTTTCAAGAGATGCTTGTTGGGCAGCTTGCGTATCTACCTCTTTCCTCCTATGGAGTTTTTATGTTTGTTTCAGCAACAGATGTGGCAGTTGTGTGACTTCCGTGAGATTTCAAGGCCGGCACTGCCCCTTTTGATCGGTTTCCAGACTCAAGGTTACCCAAGTATTAACACCCTCTGGCTCTACTCGCTTACTTGGCAATTATTTCTAAGATTCGGTCCTAGTGCCTCAGGACTTGAGGGTGCTGTTACCTAGTAGCGTGAATGAGTACCCCGGTATGCAGCTGCAGACACAGCTCCCTCTACTCACAGTGACCTTGATTTCTAGGACACTAGAGGGTCATCTAATGATTAGCAGGGTTCACCACCACGTACAGCAAGCTGCCACAAGGTGCCTTCTGCTCAAACTCAATTCTGGTTAGAGCCTCATTTGGGTTCATAATGACTGCCCTCATAAAGGACCCCGTTTGCCTTCTGATGCTTGCATTCACGTTGTCTGTTCTGGTTTTCTTAGCTGTACTTCCTGTCTTGTGGGGGGTTTTGCACTGACGTCATGGTTTTCTGTGCCCTAGAGTCAGGCACAGTGTGTGACAGACACAAGGTGCTCCGGGACCTTTGACAAATAGCTGATTAATGTTCATGGGATTCAGGTCAAAACTAGGAGTGGCGGGAGGGAGGGGAAAGAGGTGAACTGGGCAGAGGGCAAGCAGAACTTGGGAAGCTCTGATGGGGTTGGTAGGAGTCTTGTGCACTGATATGGGAAGCTCTCATTGGTGCTCTTGGTCACCTGTGCGCTCTTTGCTCTGGGAAAAGTTGGCTTGAGCTCTCCCCCCCCCCCCCACAGTGATACCAAGATGTAGTAAGCTCCTGAGTGGGACTGCATGGAGCATGTGTGATTTTCACTAATGGTGAGGAAACGCTTCTGATGCTGGGTGGCTCTTAAAAGGCGCTGTGTTTGAAAGACAAAGTAAGCTGCTTTATTGAGGAGATAACTGAGATGGAAACAGCAAGCTTTAGCCAAGAGAGCATTCTGCGGCACTCACAGGTGAAAGCTTTTGAAATATCTCAGTGGACATCACTGATTTTTCTTTTTAAAATCTTCCATTGGTTTAGAGTTGTGTCTTCCTCCAAGGTTCAGAGGGGAATTAAGAAGTTCAGATGTGTTGCAGCGAGTCTAGTTCTATAGAGGCCCCAGGTAAGTCTGCCCAGTAGCTTTGGGGACTTGGATTACCAGCCGTGTCCTGTGGCACTACCGATAAGCAGATACAGAGCCGGCACCCCTTTGGAACTTCATCCCCACTTTGCGAAGTTCTCGTTAATCTTGTGCAGCGTGACAAGTTGATAATCTTCTTCCCCAGCAAACAGCAAACATTTCCCAGTGGAAAACACCCCACGAAGGAGCACAGGAAACTCTTAGCAGCCCCTTGAACATATGGGAGAGGAGTGATTGATGAAGGGCAGGGGTGAAGATGTGAGACGTCAGTGAGTCTGATGCATGAGAAAACGTACGCTCTTGTCTGCTCCTAGGGAGCACACATTATGGGGACACTTCTTTTTTTTGTGGTAGTTATGCACCTACAATACATTAAATTCTTAAGAGTATTGAAATGATAGTGTTTTGTCAGTCGGGCAGTGATGTAGTGCAGAACCCACAGATCCCAAGACAATCAAGAGGAACGTGGTGACTCAGCTGTGCCTCGGCTCTCAGGAGGCTCATCAGTCCAGAAGCTTGATTATCATCAGAGCTGGGCTGTGTTTTGTCACTGTGACAACGTATCAGAGAAAACACCCAACTTCACGGAGGCCCCATTTATTTTGTCTCACCATTTCATAGATTCCAGGGCCTGCCTGTCTGGTTCTGTTGCTTTCAGTCAGGCTTGTGATAGGGTGTGGACATCATGGAGGAAGGGTATGGCAGAGAAAAGCATCCTGCTTCACATCAACCAGAAAGGAAAGAGAGAGGGGAGGGAAGGTAGGAGAGGGAAGGAGGAAGGGGAAAGGGAGAGAGAATGAGCCTTGGCTATACTCTTCAGGGGTCCTGGATTTTTATTTCCCCAAATTTAGAAGAAAAAAAGCTTAGTCAGAATAGGAGTCTTGGTTGTTTAAACTGCTGTTAATTTTTAGAGTGTCTAGATTTGGACTGTGTGTTCTTTTTTTTGTGATTCTGGTGTGCAATATGTTGAATGATGCCTGTGTATGAACAAAAAGTAACGCAGACCCTGGTAACTGGCTAAGTGAGTCAGTCTCGTTCACACATGTTGTGGTGGCTTGTCCCTCAGCTGGTGAAGTCTGCCCTCTGCTGACTTTAGCAGATGGACAATCTCCTTGACAAAACAGTCTACAAATATGTCCTCCTTCCCCACCTTTCTTCCTCCCTCTTCCCTTCCCTTCCTAATGCATTTTAGTGGTTTCTTCTTACATACTAGTTACTACAAATGAAATTGAGATTGTAATGGAGAAAAAAAGAGATACTCCTACTTAGAAAAATGTTTGGTGTTCTCTAGTCACATGTTTGACTGCTAACGACACGTAAGTTAGTATATGAACATTCTGGCTTTATCTGCCCCACCTCAGTAGGTGGGCAGGGAAGTGAGCACTGATTTAGGGTAGCATGGAGTAGAGGATTTCCATTCTAGAGACAAGGACCTGAGGATTTCCATTCTAGAGACAAGGACCCAAGGATTTCCATTCTAGAGACAAGGACCCAAGGATTTCCATTCTAGAGACAAGGATCTGAGGATTTCCATTCTAGACACAAGGATCTGAGGATTTCCATTCTAGAGACAAGAACCCGAGGATTTCCATTCTAGAGACAAGAACCTGAGGATTTCCATTCTAGAGACAAGGATCTGAGGATTTCCATTATAGAGACAAGGACCCAAGGATTTCCATTCTAGAGACAAGGACCCAAGGATTTCCATTCTAGAGACAAGGACCTGAGGGAGAGACAAGGATCCTTGGATTTCCATTCTAGGGACAAGGACCCTTGGGGGCAGCGGTTGCCTTGGATGTAAGAGTAGAAAGGGATGTGAGAAAATCAGGCAGCAGTAATACGGGAGAGAAAGGCATGGCTGCCCAAGAGTCAGCTGACATAAACTGAGCATCAGCGGAGACTGATGAGCTAGCCAGAACTGTATCACTGGTTGATGGTCTCCTGGATGCATATCAGTAAGTGGGGGCAGAAAATGGGGAAGCTGGTGAGGTTGTGGGGGACAGGTCTGTGTGGGATTGGCCCTTCTGCCCTTTTGTAAGTCATTCAACATCTCTTTACTACAGCTTCATCATATTTATGTAAAGAAACAAAATTTCAAAGCATATCAGCCTCCGAGGATGCCTTGTCTAGGGTGCAATGTCACCATAGAGAGTTTTGAGTGTGACAGAGAGTGTGGAAATGTGTGTAAGATAAGTGTGATACAGTCATCTGTAGGTTTAACAGAGGAAGCAGGAGGAAGACCTGAATCTCCCTGAATGCTTACACTTCACCACCCTTTTAGAGTGTAGAGCAAGGAGAGCCATGCATGAGGTGGTTAAGCGAAGGGCTAACCTATGCTAGCTACACCTTTGCTGAAAATGGTTCTTGGTTGCACAGAACCTACTCAGAATGTTTTATTTCTATGGATATGATAATCATGCCTTTACTGTTAATTTTATGTGATTGTCAAAGTAACACATCTAAGATTTGCTAACCACAGGAGAGTATAACAAATGCGTAGCACCTCTAGTTGAATGTTCCTAGATTCTGTTGGTTAGCGTTACAGCTCAGTCAGTCTGCCCATCCTCTTTTTATTTCTTCTTTTACAATTTATTTATTGTGTATGGGCACTTTGCCTGCATATATGTCTGTGCACCAGGTCCATGCAATACCTGTGGAGGCCAGGAGAGAGCGTTGCGACCTCTGGGACTGGAGTTACAGATGGCTGTGTGCTGCCATGTAAGCACTGGGAATTTAACCCAGGTTCTCTGGAAGACCAGACAGTGTTCTTAAGCACTGAGCCATTTTTCTAATCACCCTTTTTTGTTTCCTTTAAAAGTTTGTGTGCTTGTGTGTGTTTGTACATGTGTGCATGTGTGTGTGTGTACATTCCTTTGTGTGTGTGTATGTGCGTGTACATGTGTGCATATGTGTTTTAGGGGCTGACTCATCATTGTTAGAGGATGTCCTTGGTTGCTGGGCCTCCTCACTTTACATCTTGCTTGAGGACTGACACACTAATCCCTCCCAAAGAGTGGGAGACTCTTCAACTTCTCATCTTTAAATATTAAAGTCATTGTAAAAGTCAGCTCCGACTAATCCTGAATAAAGACAGGAGAGATTAGTGTCACTAGAATGTAGTTTTACACGAAGAAAGCATTTTAAATGAGCTTAAATCTAAGAGGCAGAGGTGTATGTGTCAGGTTGGTGGGGTGAGTCGTGTGTATGTGTGTGTGTGTGTGTGTGTGTGTGTGTGTGTGTGTGTGTGTAGTGTGCAGGATCAGGATCAGGAAGAGGAAGGTAGGAGGTGGGAGGAAGGGAGAGAGGAGGCCTGAAGGTTTGGATTTTTGCTGTGACTTGATCTAAATGTAGATACTGCTGTTAGATCCAAGGGAGAGTGTGTGTACTTGAGATGATTCTAAGTGAAGGAGAGCTTGCCTGCCTTGCATTAATACTCAGCAATGGGGGGTGAAAAACAGAAAAGACAAAGCCATGCTAGCTAGTTTGACTAAAATCACATCTTGTTGACTTCAGCGTTTTTCTCAGAATATTTTTTTTTGTGTGTGTGAGTGCATGTATACATGCATCTGTAAATGTACACACATAAATGTATATGTACACATGTGTGTGTATATGCATGGGAACATATGCATAGTAGATTTGGGTGTTTCTGCGCTCCATAAGATGTAAGAAGGCAGGGAGAATGGAGATAATATTTTCTGTGCTGAGTAGTGGGAGAGCAAAGATAAGTAGTTCTCCTAACAAGTGTGGTCATCCTCATTAAGTGCAAGAACTGTGCTGCGAATGTAGTATAAGGGGTTGTTTGCAGGCGTCGGTGGCGGCAGCAAGGCTAGCAGTCGCCAGTGGTGCACAAGCAGTTGTTAATCTGTGTCAGCTACTCAGTGCTGGGCGAAGTCTCTTTCCTTCAGGATAAAATCTGCTTTTAAAACCCAAGGCCCCTTTCAATCCGGGGTCCACATCCCTTGTCATTTCTATCTCTCACATCATACCATTCCTGAGACTATCATGGGATTAATGAATCTTGTGCCATGTCTGGGGATTTTAAGATAATGTGCGTGTGTGTGCTGGTTAGTTTTTTTTTTTTTTTCTCACCTTGATACAAGATAAAGTCATCTGAGAGGAAGGGACCACAGTTGAGAAAATACCTCCATCAGACTGGGATGTGAGCAAGTGTGTGAGACATCTACTTGATTAGGGATTGATGTGGAGGGCCCAGCCTACCGCAAGTGAGAGCATCCTTGGACTGGCAGTCCTGGTTAGTATAAGAAAGGAAGGTGAGCAATCCAGGGAGCCGCATTCCTTGGTGGTCTCTGCTTCAGTTGCTGACTCCAGATTTCTGCATTGAGTTCCTACCCTGACTTTCCTAAGTGATGGACTGTGATGTGGAAGAATAAGCCAATACACCCTTTCCTTCACAATCTGCCCGTGGTTATGGTGTTAGTCATAACAATAGAAAGCAAGCTAGGACAGTGTGGTTTCTTGGATATCATAGGTCACTTTGTGCCTGGGCCCCTGTGGGTTTTCTCTGTTGGAATCCTCCACTGGTAGATGCTACCGCTCACCTCCTTCTTCTTTTGCATTTCCTGTCAAATAGAGGTCCTGGAAGAGCTTCTCCTTCTCAGTATGGTGTGGGGAAAGGAAAATTAAGTGTTGACTTAAGAGATTAGAAGTGAAGGCTGAGTCCAAAGTTACCAGGTACCTTAATTGGAAATGTTTCTTAGCACCACAGACATTTTTCAAAGGAATGTTTTATTTTTATAAAACTGAAATTCAAGGCTTCCATTTTTTGCGTGTAGTATGTACATGTATGGTATATGTGTGTGATGTGTATGTGTATCTGTGTGTTTAAGGATATGGGCATCTGTGTGTTGGTTTGGGCAGAGGAAGGTGCTGAGTGTCTGCTCAGTCTCTCTTTGCCCTGTTTCCTTGAGACAGGATCTCTTACTGACCCAGGAGCAAGGCTAGCCACCATCAAGTCTACTGATCCTCTGGTCTCCACCGTAGCCTCCATCACACCTAGTTCCCCCCCGCCCCCCAGGGATTTGAACTCTGGTCTTCATTCTTGCCCAGAAACAGTTTTATCCAATGGTCCATTTTATTAGCTCTGCAATAAATGTATGAATATCTCATGCTATATATTACATAGCGTATATGATAACAAATGTATATAAGTATACTCATATGTATTTGTAATTATATAGGATATTTAATGTAGATATGTAATTATATATGATATGTAATCTATAACATATTTTAAAAATATATGTAAATATGTTATATATATATATTTGTGATTATATAGAATATCTAATATATAATATATACTAACCATACAGTCAGTGGTTTCAACAAATAAATTAGGCCAGTTTCACTATAGCCCATGTCCCTAGTAGGGGTGCATGCATTCAGCTTCTGAATAGCTAGAAGTCTTAATTTCCTTTTCATTTCTGGAATGTATTTACTGAGTTCTTGGTTTATATGTCTTCTTTTGGCATGCTGAATATGTTAACCCAATTCCCCCTGGCCTGCAAAGTTTCTGATTAAAAAAGAGAAAACCACCGCAGACCTCCCAGAAGCTCCGAGTATGTGACAGGCTACTTTTCTCTTGGTGCTTCAACATTCTTGGGGTGATTTTTGGTACCGTGTGACGTGTCTGGTGTAGATCTCTCTAGGTGTCTCCTAGCTGGAGTTTGTTGAGATTTTGAATTTGTAGGCACATTTTCTTTTCTTTTAAATTTGGGAGGTTTGGCCCACTATTGCTTTATATACTCTCTCTTCTCTGTTCTTGTTGCTTTCTTCTTTAAGACTCTGTAGTGTGTGAGTGGATCCACCTGACAACATCCACAGGTTTCAGAACTTCTTGTTGTGTTTCTTCATTCATTTTTGTTTTTTGAACAGCCTGTCTCCAAGTTCCTTGCTACTATTGCTTTATGCTTTTAAGTAGTAGTTTGTCTTTGTTGATATTTTTATCTTGTTAATGCTCCAATTTCCTGAATTCATTCAGTTGTCTGATTTTTTTTTGTTAATTGAACATTTTAAAAATAATTACTTCAAATTCATTTGTTAGGTAACTCATAGGGGCAAGTTTCTAGAAATTTGTTTGGGTCCATGACTATTTTCCTGTGTGCGCATATGCATGAGCACATGTTGGCAGAGGTTTCTGTCCTACCCGGTCCTGCAAGCCATTCAGTCCCAAAGAAACACACAGAGGCCTACATTAATTTTAAATTGGTTGGCCTATTAGCTCAGGCTTCTTATTAACTCTTACAACCTCCATTAACACATAATTTTTGTCTGTGTCAGCCCCGTGACTTGGTACCTTTTATCAGCAAGACATTCTCACCTTGCTTCCTCTGTGTTTGGTGATGACTGCAGACTCTGCCTTTCTTCTTCCCAGAATTCTCCTGTTTTGGTCACCCTGCCTATACTTCCTGCCTGACTACTGACTAATTAGCATTTTATTAAACCAGTACAACTGTTAAACCTTTACAGGGTACAAGATCATTGTCCCACAGTAAGCACAAATGTGTCCTGTGAGCTTTCAGATATTTGACTCTACGAAACAATTACCACACCTTCCATTTGTCATGGGCTGGCTTTGCACAGAAGCACCTCCCCAACTGTCCCAGCCTGAGAGTGTGCAGATACTCAGACTTTTTCTGAGTCTCTCTGGGACTGTATAGGAGATATCCCAGATGCAGAAATCTGCCCTGTCATCAAGCCAAGCCTGTAATCTCTCATTTCTGCTGGTAATCTGTCTGTGGTACCTCAGACCCTTAAGGGTTATATATCAGCCTTCTGTGCTTGCTTTAGTTCCTAGTGATCAGCAAGCATCCAAATATACAGTTAGCCTTCCCCGGAGCCATGTCTTTAGGCAAGACCTGCCGAAGTCACAGTATGGATGCACATTTATTTCCTTTCTTTCTTTTCTGTGGGAGGAACATGCCTTTACAGTTTCTCCCCATTCTGCCTCACTGTGCCAGTTGGGAGGGAGGTATCTGTAGTTTGATGGTTAATTTAGATGGATTAAGAACACCCGGGGCAATAGTGAGGCCCAGGTTTGAGTGTGTCTGTAAGAGCTTTTCCAGACTGGATTGAGCTCATCTGGGGAAAATCTGTATCGAATGTGGATGACTCTATTCCCTGGACTGAGGTCCTGGACAGGAGAAAAAAAGGAATAAAGAAGAAAGCCAGCTGAGTGCCTGAAATTTTCTTTTTTGTGAATCCACTGCGATGTGAGCAAGTAGCCTCCCAATGGCATGGATGTGAGCTGACCAGGCAGCATTACATTATATATATATATATATATATATATATATATATATATATATATATATATACACACACACACACACACAGATATATTTATATCTACATCTGTATCTATAAATAATTAATCCCAGCATTATAGATTATAGCCCATGAACTGGGGCCTAAAGCACACTCCTCTTCCAGTGAGGCATAGTGTGTGTGTGTGTGTGTGTGTGTGTGTGTGTATGTATGTGTGTGTGCATGCGTGTATACCTCAGCACTTGGGAGCTGGAGACAGGAGATTGGAACTTCAAGGCCAGTCCCTATCACAGACTTTGAGACCAGCCTGGGTTCCATGACACCCAATCCCACAAACAAACACCAACACCCATACACAGTAGGAGCCTCTCCGTCCTGCAGCTGCTATGTCAGGAATTCTGTTGTAGCAACAGAAAAGTTCCACTCCTGCAGTGAGTGAAAGCAGCACACTTGACTTGCTCTGATGTGACTCTTCTTGGCTCTGCCCTCACTTGGGTGTATGCCACCTCTTAATTGGTTTCAGGAGGTCCCATGAAGGTAATTTTGTTTGTACATTTTTGTTAAGTCACTGTCTTTCTGGGGGGAGGTTTGAGCTGGAGGCTTCCTGTTCAGCCATCTTATTTCATTCTCAAGTAAAACCCAAATCTCTGCTTTATGAGGTGGAGATAATTAATACTGGAAGGACTTTGGCCATTAAAATGGTAGAAATGGTAACATACCTGCTCCCTGTCACTCCTGGCCCCATCAGAGATTCAGTATCTTGTTCAGACGTCTGGTTTTGCAGTCTCCATATTTGCCTGCCTGTCTTTAGCAACTGTGGCTAGCTTGTGTCAGTCATTCCTCATGTCCCTGTTACATGCTCCTTTATTATAATAGTTGGAAATAGGTAGTATTAGGATCCCATTTACACGTGAGAAAAAGATATTGGGATCCCATTTACATGTGGTTATAGAAGGTAAACTATTTAAGGTCAGGAGGCTGACTGGCCTCAGATTCAGTTTTTAAGAGGCATTTCGCTTTAAGCAGAGGAACTAACTAACTGTATTTAATGTCTTGGAGAAGGTTCATGTTAGTCACATAATGAAAGGGGCTCTTGGTCCTGATTACCATGAAAATAAATGTGTTTAGATGTTAGCAGTAGTCGCCTAAATTGCAAATTAAGAGTGATATTTTCTAGCTGGGCATGGTGGTGGTGCACAGCTTCAGGTCTAGCATTTGGGAGGTAGAGGCAGTTTTAAATCGGAAAACTTAAAGGAAATGGACAACTTTCTAGATAAATATCACTTACCAAAATTAAATCAATACCAGATAAACAAATTAAATAGACCTATAACTACTAAAGAAATAGAAACAGTCTTCAAAAGTCTCCAAACCAATAAAAACCCAGGAACAGATGGTTTCAGCACAGAATTCTACAAGATTTTCAAAGAAGAACTAATACCAATACTCCTCAAATTGTTCCACACAATAGAAACAGAAGGAACATTGCCAAACTCTTTTTATGAAGCAACAATTACCCCGATACCCAAACCACTAAAAAAGAGAATTACAGAACAATCTCACTCATGAACATTGATGCAAAAATATTCAATAAAATACTGTCAAGTCGAGTCCAAGAACACATCAGAAAAAATCATCCACCATGATCAAGTTGGTTTCATTACAGAGGTTTCATGCAAGGATGGTTCAATACATGAAAATCTGTCAGTGTAATCCACCATATAAACAAAATGAAAAAAATAAAAGACCACAGGATCATTTCATTAGATGCTGAAAAAAAAGCCTTTGACAAGATACAACATCCCTTCATGATAAAGGCCTTGGAGAGAGTAGGGATATAAGGAACATACCTAAACATAATAAAGGCAATATGCAGCAAGCCAACAGCCAACATCAAACTAAATGAAGAGAAACTCCCTGTGATCCCACTGAAATCAGGAACAGGACAAGGTTGTTAATCCTCACCATATCTATTCGATATCATTTTTAAGGTTCTAGCTAGAGCAATAAGATAACAAAAGGAGATCAAGGGGATACAAATCAGGAAAGAAGAAGTCAGACTCTCACTATTTGCTGATGAAATGATAGTTTACATAAGCGATCCCAAAAATGCTACCAAGGAACTTCTACAACTCATAACCACATTTGAAATATAGCAGGATACAAGATTAACTAAAAAAAAAAAAACTCAGTAGCCTTCCTTTACACAGATGATAAAAGGGCTGAGATAGAGATCAGAGAAACATCACCGTTCATAACTTGAAGTAACTTTAACCAAACAAGTGGAAGACCTGGATGACAAGAACTTTAAATCTTTGAAGAAAGAAATTGAAGAAGACACCAGAAAATGGAAAAATCTCCCTGCTCTTGGGTAGGCAGAATTAACATGGTAAAACTGACCATCTTAGGAAAGGCAATCTACAGATTCAAAGCAATGACCATCAAACTCCCAGCGAAATTCTTCACAGACCTCGAAAGAAAAGTAGTCAAGTTCATATGGAAAGGCAAAAACAAAAAACAACAACAAAAACCCCAGGATAGCCAAAACAATGCTGTACAATAAAGGAACTTCTGGAGGCATCACAATTCCTGACTTCAAACTCTACTACAGAGTTACAGTACTGAAAACAGTTTTATTGGCATAAAAACAGACAGGTGGACCAATGGAACCAAGTTGAAGACCCAGATATTAATCCACACACCTTTGAACACCTGATTTTTGACAAAGGAGCAAAAAAATATCAAATAAAAAAAGCGTATTTAACAAAGGATGCTGGCATAACTGTATATCACCATGTAGAAGAATGAAAATAGAATCACTTTTATCGCCATGCACAAAACACAAGTCCAAATGGATCAAAGACCTCATCATAAAGCCAGCCACACTGAACCTCATAGAAGAGAAAGTGAGAAGTACACTTGAATGCCCTGGCACAGGAGACCACTTTCTAAATATAATCCCAGTACTACAGTCACTGAGAAAAACAATTAATAAATGGGACCTTTTGAAACTGTGAAGCTTCTGTAAAGCAAAGGACATGCTTTACAGAACAAGACAAAACAGCAGTCTACAGAATGGGAAACGATTTTCACCAACCCTACATTGGAAGGAGGACTAATCTTCAAAATATACAAAGAGCTCAAGAAATCGGTCATCAAAAGAACAAATAATCCAATAAAAAATGGGGCACAGATCTAAACAGAGAACTCTCAACAGAGGAATCTAAAATGGTTGAAAGATACTTAAGAAGATGTTCAACATCCTTAGCCATCAGAGAAATGCAAATCAAAACAACTCTGAGATTCCATCTTACACCTGTAAGAATGGCAAGATCGAAAACACTGATGACAACTTATTTTGGAGAGGTTATGGGGGTAAAGGGAACAATCCTCCATTACTTGTCGGAGTGCAAACTGATAACAGCCCCTTTGGATATGAATATGGTGATCTCTTACAAAATTAGGAAACAGCCTTCCTCAAGACTCATCAGTATCACTTTTTTAGGGTACCCAAAGGATGCTCAGCCATACCACATGGACATGTGCTCAGTTATGTTCATAGCTTTGTTCATAGCATTGTTTGTCATAGCCAGTACCTAGAAACAACCTAAATGTCCCTCGACTGAAGAATGGATAAGGAAAATGTGGCACATTTACACAATGGAGTACTACACAGCAGAAAAAAATAATGGCATCTTGAAATTTGTTGGGGAATGGAAGAATCTAGAAACATCATTTTGAGTGAGGTAACCCAGACACAGAGACACAACTCCTCTCACTTCTCTCTTTCACTTTCAACTTCATAATTGTTTGTGTACACACACACACACACACACACACACACCCTACTGTGTCCAATTAGTGTTGACCATATGCACTTGGGTGCATGACTGGCCACTTAGGCATGGACAACCTATCACGGGGCTTGTCTGTGAAGAAAACTGACTTCTCTCTCAGAAGCTGTGCCTTGCCAGTAGCTTGTCAACCAGTGCTGGTAGGGGTGGGGCCTGGTGAGCCCTTTCCGGCCTGGCCTGTGCTGGAGTGCCAACTGGTGTGGGCTGCTGCAGGTTTTGTGTAGGCAGCCTTACTGTTGAGGGCTCACGGGTGCAAATCTTCACCATGTCCAGAGGACAACAGTCCTCCCTGTCCTCTGCTCTGACAATCTTTCTGCCCATCTTCTCGGCTGTTTCCCGGGCCTTGGAACAGGGCTTGTATGGTAGATGTTCCATGTCCGATGGAAACTCCACACTTGGGGTTCTCTACACCTCGCCTGTTGTGGTTCTTTGTGGTAGCCTTCTTCGCCTGCAGATGCTGCATTGGTAGGGGATGAGAGCTGCACTAATATGACTGTAAGAAGTAAGTGTTTGGAAGGCGATCAAAAACCATCAGTTTAGCTTGGTGTCGGTAGCTTCCTGCATCATGAAATGAATATTCTTTCATTGAAATGATTGCTGTTTAGACTGTATAAACTGTACCATAGTTAGGTCAACCTTAAATAGAATTTTTTGTTTTAACAGGTAATTACTCAATTATTATGGATATTATTTTGTGTTAATTATAAATGGTAATTATGCTGCTGAAAGTGTCTGTAATTACATATCCAAACGCAAAGTGATATGAAAGATGAGTGTTTTTGACAATTGCGAGGGAAAGATGTATTGTGATCATATCGATGCCCCACTACCCTTCCTTTTCCCTCTCCCGCTGTAGTGGCATCTTCTTCCCAATGAATGACCCTCCTGCCCCCAAAGCTTGTTCTATTTTATTTTATGCAGATAGCCAGAGAGATGAATTGTGTGTGTGTGTGTGTTTGTATAAATATTTTTCTTTTCTTTTTCTTTTTTTTTTTTAGGACAGAGTTTATTCAAAGAGGCAGAATTTCAATCACAGGGGCTGGATTTTTCAACTGTATTTTGGAAACTTTTGCTAGTGCATTCTTAAGACAGGGAGCCCAGAAGGTAAGCTTGGTTCAACTTTGAATTCATATTAATTTTAAGAAAACATGGAGAAATCGGTTGGGAATTGAATAGGACATAATAGAACAGATATGATAAAATGGGAGTTAATGAATAAATGTATCCACAAAATTTCTCTTAATAATTGCTGTTTAAGTCCAAAGTTTAACCAGGCTAAGTCAGTCTGAATGCATTCTAAGGAGTGCTGATCAGGCTGTTGAGATTAAGGATGTGTTATTGGCCTGGTTGGGGGGCGGTGTTCTGTCATGGATCCAGACTGGTTTAGCATAGGCTGGAAGGAAGTCATTGAACTCCTAGAAGGTCTAATGCCACTTTTTCTCACTGAGACATTATTGTGCTTGTTTTCTGCTAGAGCACAATGTGTGCATTTGTTAAAAAAGAAAATAAAGTAAAAGAAAAATAACACCACCACCCTCCTATCTACAAAATTGCAATCTCAAAGTAATGCCCCTGGTGAGAAAATTAATTTTATCACTGTGTCTCTGACTGAGTTGACTCCTTGTTCAACTATTAAATCCTCTATTAGAAAAAGCCATAATAATAATAATTAAGTATAATTGTTTAGCACACAAGTCTATTCATCAAAAGGATGGAATCCCTTTTGGGAGAGATAATATTTAAATGTTGAGTTGAGGTTTCTTATTATTAGACTGACTACACAGAGTCATTTGTAAAGTAAAATAAAACTCTATCTGATGGACCCTATGAAAACACATATCAGGCTGTATTTATCCTGGAGGCTGTGACTTGCCTCACTTTAGACAAATACATAGAAATAGTGAAATGTGGGCTCGAGACTCCATCCCATCTTTCATTGAGGTCCCAGCTAGATGCAGTAAAGTCCTTACCTTCTCAGCACAGTACCCTTCACACAAATGACTGTGCCGTCACAGACTTGTTCGTGTCCTACACTCCTAGTAGAATTTGACTGCAAGTGACAAAACACACTTTGGGTTGGTCGTTGGAATGGTGTAAGGGTGCTGAGGCTGGCTGCTGGCTTCAGGAAGAGCTGCCCTGAGGTGGGAGCTGCTGGACACCTTTGTAGGATTCTATCTCTTCCAACCCAGTTTATCTGGTGTGTAGGTGATGGAGGAGGGTTATCTGTCTATTGTGTTATTTTCATTGGTCAATAAAGAGACTGCCTTGGCCCTTTGATAGGACAGAAAATTAGGTAGGCGGAGTAAACAGAATAGAATGCTGGGAAAAGGGCAATGAGGCAGACGCCATGGAGCCAGCCACCAGGTCAGACATGCTGAATCTTTCCCAGTAAGCCACACCTCGTGGGGCTATACAGAGTATTAGAAATGGGTTAATCAAGATGTGAGAGTTAGCCAGTAACTAACTCTCTAGAGATAATGGGCCAGGCAGTATTTAAATAAATGCAACTTATGTGTTATTATTTCTGGGACTAAGCTAGCCATGTGGGGAGCTGGGCAGGATGAAAAGTAGGCCTGCCCGCAGCTCCAAGCTACATGTAGGGATGTGTGTGCTTCCTGGTTCTCTTTTCTCCAGTCTGGCTCTCCCTGTTTAGTGGGCTGTGGGTCTCCACTGTCCAGGTGTCTATGTTGAATATAGTTCTAGCCAGTGGAAAGACTGACTGCATCTCTCTCTCTCTCTCTCTCTCTCTCTCTCTCTCTCTCCCAGCAAAATAACTGTAAATAACTGTCTATTTCTTCCTTTTCTAATGTCTCTGGAAGGAGAGGCTCTTGTTTGCAAATAGGTCAAACAACACTTGTACAATTGAATGGCAGCTGTACAAACAGGATCCTCTTCTCTGCCATGGACATGGGGACCAGGGCTGAGGTCACTTCTCAGATAAAGGGCTTGTGGGAAAATATTTTCTACCATGTTCTCACAGTAGACTCTGTACTCTGTACCTTAATGAGAGAGAGAGAAAGAGAGAGAGAGAGAGAGAGAGAGAGAGAGAGAGAGAGAGAGAGAGAGCGTTGTCCTCACTCTCCTTTATCTCTCCCTTCTTCACCTTCCATGCCCCCCAAAAGAGGATGTTAGGTGTCTTACTCTTTCTCTCACTGAACCTGAAGCTAGAGTGCTGGTCACCAAGACCCAGTCATCCTCCTGTCTTCCACCCCCACCAAGTTTAGGTCGTAGGTGTGTGAGTATGCATGTGTGTGCACGTATGTGCATGTATTTTTTTTTTTTGTGTGTGTGTGTGTGTGTGGCCATCTTTTTATGTGAATGCTGGTATCTGAACTCAGGTTCTCAAGCTTGCAGAGCAAATACTCACTGAGCCATCTCTTCAGACCCAGCTTTCTTAGTCTTGGTCCTGATTTCTCCCTAGCCTGTGGTGCTCTGGACAGGGCCTCATATGTGTATCTGGAAGTGAATGGGCACAAAGTAAAACGCAGAGGGGAGCATGGTTGGCTTCTTCTGATTATTCACTAAACCAGGTGATGAATGTTTCAAACCGACGAACCCTTTATTCTTCTTGATTATGTTCAGAAGTAAGAGAATACATTTTACTCGCTAGCGTTTCCAACTTTGCTTTCTGAAGAAGCTAAGTTTAATTAGCTTTTTGTTTTTAGAAGGCATCCATGGAAGTGTCTTTCACCTCTTATCCATGTGATGTTGTTTTGAAGGATGAGCCTGCCTTCCTGGTAAAGCTCCCCGCTGAGTCTGCATAGCTGGTTTCTGCCCAAGTGGATGCGTGGTTTTTAGGTGGCTGCATTTTCAGTTTGGGGTTTTATCCTTGAGGCTGTTTAGTGGTGTCAAAACTGGGACTTCATAGCTATTTTTCCCCCCTCGTAAAAGCAAAATTAGACGCTCAAACTTTCTATCTATGTTTGTAAATTAAAGTCAGTCTGTTGATCCAGGGCTGTAGGTGAGGTCACTTTGTTTCTGGGCATCCAGGGGCTTGTTCAGTTGCATTTTTTCCCTTTTTCTTCGCTAATCTAGTGCAGTTTATAGTTGGGGCCCTTACAGACACACACGCTGGCTCTCACATACCAGTCGGAAGCTGCCCTCCTCTTGGATTAGATGGAATGCTTATAAGTGTTATTAATTTCCCTTGGGTGCCAAGCCCCAGGCCTGCCCCTGCAGTGGGTCAGGTTGTACATAGGCAGGCTGCTGTGCACACCCCCATCACTTTTGTGACCTGGCAGCAGTCCCTCTGCCCAAGTTTGTTCATCCGCCAAAGAGGGGATTTTTTTATGCATTCCTAGGAATATGAGTGAAAACGATGAAGGTTTTAAAATTGAAATCCCCAGGTCACATATAAACACATGTTCCCTTTGCTTCTAAGTGTTAGAAACATCACAACCATATGCTTCTCTGACCTGCTTTCTTGTTATCATTACACATCTCCAAGACACGTGAGCATATACAGTGCACACCACTACATTTGGAGCTTTAGTCAACCTTACAAGCATCTTTTGATGAGCTGTGTGCTGGACATCAGGGAGAGTTCTGGAGACACACAGAAATAAGGCATAACTCATAGGATGGAAGCTGTCTTGTGCGGCTTCAGTTTGGGGGCCTGTTGCTGAGGGTAGATAGCATGGCAGACAATGATGAAAAATTTGCTGATGCTGGGAACGGATAAAGCCTGGCTTTGGGCTCAGGCTCAGCACTCTGATTCTAAGGAGGGGACTAGCGAGCAGCTTGTGAGCGTGAGAGTTGTAGATGACAAGCCCTGGGCCTCGCATGCGTGCCCTTGTCTGCTTCCCTGAGCAGCTCAGTAAGATGGAGCTGCTGTTCTCCTTTCATTCATACAGGGAAACCGAGGTCCCAAGAGACAGAACAGTTTTCTCAAGGTTACTAAATTAGAAAGTGGGACAACTGGAATGGGATCCAAAACTTGTCTGACCCCAGAGTGTACTCTTGATCTCTGACTTGTACGGGCCCATCTATAATCTGTGCACCTAAGCCATGTGCGTGTTGGGGGGTAGGTGTATGTGCTTAGAATTGTCAAAACAAGGGGATGTGTGTGCAGAGAAGTTTCGCGAAGGCGAGAAGAGGGAGCCTGGTTATGAGGGAAGAACCTGAAGCAGAGCAGAAGAATGGGGGCTGCTCATTTTTATAGTTTTCGGAGCAGGTATCCTTTGCCCAGGCAATAAAGTGCTTGCCAAAAAGCGTGAGGCCCTGTCTTTCACCCCAGAGCTCAGGAAAGAGCTGAACTTTAATCCTCAGTGCTGAGGAGGCAGAAAATGGTAGATCCTTGGGACTGGCCAGCCAGCCCAGCTCCTCAGTAAGCTCTGGGCCAGTGGGAGACTTCGTCTCAAAAAACAAGGTGGACAACTCTTGAGGAACAACACTGGGAGTTCATTACTTACTCCACATGTACATACATCTGCACACACACACACACACTTGTACAGACATTACACCGCAGATACACATGCACAGACAAAGATACACACAGAGATGCACAGACATATACAGACACAAACATACACATTCAGACAAAGACACACACATGTAGAAACACACACACACAGATGCACAACATAGACAGACAAACACACACACAGACACATAGGCAGGGAGGCAGACAGACAGATACACATATAATCTTTGAGCTTTTTTATTAAATTTGTGTGTGACTTTCTTTTTTGTACTTACTGGAAATGGTTCTTATCAACGTGTTTTAATTAGTTGCCCATATATAGAAATACTATCGTTTTGTGTATTAACTTTGTATTCCGAAACTTCATCGACTTTATTAATTCTAACATCTTTTTGAGGCGTGAATCCTTTAGGGACTTTTATATGGTGAGATCATGTCATCAACAAGCACACACATTTCTTTCCTTCCTTTCCTGTTTGAATGGCCATCATTGCTTCCTCTTTGTCTAATTGCTAGACTTTAGTAATGTGTTAAATGGAAGTGGTGAGGATAGTCCATTTTTTTCTCATACAACTTTATGTATAATAGCTATAATTTTTCCATTACTGGGTATCTTTTTCCAGCCTGTGCTGAAGAGAGAGCCCATGTACACTAAGTTCTCAGCCAGTGAGCACGAGAGACATGGCATGTCCCTCAGTTTGAGAGGCATCACACAGATGTGTAGTTAAATCTGAGCACAGCTTGTCGGCACCCAGAATCAGCGGTCCATGTTGTTTTCATCTGCCAAGTTGGGGTAACTGGTTACACAGCAATAAATAACTAATAGAGTGAGTTTGAAAAAAAAAGTCATGCAGCCAGATATAGCCAGGTCTTTTCTTTTTTTCCTACATAACCCTGGCTGTCTTGGAACTCACTGTGCAGACCAGCTTGACCTTGAATTTACAGAGATCCACCTGTCTCTGCCTCCTGAGTGCTGGGATTTAAAAAAAATATTTGCAGCACCATACCCAGCCTAACCTGGGTTTTTCAAATGTCCTTTTGGATCACATGTATTAGACTACATTTTTTTTTGACAGTATGGAGTTGTTATCCATTGTAAAACTGGATTTTTTTAAAAATTCCAACTAACAACCCCACACTCTAAAGTGACATGTTCAGATTTTTTAGATATAGCATGCCCAAGCCAGACTTTTAAAATCATATTCAAACAGTTTGACTTGCTCACAGTTGTCTCGGTAGCAAATATTTCACATGCTGTTGAATCCCACTTCTGCTTCAGCCTTCTGATCAGTGTGACAGCACTAATAATGGCGCCTTCCATGAGAGTGGTGGAGATAACAAATTATTTTATCACACATCGAAAATGTATTTCACAAACTTAAAGAAGGAGCACGTCTGCGTGACTGTATAATGAGAACTCTGCATTCCTCGGCGTTTGTAGCTGTCCCTAACTGCAGAGACAAACTGGCTAAGAAAAGAACACTGCATGGCAAGATTCTTGTCTCCCATATTATCATCCAAGCCCATGCGGAGAGGCGAAAAGTGAATTCTGGCCTCTAAAGAAACCAATTGGGAGCAGCTCACCCTACAGCTGTGATTCAGGTTTCCCTTTCTGCCCTATGCTGCTTTGGAAGTGGATGTGGGGTGGAGGGGCTGGTGAGAACTTTGCAGAGATGGAAGGATCGTGTTCATTGTGGTATAAGGTGCCCTTTCTCAATGGAGTGGTGCCAACAAGAGGAAGAAGTGGGTATTGGAAGCCACATGTATCCTCCGTATGTAAATTAAAGTCGTAATCCATCCTTGGTTTGTTTATGGCATCACAGTTTCATAGTAAGGAGAGCAGTTAGAAGGAGGTGGGGTGAAGCAGCCAGTGTCTTCTGGACCAGTGGTCTAGTCCTGAACGATCATAATTAAGATGTAAAACCTCCATGGTCAGGCAAGGACGGGAAAATCTCTAGAATTTCAAGCTGCATCTTAGGTTCCATTCATTGCATTAATGAGAGTCTGTTTCTAATGTGCATTATGGTAGTTAATAAGCCACCAATTTCACCAGTGAAAATTCAGTTTGAACATTTCTTATGCTAATTTCCTTTTAAGGATAAAGGTAATTGAAATTCCCAGAGTGAGATTGCTGATTAGGACAGTCGCAACAACCGCTGGAGTGTGAAGCCCACGTGAGGGCACTGGCTGTCCTTAGCATATGACAGCATGTGACACACGCATGCCGTAGCACTACCGTGTGCACGCTGAAGTGCTTTGAAGCAAATCGCAGACACTCATCACCATGTACAAGTATCAATTCCTGAATTAAAGGAGTGGGCTGTGCTTTTCAAAGACATTTTAGTAGGACATGGGATTCTGGCCGCATGCTCAACATAGCGAGTGAAGCTTTGCCGAGAGGCTCATTGGCCACTGGTCTGATAACCCAGACCCCCAGTTTCCATCTATTAAATGTGGGGATCATAGTTTGATTCCACGGGGATTTGAAAGGATTTAAAAAGTCTGTGAGCATTCTTGACGTCTATTAAACTTCAATAGTTACTAGTATTAAAAGATGTTTTCTGACAAGTGTAGTTATAGGTAAATAACTGATACACATGTATATGTAGCGATTCTTTTTTCGTCCTGCCAGCCAGCTCCCAAATAATGACACAGAGACTTATTATTAATTATGAAAGCTCAGCCTTAGCTTAGGCTTGACCCATCAGCTCTTATCCTTAATTTAACCTATATTTTTTTTTATTAATCTTTGTTTTACCATGTGGCATTACCTCTCTTTCATCTTACTCTTCCTGTTTCCACTCTGTCTTCTGGCATCTTCCTCATGCACCTGGATTCCTCCTCCTACTTCCTCTCTCTTCCCAGAAATCCCACCTGCCTAGCTATTGGCCATTTGGCTTTTTATTACATCGATCGCAGCAATACACCTTCACACAGTGTACAAATATCTCACAACATATATATGCACGAGTGTGGAGGACAGAGGAAAACCTTTGGTGTTACACCTCAGGCATTATTCACCTTGTCTGCTGACACATCATCTGTCACTGGGTCCTGGGACTCGCTGGGCAGGCTAGGCTGTCAAGCCAGTGAATGGCAGGACTATCCACCTGTCTGCACCTTCCCAGCACTGGGATTACCAGTGTACACCACAATGCCTGGTTTTGTATTTCTATTCTGAGATTGGACTCTGGTCCTCATGCTAGCAAGACAAGTACTTTACCAGCTGAGTTAACCAGCCCTGCAAATATCCTTTGAAGTAAATACTGGAGTAAGATTTTGGTTGTTTTGGTTATTTTGTTTTGCTTTGTTGTGACAAGAATCTCTCTATTGTTATCCTTGATTGGTCCCGAACTTGCTATGGAGTGTTGCTGGCCTGAAATTCATAATCTTGCCCGAGCTTCCAAGTGCAGGTTACAGGTGTGAGTCACCATCACCCACCTAGATGAGACTTTTTTGCCTTTGGAAATCTTTTGACAGTTAACGGAGCTTGGCTCTGGGTGTTGTTGCTTCCCCATTTTGCTTAATTATTGGCTTGGGTCCCAGAACCCTGAATAGGTCAACGAGGAAATGAGGAAATGACTTACAAATGGGTATGGGAAAGCTGTGATCAGGTGGTCTGGGCTCTGATGGAGAAGCCACAGCATCCTGGGAACGCAGTCTATCACATACAGTTGAACAGGAAGGCAGGGCTATTACAAACAGATAAACAAGGAGGTAGGTTTATTATATACAGTTGAATGAGGAGGTGGATGTAGTTCATCTCTGTAAGGGAGAAGTCTCCAGGTCATAAACATCCAGGAGGAGAATGCTATGGTGGACATATTTTGCACTCATACCTAAAGAAGGCTTTGCCATCTCTCTGAGCCTCACCCCATGGAAGGCTTTGTCATTCGCCTTGGTCTGAAGCATTGGAGTCTTTGTTATGACTGTGCCCCGCCCCATGTCAAACACTGCCTGTTCACTCAGAATCCCTACTTCCTTCCTTCCTTCCTTCCTTCCTTCCTTCCTTTCTTTCTTTCTTTCTTCCTTTCTTTCTTTTTGTGTGTGTGTGCGCGCTATTTCAGATCAAACTTAGGGCCTTGTTCACGCTCAGTAAACACTCTTCCAGTTGAGCTATGTTCTCAGTCTCAAATAAGATTTTAGCTATACAATGATAAAGAAAAACTTGTGCTGTTTCTTTCAAAACATTTTCATCATCTTCTTAAATTATAAATATTTTGTTAAAGCACACTGAAATAGAGCTATAATTCTAATAAGGTATTCCCCTTTAACATGTTGTTGTAGCTCCTTCTGTGTGTCTCTCTGTGTTTGTGTGTGTATAGACAAATCGTTTTTATATTTAAAAGAATTGAAATCATTCAGCCCAATGTTTTCATTTATGGATATATTGTCAACAATTTCTTGTCATTACATATTTCTATATTTTTTGTTCTTTGATTTTTAAGATATGTTTTCACAAATAGCCCACGCTACCTCAAACTCTACAAAGCTCATGCTGGAGTTGAGCTTTAGGTTCCTGCTATTGGATTACAGGTGTGTAGTAGACAGTACATATTCCTTGAAAGCTTGACAGCTTGCATAATATCCTTTTTATATAAAAGCTTTTATTATTAGTTTCTGTTTTTTCCACTATTGGAAATAGTGTTGAGTCAAATCCCAGAGTATAAAAACTTCTGTACATTTCTGATTGCTTCTTGGGTTAAGACCTTCTGTGTGTATTATCAAGTTCCTTTCCAAAATAATTCTGCCAGCTTATAGCTTCTTCTACCAGTTCAGTATTGTGCTTGTCTAAATTGAATGACTTGGTGTCTTAGAACTGTCGGGCTGATTATTTTTAGCTCATAGAATTGTGAAGCAGAAGCAAAGTCAGCTCCAACCCTCTGATTATCTACTCTGGAAATGATAACAGTTACTGATTCTGCCATTTTCACATTGTTTGGCCTCAGTTCCCCCCTGGGCTTTTATGTTGTGTGATGTTGATGTGGGTGTTGTGTGAATGCTGAGTTCCTTAACTGAGAACAGTGTGTCCCATGAATACACTTGCATAGGTCGTCACAACTCTAAAAAAGTGGATATTTTAAAGTCAGTAACCCCAAGAGAGAAGAACAGAGCAAGAAACAGTGTCGTTCAGCAGCAGCAAAGTTATGGGTATGACACAAAGATGTCTGTGTGTAGCATGCAGACTGAGGACTGCAAGCTTCTATTTTCTGCTTTCTCATGGGCATTCTTTTAAGATTCTTTATGTGACTCGAACCACTTGAAAGGCCAGATGAAATATGCTCTCATATGCTTCAGTTCTGGAAGCCTCTTCCCAGCTCTTATTTATGTCTGGTGATAATGCTTTTGAATCCCACTCGAGTGCTCAACTAGACCTATTCAGGTCCCAGTTAGGTCATTTGATGCCATGAGAATACCAAGGATGCTACTTCTTAACTACTTATTTCTAGATAGGTCTGTCTTCTTGTATGCTTCTCACTTCCCTCTGCTCACTCCGTTGTTGCTAGAATCTTAGTCTCCTATAACACAGTCTTCCTGCGGAAGACACCTCAGACTCAGAGATCTATGAGTCATAATGGTTTTATTTGTTTGTTTGTGTGTTTTGCCTTGACTGTGAGACCTAGGAATCCCAAATCCCTGGGTGGCTCATTTGAATTCATCTGTTTGTAATAGGCTTTGCTCAGTGCTGTAGCTTTTGAGAATCTCTTAAGCCAGCCAGCTGAAATTTTGGAAGTGTTTTCTCCAAACAAGGCGAAATCTGGGAATTCAAGCCCTGTCTGAAAGGTTAGCAGTGGTTTCCCGAGGTTTAGTTGTGTGTGTGGGTCATTGTTTGTGTGGTGGTAGGAGAGACCATGTCTACATGGTGTGGCAATGAGTTTCTGATCTGGCCATGAGGTAGGAAAACCAGAACCTATTTTGACCAAACTCTGATAACCATGTTGTTCGTTCTGGTTTCTTTGATATAAAATCTCTCTCTCTCTCTCTCTCTCTCTCTCTCTCTCTCTCTCTCTTTCTGGTAAAATCAGATTGAATTAAGTCATTTTTGAATTCTAAAATTATATGCATTTTTCATTCTCTCCTAGTTTCCCTTATCTCTAAACAACATTTTTTCTGTCTGTTAGTCTTTATGCATGCGTAATAATTAAATATTTTTAGTTACATAGAGATTAAAGAACATCAGAGGTAATTCATTTAAAAGGTAGATGCTTAGGTGTAGTGGAGACAATAGAATATTAAAAATAAGATACATGCTAATAAAACACTGGTTAACGGGGGAGGCCATGAGCATGCAGTAGGGTTTTTTTATAATTTTGTATCACAGTCCTGTTCATATGAGATGAACCGCATATTGTAAAACTCATAACACTTTGAAATCTTGGTCCCAGTAATCGAGCAAGATGACTTATTTTTGATCTATACCTCCCATAAATACAACTTAGAAGCTCTAACGGAGACCAGATAAAGATAGGAGCTGTAATCAGCAATTGCATACTGATCCAAACGCTTCATAATTTCTCAAATATTTATCCTCCCAGTAGCCTGGAGAAGAGGCTGCCGTTATTCCTGTCTTCCCCTCTTACAGCTGTGGACATGGTGGCACACAATACTGGAACTTGAATCAAGACTGTGCGATTTTGGAGCCTACTCTCTTTGCTGCCCAGTGTGAAGCCAGAAGTCTAGGTGAGGGGATAAGGCAAGAGAACGGTCCAACTCCAACAGCATCTGGTGTAACTAGGACCTTGAAGTAGACATTTGTTGGGTGTACCTGTGATCTTGAAGCAGACATTTGTTAAACAGTAGAGGAAGTGTCCTTACCTTCTCAGCTGTGACACTTTTTTTTTTTCTCTAGTACTCATTTGTTCTATTCAACCAGGCACTAGGATGTTTAGGAACTGAGTTCTTACCCTAGTCCTGGATCAAATCTCCCACCAAAGGGTTAGTTTTCCCAGCTTGTTCTCTCTGTTTGTTGCACAAGATTCAAGTATAGAAAGGCAGAGGAATCAGGAGTTTGTGGCCACCATAAATCTTTACCTACTCCATATAAACCTGAGGCAGGCATAGAACTTAAAGCTGAAATGGGCTGTATCAAGAGGCAACAACAAAAACTAATTAAAAAAAAAAGAAATAAAAAAAGGAAAAAAGAGGAAAGAAAGACAGAAAACAGGGACGGTGCATGCACACTGTGCAGACTGAAAGCTTTTGCGGTCAGATTTCCTGTGGATCAAAAGGACCACTTTTCAGTTCCAGCTTTTCCTCAGCTAGACTCTTTGCACGAAATTAAGGCTCCCCAGTTTGACCCCAAAGACCAGAAAATCCCATCAGTCATCTTAGCTTGGGAGTTAAATTCAGAAGTGTAGGAATGACTCCTTGGATTGGAAAGGTGACTTCATTTCTTATGGGTAGGTCTGGTAGTCCACCTGCAATGGTGTGCTTGCACCCTGGGCCATGCTAATTCAAAGTCTCCTGGGTTCCCTGAAGTGGGGAGTTGTTCCTTGGGTACTCTGTCTCTTTGAGGGGGTGATTTCTTATCTCTGCTCTGTGGTAGAAGTTAATCTTCTGCTGCTGGACCCCTTTTGTTGGGCCCACCCTTTGGGGGATCTGGGTAGTGGTGATGTGAAAGAGGCTTCGGTGTCTGCCTGTTTCAGGGAAAAGGAGTATGTGTTTAGGAACCCTGAGTTTGTTGGAGTGATGTCTTATTGCCACCTTCAAATGCATTTTCCCCACTTCCTTTTTCCCTTCTCCGTTTGCCATTCTGCTTGCTGTCTGGGATCTGTCATTTGACACATTAGTCCCCAGCCATCTCTCTTTCTGGGAGCTGTGAGACACTGCTCTTATGTCTTCCCCTCCCTTCCGCCTTGAATCCCCTCTCCCTTCCGCTTACTCTTCATTTTCTCCCCTCTTCTTCCTGAATTTTGTCATCATTGCTTTGTTTTGAGACAGTGTCCACACATCCTAGGGGCCTGGAATTTAGGATGACCTTGAGCTCCTGTTGGTCCTCCTGCCTCAGTCTCCCCAGTGCTAGGATTACAAGCATGAATCATCACACCTGGTTCTCAACTGTTGTCTTTTCCTATTTTTCTCTTGCAGTTTATTAACTTTTTCCACAATTTATTCCCAGGTTAAATAGAATTTAAAGGCTATAATAAATTTTTCTTGATCAGTGAGTTTTAGTGGGGTGTAGCTTTTGTTTTTGTTTTTAAATATATTTACATTTGATCAAAACTTGACGGCTGCCAGATAGTGGTGGTGCACAGCTTTAAAACCAGTACTTGGGGGGCAGACACAGGTGGATCTCTGAGTTCAAGGTCAGCCTTGTCTACAAAGTGCCAGGACAGCTAGAACTACACAGAGAAACCTTGTCTCAAAAAACAAATACAAAAACAAACAAACAAACAAACAAAATAACAGAAGCACTTGACCGTTTTTTTCTTTATTAATCTCTAATCTTCTAGACATATCTGAAATGGTTAAAATTTAAAATTATGGTTGTTTCCTTCAAAAGACTTTTAAAATCTTTTACATAATTTTTGTGAGGCTTGTTTCAAAATGTTTCTGAATAACTGGTATGTGAATTGAATAACTAGTACATGTTTTAAATTGGGTTGTAGCGTTGTTTGTGACAACTCCCTGCCCAGGAGAGCTGAGTGACCTTGGATAAGCCGTTAAAATCCGTGTCTCATTGTCCTCATCTGTAGAATGAAGGCAGTATTGGTTCCCACGTCACAGAGTCCTTGTAAGAAGCAAATGAGTTATAGAAAACAACACGGGTCAGGACTTGGCACAAAGCAGACGACTGGTTGTTGTGTTGTCATTTAAAAAGCAAAGTGCAAGGAAGTTAAAAGCAAAAACTTATTTTCCCCATTATAGTGCTGCAGACAGTGTTTAGTGGTTATAATGAGCCTGCTTTTGGAGTCAGCCTGACCTAGGTTTTAATCTGAGCCCTTCCTCATCTTGTAGCCCAACCTTTCTCTGGGTGGCATTTGAATAATGCTGTCTGCCTCGTAGCATGAGAATCACAGGCAAGTGTAATGAAGCATGTAAAATACCTTGGCAAGCAGGAAACACACCATGAGTGATCTTTGTTATCTTTGCATTAAAGCATCCTTTGGAATCGGGCTTGGTGGTGTATGCTTGTCATTCTAGTACTCAGGGTGCTGAAGCAGGAGAACCCTGCCTGCACTATATAGCAAGACTTTGGGTAAAACAACAACAACAACAACAAAAACCCCAAAACAAATAAAACAAGCCAACAAGCATAATTGGTACATTTTCATCTAGTCTTTATTTGCATATTTCAAACACTGATGTCCACATTATTAGTGCAATTATACATCTTTTTTCAAATAACATTTCATCACAAATGCCTTTATACTAGTTACATAAGCCTCAAAACCATCGTTTTGAAGTTTCATTAAGTAGTTATAGCTTACTTTGCTATTTAGTACTGAACATTGAGATTATTTCTAACTCACAATGCCTTTCAATGTTGTAACGTCACAAAGGGACACAAGGTGAAACATCTGGAGGCTAGACCCTTTTATGTTTGTAATGCTGTCTTAGAAAAGATTAACCGAAGAACTCCTACAAATATAACTGTTTCCCTGGTTTTTGTAAAGTTTCCTGTTTCTTACTAAGTGATTTCTGGTCCTCAGGACCCAGAAATTTCTCAGGGTTCAGCGGCTATTTATTGACTTAATGAATACATTATTATATTATTTTCCAGAAATGGTAATAATTTTATGATTCTATTCTCTTTTGATTTAATATTAAAGCAGAGTAATTTCTTTCCAAATACAGACACAATGGGATGGTAATAAGAACACTAGGCATGGGTAATATATTTTATATATCACTATTATTATTATCTACTGAATTTTAGTTAGTGTAGAAAGCAGTGGTTTTCAATGTGGCATCTTCATACCTGTATATGTATGTATTTTGTTCCTATTTGGACAACCACAATTTTCTCTCCTCATTCCCACATCTATCCATCTTACTAGGTTCCTCTCAACCTGTAAATAATTCCTCCTGTCTTTATGTCATACATATTTCATGATCCTCTGTTGATTCCCCGTTTAGACTTTTTCCTCCCTTCTGATAGTCTTCCTTTTACTTTATGGTCAGTATAACATATACCTATACAAATTCATATAATTTAAATCTACATTCTGTATATGAGATAAAGCCTACAATATTCATTTTTCTGAGCCTGATTTTGCTTACCAAATGATCTCCATTTTCATCCATTTTCCTGAAAATGCTTAATTTTGTTTCTTTATGGCTGAGTTGTGGAGCATACACACAACATAGCCTTGTGTACATACCACATTTCTTTTTTTCTGGTCGTCTGTGGGATGGGCCTTTAGACTGAATAGTAAACAGCAGACATGGATGTGCAAGCATCTCTGGTGTGATGATGTGGGAGCCAGAGGGCTTTGCATGCTTTTTCTTATTCAGATGGCTCAACCCTCGTCTGTGGTGGGTACCATAAATGAGTCTGTAAAAAATGAGAAGGCACAGGCAAGTGAATTTCCTTGCCCAAGACCACAAAGAGGGCAAGACTTAGTGCTATATTCAAATCAGGTGGTTAGATCCCTGTCTTAACTGAAGAGCAGGCTGCATACATGCTTGATTTCAAGTTGGAAAAATTATTATTACTGTGTCTCTGCTATGAAAATGTATGGTCTTGGTCTTAACAACGCTGGAGATTAATCCCAGGGCTGCCTGCCGGGAAAATGCTCTGACACCGAACTACAACTCCTAGGCTAAGCGGCTTCAAGATAGAGAACCACCCTGTTTCTCTATCTCACTCTCTTAGCAGCCCAGTCTTTATGTCTGCCATGTAACAGACATTTCCCAGAGAACCTGGATTGGCCAGTTAAATTCCAAGTGAGGTAAATAAATCGAAGAGTTGTCCCCCACCTTGAGGATTTCACATGAATTTCTCCGCAAGAGCTGGGAATGCTTTCAATGCTTGGTTTTAAAGGAAATTCTTTTAAAAACCTTTGTGCCAAAGGAAAGAATTTGAAATACTTTTTTTTTAATCAAAGGAAAGACATCCATAATATTTTCTACATTGAAGACAGGTTTAGAGCTTCATCCATGTGGGAGTTATTAATCCGTGGAGGTTTGTCTGAGACTAAGCAGAGGATATGACCCTAGGAGTCAACCAGTTAAAACACTGCCTGCGTAATTGGTTGACTTGGAGAAGTGACTTTTGAAAATTGCTACGATTCTCCACCTTTTCTTTACCACTTACTAATTTCTAACAGGAGCTGGGATTTTAAAATACCAGTTTGCATAAGCGCTGCCAGACTTCATCTTTGGAAAGCTTGAGGTGTGGGGATATACAGGTTAGTTCCAACTCTCAGGAGGCTGAGGAGGGAGGATTTCAAGTTTAAAGACAGACTGGGCTGCATAGCAATACCCTGTGTCAAAAACCAAGCAGAACAAAACAGAATAAAACAAGACAAAAACAAATAAACAGACAAAACAAACAAACAACTAGTCAAAGAAATGAAGTCAGTACTCGTTCACCTTTAAATCTGTAGGGCAAGATTTTGTTTTTATCATTTAGTGGCTTTCCTAAGTGTTGCCGTTATTCAAAGATTGCTTCTTGAACTCTTCACGGCTTCCTCGCGTGGCCCTCCACAGAGTGTATGTATGATGAAGGCCACCATATGTTGGCCTTTAATTATATTGCCATTAATTATGCACTGTGGCTCCCAAAAGGGACTTACTACTTTGCTCATCTGTATTTCTTGTCACCAAGAAATGATGGGCATGGTTAGCACCAAAAGACCTTTAGGGATGTGGCAAATGATAAATGCCCCTAACAGCCAATAGCCTCAGGTGTTTGTGCCCTTGGTCCTCAGAGGGCGGCACTGCTTGGAGGAGTTTATGAAACCTTTAGGAAGTGGAACTTGGAGGGAGGAAGTATATCTGAGGCTGGGCTTTGTGACTTGAAAACCCCACTTCCCGTTCTCTTTGCTCTTTGCATGGAGTTGAAGCTATGATCCCCACCGTCACAGCTTCTCCCTCTGGATCTGTAAGCAAGAATCTCTTCCTTCAGCTGTTGTTGGTCATGGTGTTTTGTTATAGCAACACAAAGTCACCAAAGCAAGTGGGAGATAAATACTGGTTGGACAGCCAGCCAAGATGTTCTGTATTCTATTTCTGCTCCAACTTATTGGAACAGAAATACTTTCTGTGGGAATGCTTGGCTTCTATCGGGCCCAGCAGTGAAACTCCTCTGATAGAAAAGCAGTTGGAGGTGTGGTGAGATGTTCTGCTCTGAGGATATGGCAAACACTGCTTGTGCTTTGTTCTCATTCTGTGTCTCCTAAATCTAGGAAATTAAGACCGCATGCACACAGATGGAAATACATGGCATGGCAATAGTGTGAAAGCAGCAAACACATCTTTCCTCCCTCTTCAATCCCATTTTCCCTTCCATACGACCCAGGCTGGTCTTGAACTTGCTGTAAAATGGAGCCTGGCTTTGAACTACTAATCCCTTAGCCTCTACTTCCCAGATGCTGGGATCGTAGCAGTGGGCCACCACACTAGGCGGTGAACACACGTTTTAGAGGCCTTAGGATACTAAGAGAGTCTCTAGATTCTGCTTCTTTCTAGCCAGGCACACCACTGATGAAATTTCGAGTTTCACTCCTTCTGTGTTACCAGTCCTGACTGGGCATGAGGATTGATGAGTCCAGTAGTATTGTGTGCTCAGCATGGCACAGCAGAGGGCTTTGCCTGCCTGCTGAGGACCAGTTCTTCCTGGACCCAGATTCTATTTGTGTTCCTGGTGTTGACCAGTGCTGTGACCAGATGTTGCTCACCATCTGGTATGTTAGCAGTCATGAAAGCACCAGTAGTGTCTCTGAGGTGATGCAGTGAGCAAGGGAAAGGCACTGTGAATGTACAGATGATGGAGGTGGGACTCTGGTGGCTTTTCTTGTGGGCCACTGGACACTGACTGGAGAGGGCCTTGTGATGAAAGACACCCTCATCCCCTATCCTCACCCCCCACACTCACCTTCCATTTCCTCACCCCCATCTCAGGTCACAGCGACACGGGAAGGTTCAACACTGTTAATGCAAGCGTGCTGTGTGCAGTTGGCTTTAGATGCCTCATTTAATTCTTTTTCTCAATAATTTAGTTAAACTTGTTTTATATGCATTGGTGTGAAGGTGTCATATCCCCTGGAACCAGAGTTACAGACAGTTGTGAGCTGCCGTGTGGGTGCTGGGAATTGAACCCATGTCCTCTGGAAGAGCAGTCAGTGCTCTTAAATGCTGAACTATCTCTCCAGCCTTGTCTCATTTCATTCTCAAGGTAGCATCGCTAAGCAAAAATGCTTCTTCAGTTCTATCCATCCAGGCAAGCAAGGAAATTCATTGAGGTTAAGTGATCATTATAAAAACAGCTGGAGAAATCCAGGTTGAAGTTCTAAGCTGGCCACTCGACAACCGTGTGGCCTTAAGAGCTCTCTATTCTAGGTCTGTCACTCGGTAACCATGTGGCCTTAAGTTCTCACTCTTCTGAGACTCCTTCCATGAAAATGATGAGAATAAAAGTTGGTCACCCCATAAGACTGTTGAGAACATTAAAGAGGCAAATGAGCTGTAGGCTTGTAGGCAGCCCCAACACATTGGCAGTAACATCGACTCTGCTGAGACTCCCAAGATGAGCTTTATACTAATGTATGGGTTTAGGAACTGACACATAGTTCAAAAGAAACACCTGATTTGAGGACGTGTGAATATTACTGACTTACATAGAAGCATGACTGTGGGCTAGGGTGGAAATAAAACAAAAGGATAATTATCTAGGAATCTGTTGGATTTATTTATTTCCTGGGTAACAGTTAGATTTTGTACATTCTGTTGCTGACAATTCATTGATAAAATGTGCATACACTTTGACTTGCTATCTTATTTCAGACCAAGGAAGGAAAAGGAGAAGCTATGCTTTTGCTTAAGTTTGATGAACAGGGGCAAAAAAAGTCTGCTAGAAGGAGCAAGAAGGAAATTGATAGAAATCTTGTTATTTTTTAGTGTGTTGCAACAAGAGTAGGTAATGGGGCCCCCTGGTGCCAGGCATTGAAGTCGCTCTGCTGGAGGAGAAGAGACAATGCCTTGTCATTAGGACCGATGCAGGTGGCGTGAGGAGTAAAGAACGTGTCCCATGGATGGAGACTCTAAGTGAATATGGGTGTTCAGTTGCAGGATGGTCTCAGGAGGGGTGTGGCTCTGTGTGAGAGGCTGGCCTTGATTAATGGCAAGAGAAAACTGTGTTTCCCATGAAGTTCAAGCCAGGAGAAATAAAACTATGTACAGGTCACATATCTAGACAGTCAAAATTGAGACAGGTCGAGTCGTGTTGGACAGTGGAGGAAGAACTTAATAACAGAAACATACCAGGGACTTAAAGCTTGTCAGGTTGGGTTTTATGGGGGAAGGGGGCTATGAAAATAATGGTGCCATCTTTCCTCCTGTAGATTTGGCTGTAGATTTCTTTAAATCAAATGGTTGCTTTCAACCCTTTGTTGAAGATTTTTTTTTCTAGTTTAGAAAATATAAGGTCTTTCCCAAGTGTTAGATTTTTCTTATTTGGGGACATAGTATTTCCTGTTGCAAATTGTGAGAAATATTCTCCTTCAGGAGAGAGAAAAGATGCATAATTGAAGCAGAGGTATCCAAATCATTGAAGCAGTTAGTGTTATGCAGTTCCATCTAAAGATTTGGGGGTGATTAATGAAAATAAAAATGAATCTTACTGGAGACTGTGTCAGCTACTATCGGGAAAAGTATATCAAAGCTGTATATTGTATCTGAGTGTTCCTACTTGAAAAGTATTGTATTTGAGATAATTCATAGATGTGATTAGATATTGACTCATATTAAAATTCATGACATTTTGTTTGGGAACAGGACTAAAATATCTGATTTGTTTATCAAAAAACTTTGAGCCAAAGTTAATAGGGAAGGGAGAAAGTCTCTTGGTCCAGATCCAGCATTGTAATAGGAGTTTCACACCCTCATTAGAACTTCCAGCCTAGCCAAATTCCAGTCTCTTCTGTTTGATTGCCTTGAGTCAAATGGAGGCTCTTTTTCTTAGTTGCTGTGTGGTTTTGGATGAGCTATGTAATGTCTCTGAGCTTTGGTGTCATCCCCAAGCACAAATAACAATCCTTTAGTGCAATTGGAAGCTAGAAGAGCTTTTCTCTGGAAAGGTTCTCTCAGTATTTGGCACACTGCATGGGCTAATAAATTTTTATTATTGTTATTTGGTGATATTCCAGTTTTGTAGATGAAGGTAGCTCTAAATTGAAAAAAAAATGGCCATCAGATTAAAAGATGCTTTACACTGATAAAATATCTCTTTCTGGAGAGCTATGCTCAGTGTTTCTTTCATAGTTGGGTGAGAACATTGGATGCAGATAGTTTTCTTCATTCATTCCTCCCTTGTCCCATTTCTCTTTCTCTCCCTCCTTTCCCTCACAAATGATGCCTACTCTTTTGGGTTCTAGTGTGGGTGGGATTCACCAGTGACCACTCATTGGATTTTTCTTTGATCTCATGAAATATGCCTTTTCAGGGGGGTGACAGATAAGACTGGGAATTTTAGGAGCTTGAGAATCGCTTTAAAGAGAGTGGGGTATAGAGACTTGATCTAGACTGGCTGGTCTGTATGAACAGAGATGGCCACAGTCATAGGCCTTCTCGGAGGAGGGGCTAACTCAGTTGAGCTGTGGAGGCTGCAGAGAGTGAGGAGGGCCGCCACTTGAAGACCACGGATGAGAAAGAAGGCAAGGGTTTGTTTCTGAGTGGGAAGCAGGCATGTGAGCTATGTACATGTTCAGAGGGGAATTCAGAGGGCTGTGTCTGGAGGACTGGAAGGACACTGGCCAGACAGGCCTGATGAGTATGGTTAGGGCCACAGGTCATGTTGGGAGTTGAGGCAGCCAAGCACTATTACTTTATCTTATTCATGTCTTTAGAATTCTGCGTTGTTAACAAGATGGTTCTGAACAAGTTCTATAAAAGCCGTCTTAATGGAAAATAGGAGTTGAAGGGTAATGAAGTTTTTGAACTAAATTTGATACAAATCTTTTTTGTTAAGTGACCAGTTATTTTATCTATCTGTCTGTCTGTCTGTCTGTCTATCTATCTATCTATCTATCTATCTATCTATCTATCTATCTATCTATCTATCACATATTTTTAAGATTTATTTATTTATTATGCATACAGTGTTTTGCCTGCATGTACACCTGCAGACCAGAAGAGACCCCAGATCTCATTATAGATGGTTGTGATCCACCATGTGGTTGCTGGCAATTGAACTCAGGACCTCGTGCTCTTAACCGCTGAGCCATCCCTCCAGCCCATGGCCAGTGATTTTATGATGCAAACTTCCACATCGAAAAGTATCTCTCTTTGACCTGGTTGTGCTCCTGACTTTTTCCTGCCATTCCTTCTTCTTTCTTCCTCTCATGCCTTCATCCTTTCTTTGTTCTGTCCCTTCATCTCTGTGGCAGCTCTTGTGATGCTGAACCTTCCACTCGCACTTCACAGATGCTGACCATGAGTAAGATTCATTCAGATCAGTTCTTCCTAAACTCATCATTTCTAGCATTCAGAAGTCACATGTTAATAAGTTTTACAACTCATCAGCATTGAGCACCTACTGTGTGTTGAATTCTGCTCAAGGTATTGAGATTCAAACATAAGCAAAATTTGCACACTGACTGAGCACCTTGCCATCGTTTCTAAAGTGGTAGGAATACAAATTGATTATTGACTGGTTAGCTAGTGAATTCATTCATTTTCATTCATTCAGTGCACAGTTATTGTGCATCTTCTGTGAACCAAGGCTGTACTCTTCCACAGGATGCATCCTTTTTGGTTTGCCTGTTTCTTATTATTCTGTGTGTGTTGCACTGGAAGTTGGGGAGTGTGGGGTTTTCACATGACATGCTGTGTATGTGGAGGTCAGGACAACTTTGTGAAGTAGTCTCTTCACCTTTTTACCTTTGTTCTAGGGGATCAAACTCAGGTGGTTAGACTTCTGCTAAGCCACTTCATCATCACATCCCCTCTCAACGGGATCTCACTTATCTCAGGCTGATCTTAAACTTGCTACATTGCCAAAGATGACCTTGAATTTCCGATCCCCCCCACTTCCACTGACTCCTGAATGCTGGGATTACATGCATATGGTACCACACTTGGTTTAAGCTGTACTGAGGATGGAGCTTTGTTCATGCTGGGAACTGGGGAAGCTGTATCTCCAGCCTCACAGGATTACAGGCAGATTTAGGGAAGCACAGCTCTTTAATTGCAGGGTGTTTACCATAAACTAGCATTTTGACATTGGGAATTATGGTAATCAGATTAAACAGGGTTTTATCCAAATTTTAGAACAAGCCCGTGTCACTATCTCTATTCAAAAAGGAGGCAGTTGTGGTATAAAGAATTTTAAATTTTGCACGAAGTTTCACAGCAAGCTTGGATGTGACCCAGATGTCTCCAATAGAGCCATTAGTGTCATTAGTCTCCAATAGTGTCATTTGTGGCTACATAGGAGGTTTTATGTGCTCGTGTCTCTTCCAGGCAGAAGTGGCGTTAAGGAGGAGAAAGTGTGAGGATGTGAGTGGGGAACCAGGAGCTTCAAAGATGGGATGTATAATCATCCTGCTTCCTTCTCTTTTCTGTCCAGTTTCTCATGGTGATTGCTGAACAGTGAGAGTGCTGTTTGTAGCTCCCCACCCCAGCGCCTTTTCCGAACCTTCTCAGGCTTCCTCTTCACTTTCTGTGGTGTCTGTGGCTCATAAGCAACCTTGTAGTTTACTCAATCTCTCCTTCTCTGGTTGTTCTTCTGACTTGTCTCTTCTCTTGTACCTGACTTCTCTTTCCCTTTGTCTTTCATGTGGTTTTTCTTCTGTAAGTTAACAACACTTTTTGGAGATTTGCTTGCCTTTTGATTGCTTTTAATTTTTCATGAGACTATGACCTCTGATCATGTCCTGTTGAATCTCTCTGCTGCTGGCAGCAACCTCATACACACAGTGGCAGCTGGTACTGTGGACAGTGTCTTAATTAGGTTTTCTATTGTTGTGATAAAATACCATTGACCCAAAGCAACTTGGGGAGGAAAGGGTTTATTTTGTTTTCGCTTCAACATCACAGTTCATCATGGAAGGCAGTCAGGGCAGGAACTCAAGGCAGGAAGCCAGAGGCAGGAGCTGAAAAAGGCCATGGAGGAATGTTGCTTACTGGCTTGCTCCTTGCGGCTTATTTGGTTTTACTTTTGTCTTTGCTGTTGTTGTTGTTGTTGTTTTTTTTTTTTTTTTTAATGTATGTCTCAATACTACCTGCCCAGGAAAGTACCACCACAATGGGCTGGACCCTGCTTCATTAATCAATCACCAGTCAAGAAGATGTCCCACAGGCTTTCCTACAGGCAATCTTATGGAAGCATTTTCTCAAGTGAGGTTCCCTCCTCTCAGATGATTCTGGCTTGCATCAGGTTGACAAAATTTTAGCTAGCACAGGCAGTATTTGCTCTAAAGCCATGAACCACAAGCAGGGAGTTCTTTCCAGTGGGGTCTCTGACATCATTTTTTCTTATTACTGTGATAATTAAGTGAGCAGCTCTCTTATTAAGAGCTCGGCATGGGTATGCCTCTGGGGAACTGTTCTGATGTCTGTAACTTTTGGAAGGTCTGCTATGACTCCCTTAAGGAGTTTCTTAAGGGAGCATCAACTTGATTATAAAATAAACACACTGTCTAGATCTAGTCATCTTTGATGCTACCTCTCCTGAAGACACACTTTGGTCTTACAATAATAATCAGTGATTTCTCAGAAACAGAGAAGGGTCTTCGTGAGGGATTTCAAGCTTCCTGAATGCTTCTGAGACTAAAGAATGGGAGTACCTTTAGGCCTTGCTGTCCTGGCATCAGCGACATGAGGCCCTGTGGTGGCTTACTTGCCTGTGCCTTGACAAATGGGGAAAGATGGCCTAGTAATAGAGGAAAAAACATTCCGAGGGCAGTGAGATAATAAAATCAAGCTGGTTTATGGTTTGTCAGTCCAGGAAAGCTCTGAAAGCATGTCTGAAAGGTGGGTGCACTTAACGTTTACTCTGCATGCAGGCCTCATTGTGTGGTAAGGGGTATAAATTTAGCCTCTTTAAGTCTCATCTGGAGGGGGAGTAAGATTGGAATGTTAGAATGAACTTTATTTGAAAGCACTATCGAGTGGGCTTTGACTTGGCCCCTCCTTCCCAAGAAAGGTGCCGAATAATGGCTGGCCTACTGTTCGGATTTTTCGTTTCCTTAATTTACTTTATGAGCCTTTTCCCCTGCCCTCACTCTCCCCTCTCGATATCTTAACCATTCTTCTTCAGAGTAAAGTGTATGAGAGGGGGAGCGAGGGAAAGAGAAATCAGCTGTCACATTGTGAACGTAATTGATTCAATAAATAACATCTTGGAAATCCCAGGGCATAGCTTGGAATCTTTATTTCCGTCAATTAGCAGCCTGGTAAGTGGTGGAGGTCTTAATTTAGACGGATGAGGCAGTTTACAGATTAGTTCTCTCTTCCCAAGGAAGAGTGTGCCCTCTGTGTTTTAAAGACACGCCGTCTGGATGTGCGCAGCTACTCCGAAAGAAGAACTTCTGTTGTGGCGGTTCCCGTACCTCCTGGAAACAGGAGGACATTTCATTATTTAGGGGGGGTTGTTGGAACATGAGAAGATTGAAACAAGAAAGGAAATTCCTTGTAAATTCTATTAGGGCAGGGACTTTTTCTTCGCTGTTTACTATTGAACATCCAGTGCACGTAGTGGGCACACAGTAAATATTACGCAGGCATATTGTTGGGCAAGTGACAGCGGAAGGGAACCTGGTCTGGGTCTTAGAATTGGGTTGGCTTTTATCCCACTGCTTGCTGCTCCTCTGGTCCCCACTTCTTCCCCAGTGATTTAGGAAGCTAGGTCTTCTTAAGATTTACTTTTCATTATATGTTTTTGTGAGTGTGTATGCATGCGAGCACAGGTGTCTGAGAAGGTCAGGAAAGGGTGTAGGATCTCCTGGAGCCGGGAGTTGCAGGAGGTTGGGAGTTGTCTGATGCGGGTGCTGGGAATTTGAACCCAGGTCCCCGGCAAAGAGCAAGTCATCTCTCTGGCTCCACCAGGAGACTGATTTTTAAAAATACAGTTTGAGGGAACAACTCCAGGTATGATAATAGGAAGCCTACTTCATCATGCCCAGATGGGCAGAGCCGGAGGGCATCCTACAAAGGTTCTAAGTTGCATTTCAGAATCTCACAAGGTGTGTTATCAACGCACAGTTCCAGGTCCTGTCCCTGGAGTTTCTGATGAAGTCACTTTTGGGGCTGAGGAGCCTGTAGTCTCTTTTGTGGATGGTCCTAGTTGGTTTGGTGTGTTGGGAAGAGATGGCCTTAAAGTCCCTTGACCTTGGTAGTTTAAGACACTGCTTGGTAAAAGTGACTATCCTAAGGAACCCAGCTTTGGAAGGGCTGTGAGCTGAAAATAGGGTCCAAGTCTCCTGGCTCAGATGATTGCTATTGTCTTGTGGTTTGCTGTCCTGGTTCATCTGACAAACCATTCCCCTCAGATCCTTGAATACTGCAGCATTATCTGGGGTGATGGCCCTGGCAGAACTGGAAGGCCCTTCATAATCTTATCTCAGTTGTTCTGCTTTGGTGTGAAAGATGTGTGTGTGTGTGTGTGTGTACTTGTGTGTTTCCATGTATGTTTATGTGTACATGTGTGGGTGTGTGTATGTATGTGTGTGGCATATGTTCATATGGGTATGCTTATATGGGCATACAAGGTTCACATGTTTATATATGCATGTGGAGGCCAGAGGTTGCTGTTAGGGATCATCTTTGATCGTTTTCCACCATATCTTTTTGAGATGGGTCTCTTGTTTAACCTAGGATCCATGGATTTGTCTAGAAAGGCTGGACAATGAATTCAATATAGCAATCTATCTGTCTCTGCTCCCTTGTCTCCCAGTGCTGGAAATATAGATATGTTGTTAAGGTTTGTTGTTTGTTTGTTTGTTTTTGTTTTGTTTTTGTCTTTCAAAAGAATTGTATTGGGTGTTTGAACTTAGGGCCTCATCTTCATACACCAAGCCCTTTATCCGTGAAACCACTTCCCCAGGCCCTATTTTATTACGTTCACAAGTGATGCCTTTGATTCCTTCCAATCCCTGTCTCCTAGCTCACACAAGCACCCATGGTGAGTCCCAACCCTTCTTTCGTGGGCCCACTCAATGTTGCCCAGCCCTCCTTGATCTTAAGAATCAGGTGAAACGTAAAGATGAAGAGCTCTGGGCCCCTCCCCAGAGTCCCATTGGACCCTCTTTTCTGGGAGAGGCTTGGGGAACTGTTTTCAAGCTCTTTCCAGTGCTACTATTCTCAAGATTTCTAGTCTGTGTGTACAGCAGGCCCTTTCCTTCTGGATCCGGCTTAGCCGTCTTTAAAACCCTACCTCATGAGTATGCCTCAGTTCCATCCTTCTGTCTGCAAGCTATTCTCTGACCTGCAGAACTGGTTTTCAAAGTAGGAGAGGAGTATCTACCATCTTCTTTCCTCCAAGAACAGGTGGCAGGCAGGGTGGTGTGGGAAATCATGGACTGAGCACCGAGCAGTGCAGAAGACTGGTGTGTGAGGCTGAAACTAGGGTGGAGTGCCTGTGTGCTTTCCCTGACATCAGAACATTAGAGCTTTCAGCACATGGTTAAACCTCATTGAACATCTGTATTCTAACTAGGAAAGCAGTTTTGTGTGTATTAAACAAGGTGTCCGAGGTGGAGATTTGCACATGGAGTGTATTGGAAAGGGCTCTTGGGAGCATCTCTATAGGAAGAGGGAAGCCTGGGAGGCTGGCTGAGATACAGCTATGCCATGGAGAGCCATGATGGTGCATTGCCTCTTAAATTTGTTGGCAATTGAGGGAAGAGAGTCATTCTATCTTCATATCCACCAATCATAGGATATGGACTGTCACTGGAGAAAGGGCATGACCTCAGGTGATGTTCTGCATTGGCTGAGATGTCTGTGTGCCTTCAGCGGTCCATAATAGGTGCTTGTGGATAGGGAAAGAGTGCCTTCCTCTTGGAGAGCATTTCGGTGGGATATGGCAGCACCTGCTGTCCGCACCAGCGCGCATGAACCTTGGCAGTGAAACCAGCACAATTGTCAGTGTTCAGCAAACATTTATGGTTGCCATTATCCCAACTCTGGCAAGCTGTACCACTTGTGAGACATTGCTTACCTTGGCTTGGGCTGCTTTCTGATGTTGTAAGCAGATTCCAAACTCTGCTCTGCCCACCTCCTAAACAGCTTCGAGAACACATGGAGAAAGCAGAAGAGGAATTGCTGAGTGAAATATTACAAAAATGTCAGGGATGACTGAGCCCACTTTTCTTCAATGAATATATGGCCGGGACCTGGATTCCCTGAAGGGAAAAGGTTGTGATAAATGTAATGGTGCTTGTCTATGAAAGATGGCGTTTTGATTTTTCTCTCTTCTCTCCATAGGGAATTAGGATAATGGAGATGCTGCTAAAGGAACAGTGTGGTGCTCCCTTAGTGGAATAAAAATCATCAGTGAGTATCAAAAGCAAAATCAGAATTATTTACTCAAGCCATGCTTTCACGCTTATAAACCTGGCGTTATGAATCAGCCTCCCTGGTCTATCCATGCTGTACGTTTCCCAGTGATACCCATAGAACACTATTTCACAGGCATTTTGTTATCTGCTCAGCAGCTTTATTTGCTTGGCTTTCTGATTTTCAAAGCAGTTTTGTACTGTGCGCCGAGTTACAACTGCTTTCAAATCGCTAAAGCTGTTCGGTATAATCGACCATGATTGAGGCCCTTGAGGTGGCAGAGATTTGTAAAGGCCGCTCTCAGGATTAGCTGAAGCTTGCTTATTGTTCTCAGAACAATAAGAAGGGAGGCTTAAAGCCGTAATTGGGGCAGGAAGGATCACAAGAACAGACTGTGTTGATTGGCCACTAAAACAAATCCATTTTACTAGTCTAGAAACGAATCCCCAAGACCAGAATGCGAAATTCTCCCAAATATGCAGCTTTCTGAATGCGGACCTAAAGTGTGGTGTGACAAACTTTATGCCTGACCTATTTGGTTGGTGGCAGTCCAAACAAGGTAAACTGAAAGTATTGTATGTATCTTCAGTCTATATGAAAAGGAAATGAAATTAGTGTTTACACTTGGATACTAATCCCAGGGAATCTTATTATGTATGTACAAATATTGCACAAATACGAAAATTTTTCTAATCCAAAATACTTCTGGTTCCAGGCAGTTTGGATAAGAGATACGTAATAAACATATACTCCCCACCACCTGAAATGCTATTTTGAAGGAATCCAAATCTTAGGAATAGTTCTTGGGCTCTGGCTTGAGTGTCTTGAGTGGTTAGGAGTGTTTGTCATGGCACAGACTAGCAATTCAGAATTTTCTTAGGCCAATTTAAAGGGACACTACAAACAATTTCCTATAAACAACCTGGTGTTTCAATTGTGGTATACAATGAACTTGAGAACAATTAACCAAAGAAGAATTGTTAGGCCCCTTCACATGCTAGTACCTTGAGTTTAAACCCTGCCAGCCATGCCTCTGAACAGACACTGGTTGGAGAGCTGAGTTTCTGTTTATTTGCAAGTTGAACGCCCATCATTCTGATGAATGCTTAGCTGTATACACTTGACATAGCATAGATCTCAATGTTACTGTTGGGCTAAAACAGATAATTTTAGTTAATACAAGCATGGCACATAGTAGGTGCTCATAGAGTGTTAGAATTGAGTCTAAATATGATTTGCTAATATATCCACCCTGTTCTTTAAACAAATTGTAAAGAACTTGGCTACATCCCCGTTTTTCTAGGCTGGCATATTTGTGAGGCTCACTATGTTAGTTACTCTGCCCACTACGGTAATAAAGTACCTCACAGTAGCGACTTTAAGGAAGAAAGACTTATCTGGGCTTATGTTTTAAAAAGGGATGGATCACATTATGGTGGTAGTATTGTCAGGGTGACTGGTCACATTGCCTTCACAGTAGGAAGCTGACAGACAAAAATATTGGTGCTCATTCTGTCTTCTCCTTTTTCCATTTATGTTAAATTCAGAATCCTAACCCATGACATGGTGCCACCAACACTCTGGGCATGTCTTTCCTTCTTGGATAAATTTTTCTGGAAATATGTTCACAGACTCACCTAGAATTGTCTCTCCTAACCACCTCCAAATCCAGTCAGTTGAAAATGAAGACAAGTCTATCCTTTCTCAATCTGACACCCAGACACCTTAAACTATAACATCTACCCTACCCTTTGTCCTCAAGGGTTCATGGGCATCTCATAATGTATTATGAGACATACTAAATACACCTCATAATGTAATAAAAGATTCCAATTAAAAAAAAGCTTTTGATGGGTCTTATGGACAGACACACACACAGACACACATACACACACACACAAAAACTAGCCACATATTAGTAAGAAATGATTAATCTATTCAAGCAAGGCAACTATAGCTTGTATAACATGTATGATTAGAGTCCCCAGATGATGATGATAATTAGCTGTTATTGTTCAATATCCACCTATTTTCTGCACAGACCAAATAGACTTAAATGGACATATGGTTGGAGCCACCATCCCTGTGGCCTTGATGGTGGCTATCATCTTCATGATCTCTCCGGGGATTCAATAATGGCTTTGCTTCACTGTAGTCCCAGGTAGAGGCATCTCTAATGGCTTCCATTTGGCTTCAATCTTAATAGACCACACTCTCACTAAGTACTAATGTGCTTGTGCACTTGGGCACTGATCCTGACTCACCCAGAGAGTGAGATCTGAAGACAGCTAAGTTACGTGAGGGACTTTGGGAAGGCATGTGCCTGCTAGTTTCTAAACTTTGAATTAGTGGTCTTGAAATTTTAGTGAACATCAGAAACATCTGGAGGATTTGAAAGCATAGCCCAGTGGGCCCACTTCTGGAGTTCTGGTTGACCAAGTCTTGCGAGGGAGGGAGTCTCCTGAGCTCATCTTTGGGTAGAGATGATGGAGGCAGTCAGTGCTAGGACACCAAGAAAACGGAGAGCTGGGTTTTCAGAATTTTTGCGTGTATGTCCACCTTTATATCAGTAATCAGAATGGGTTTTCATCTGTTGATAGAGTTTTCTGTCCCTCCCAGACCTGCAGTCATTCAGTCCCAAAGAAACACACAGAGGTCTACATTAATCATAAACTGGTTGTCTTATTAGCTCAGGCTTCTTATTAACTCTTACATCCTATATCAATCCATGATTCTTGTCTGTGTTAGCCACATGGCTTGGCACCTTTTATCAGCGAGGCATTCTCATCTTGCCTCCTCTGCGTCTGGGTTACGACTGTGGACTCAATCTTTCCTCTTCCCAAAATTCTCCTGTTCTGATTGCCCTGCCTATATTCCCACCTGATCACCCTGCCTATACTTCCTGCCTGTCTACTGGCCAATCATCATTTTAATAAACAAGTACAAGACACAATCTTTACAGAGTACAAGACCATATATTTTTCTCTGATTTTTTTAAATCAAAGCCTCTTGTCTATCTGTCTGTCTGTCTATCTATCTATCTATCTATCTATCTTCTGAATGTAGACTAACTCCAGGTTAGAGCAAACTCACCTGAAAAGAGGAGTGAAGGCTCCTGCCAGCTTGTGGTTCTAAGTCAGTCTGGGTTTAAAGTGTTGTTAGTAAAGATGAATAAATTTAAAAAGTTTACAGTGTGACCTCTTATCTTCCAGCTATGTCCAGCCTGAGGCCCATGTGGCCCAGGACAGCTCTGAGTGCAGTGCAGCAAAAAAATAATAAACTCACTAAAAAGTACTTTGGAGTATTATTGTTATTGTTATTATTGCTATTATTTTGGCCTGTGTGTGTGACTTAATCACACAGATCTCCCGTGTAAACTCTGTAGATGATAATATTTTTGCAGTATCGAGAGGTGGGACACTTGGATTGTCTTTTTTTCTTTCGTTTAACCATGTGAGGCTAACCTATGACTTGGGCCTTTCCTGGTGTATATATATATATATAATATATATATTATATATATATATATAAAACCCAACTTACTCCATAAAAAGAAACAGCTTGCTCTGTCTCAAATAGCTAAATGGTTGAGGTCGGCTTAATGCCAGAACTTCAGAGTGGGGCAGTAGCACTCGATGTCACAAAATTCCTGTGTTCTATGCATAGAGTAGGCTGTCATAATTCATTACCCATTTTCTCAAAGTAGTAAAGGTAAAGGAAAGGATATATATTCTTCACATCTGCATCTACAATTACTATAAATTAAGGACTACTGTTTAAGCTTTAAGCTGTTCCCCAGATCAGCTTCATTGAGTTATTATTTATATGCAAATAAATTGATGATTTAGTTGTTGATTTTGTAGTGTACCGTCTTGTGAAGTATAAATAAATAGTTCTGTAATCATCACTGCAAATCAGATTCAGAAAAGTTTGAGGCTTTGATGTCATAGCCCAGCTACAGCTTTATTCTCTTCCCTCCCCATTTTCTTGACAATTTTTACCAAGATTCTATAGTTTGAAATGCTTTTGTCTTGATGGAACCTTTTTCCTTTTTCAAAAATAGCTTTATGAAAAATAAGTTGTAGGTGGGGACTGTGATGTTCTTGAGATGTAAAGTGATAAAATTAAATAGAAAGGGGCCAGCATTTGGGAGGATGGGGCAGTATTGCTGAGAGCTTCGGAGTAGTCTGGGCTATGGAGTGAGACCTGTTTCAAAACTAAAAATAACATCTTAGAAGATGGCTTACTGGGAGAAGGTGCTTACCCCCAAGCCTGGTAGTCTGAGTTCAGTCTTGTGAACTCAGGTAGTAGAAGAAGGGTACTGACTTCCACAAGTTGTCCTATGGCCTCCACACGTGTGCTATGTGTGCACACACATAAACACACACACACACACACACACACACACGCACGCACACACACACACATAACTAAAAAGTTGTAACAGCAGGTCACTTGTTGCTTCCCGGCTGCTTGGTCCTGAAATTATCACACAGAAACTGTATTAATTAAATCACTGCTTGGCCCATTAGCTCTAGCTTTTTATTGGCTAACTCTTACATTTTAATTTAACCCATTTTTATTAATCTGTGTATTGCCATGTAAGTGTGGCTTACTGGGTAAAGTTCTATCTGGCATCTGTATCCGGTGGGGGCTACATGGCTTCTCTCTGACTCCATCCTTCTTTCTACCTTGCTATAGGCCAAGTCAGTTTCTTTATTAACCAATGGTATTTACAGCATACAGAGGGGACTCCCACATCAAAATCAAATAAAATAATATTAATATAATAATGGGTAGGAGAGACCACACAGAGAATAGCGTTCAGAAAACTATGCCCTTTGCTGTATCCAGGCTGCTGCTTTTATAAATAAAGATTTATTGGAACACAGCTGTGCTCTTGGCTACCTTTAAAGTTGCAATAGCAGACTTGAATAGTTTTGATAGAGAACTTGCAGTCTTTAGATTCTAAATTATTTACTTTTACTTTATTCTGCTTTTGCTGTTTGTTGGGAACAAGAAGGGCAAAGCTTGTTGTCTCCTGAGTTAGTTTCATAAATTAACATCAAGGATTGTGGTGGTGATCGTGTAGCCTTTTAAAACTGTGAAATGGATCACATCATACCTCCGCTCTATAGTTTGACAGTTTATCTCCTCTGTGTTCGTGCTAACACCTCCCTTAGTGAAGACTCGCATTGTGCTATCTATCTTAAGGCATGAAGAGATATTTAAATGCTAACAACAATGAAATTAAAAGTATCATCAACAGTGGTCACTGGTATCACTCAGAGAGTTCCAGTACACATGCAATAGAAATACAGACATTCTGATGGCATAGACAGTGTCACTGTAGCATGGTAATACTATGAGCACTGTTTTTAATTTAATTGATATGCCAACTTTTAAATTCTGCAGCTCTCCATTTTTTTGTCTTTTGCATATATGCGTATGTGTATGTATACATTTATTATATGCACAAATCCAGGTGCGTGCGTGCGCGCGCGTGTGTGTGTGTGTATGTGTGTGTGTGTGTGTGTATGTGTGTGTATGTGTGTGTGTATGATTGTGGGAAGGAGGAAGGGAGGGGGTGGTATTCTGAAGTATTGATTTTTACCTTGTACTTTATTCGAGATAGAGTCTCTTGCTTTTTCTGCCAGGCCTGGGAGTGTTTCGGGAGTTTCTTGTTTCCATTTCCAATCTTGTCTGAGTGCTGGGATGATGGACACATGCACTATTGTGTCTGTCTTCACAGGGTCTCTGAACATTTGGACTCAGGACCTCATGATTGTGTTTTGAACACTTTACCCTCTCAACCACCTCCCCAGCCCAGTTCTCTGTCTGTAAAAGACAACTTGCTGAGTTACACAAATGTGCAAGACGAAAGATTATTTCGTATTTTTACTTTACTTGTCTTTAATCCCAGCACTTAAGATGCAGAATTCCAGGCCAGATAGGGCTAAACCTACCACCCTCCACCACAACAAATGTAGGATTTAAATCCATGTAACATATGCCTGCGTTTTCCTTGGTACCTAGCATCAAAATAACATCCATGAACTCTCTGGCCTGTGTGTCCAAGGGGGCATTTGAAAATGGAGAAAGCTTAGAAGGTAATTTTCTCATGGACCAAAGTGGAGCCTTATAAATCTCACTAACCAATATGCTTGTGGCATTGCTGCTGACATGTCTGTTTGATGGATTTTTGATTTCCTGTCACTTTTGAACAAAACAAATAGCCCTGACATCTGTTTGTTCTTGCCACTGGCATGCAGGAGATCGGCGTGGTGAGGTTTGATAACACAGTAGAGTTCTATCTCGTCGGAATGATTAAGACCTCACTTTTAGCTGTATCTTCAGCTCCACTCTGAACCAGCTCCTCTAGGTAGCTGGACTTAATAAAATGAGGTGCTTGCCTTGTTTGGAGATCATTAGGAGGTAGGAATGCAATTTCTTCAAGAATTATCCATAGTGAGAGAATTCAAGTGACTCTTGGGAGTTGCTTCAGAAAAGAGGGCAAATAAGTATTGATTGGTGAGACGTGTTTATTAGGTGATAAAACCTATTTCTTTCTCTTGCAGGGAAGCTGCTGTTGTGTTTACTCTTTTTTTTTCTCCCAATCACTTCTTGGCCGCGGCTTCATAGGCAAAATTACTGGATGCAGTTTCAGGACACAGACTCAGTGACTTAGAGAAGAGGAGCCTTTCCCGCAGGAACATGGACTGACACTCCACTTTGGAGCCTGCTTCAAGTCAGGGGACTCATGGAGATGAGACCTTTCTAGCTGGAATTTTATGGCATGATCTCTTTACAATCTTACGAATAAAAGGAAGGAACATATCAGATGATATCTGTGCTTCCTCAAGATGTTTTGCTGATTTTCTATAATGGTGTCAGGGTGGCCGAGGGCAGGATGAAGGCCCAGGTGAGGCACCTTATGCTCACTCACCAGCTGACGTCATCAGAGTTCATAGGATCCAGGAGAGGATTCTGGAACACATAAAGAGGTTCACCCTGGTACCTCTCTCCAGAGAGATGGAATAAAAAGACAATGTGCCAGAACTGTGGTGAAGCTAAACCACATGTATACCATGATCAGCTAACCACATGTATACCATGGTCAGCTAACCACATGTATACCATGGTCAACTAACCACATGTATACCATGGTCAGCTAACCACATGTGTACCATGGTCAGCTAACCACATGTATACCATGGTCAACTAACCACATGTATACCATGGTCAGCTAACCACATGTGTACCATGGTCAGCTAACCACATGTGTGCCATGGTCAGCTAACCACATGGCTACCATGATCAGATAGCCACACGTATGCCATGGTCAGATAGCCACATGGATACCATGATCAGCTAACCACATGTATACCTTGGTCAGTTAAGCTATATGTATACCACGGTCAGCTAAGCATATGTATACCACGGTCAGCTAAGCATATGTATACCACGGTCAGCTAATCATATGTATACCATGGTCAGCTAACCATATGGATGCCGAAGTTAACTAAGCTACAAGTATACCATGGTCAGCTAACCCCATGTGTACCTTGGTCAGTTAAGTCACATGTATACTATTGTCAGCTAACCATATGTATACCATGGTCAGCTAACCATATGTATACCATGGTCGGCTAACCCCATGTATACCTTGGTCAGTTAAGCCATATGTATACCATGGTCAGCTAACCACATGGATTCCATAGTTAACTAAGCTACAAGTATACCATGATCAGCTAGCCACATGTATACCTTGGTGGGTTAAGCCACATGCGCATGAATGGCTGACATTCTCAGAAGTCAGCACAGCTTTTAGAAGGTAGCTGTGAACTCTGACTTGTTCCTCTGCAGGAACCTGGAGCATGGAGTGAGGAACATAAAGCAGGGGCTGCCTGTGGCTCCCACTAACCTGTTTGTGATGTGGCACAGACTCTACAGTTCTGCTTTTGCCTAGTAAAGTGGGAGTAACCAGGCATGGTTCTTTCTGGCTGTGGGTTTAGCATGAAGAACACAGGTTTGAAGCCGGTCAGATGGGTGTGGAGTAAACCCAGGTTTTGCCACTGATCTTTTAGTGCATGTGTACATCACTTTTAAACCTTTCCAAAGCTAATTTAATAAAAATTGTGCAATGAGGTGATGACCGTAAATGAGGCTATTGGACTGACCTAAGATGGTTTATAAAAGTACTAAATAGGTTGCATTATTATTGAAATGATTTCTGAACATTTATCTATGTATTTATGTATTTATGTATGTATTTATTTATTTTTTGAGATAGGGTCTGATGTAGCCTAGGCTTGCCTCAAACTCTCTACGTATCCAAAGATGATCTTGAACTCCTCATCCTCTGTCTCCAGAGTGCTGGGATGCCGGGTGAGTGCTGAGGACTGAACTCAGGGCTCCGTGCATGCTGGCAAGCACTGTACCAGTGGAGCTCCATCCCTAGCCTGGGCATCAGCTTCTCGGCGGTGATGTAGATGGTCTTAGGTGTTTGCAATTCAGATGACATTAGTTTGCATTTGCCATGATGAGAAGCCAAAATATAAATGCACACCATCTAAGAGAAAGCTTGAAAGGAAGTAATAATTTGAAATTCATCTTAAGATAAAAATTAGGCCATTATTGAAAAGACTTAGGGAAATTGTTCCCTTTTTTCTCTTTTACTATTTGAAATTTTTTTTTCTCTGCTTAGTGCATTGATGAATTTCAAAGCAGTTGTACTTTTTCATGCCAGCCTGCCACCGTGAGCCTCCTCTCATTGTGTGTGAGCTATGTGTGCTGCAGGCGTTTTGTCTCCTGGGATAATTTCCCTTCCTTTCCTCAGCATTTTACACTGCCGTTGCGTTGGAAGGAAACCGAGGGGTAGAAGTCAGAGTATATTTCGACCTTGTTTTCCAGTTAGCAAACAGCATTGGAATAATTTTCCTTTTTCAAAAGTAAGTGAATTATTATGGATGAGAGCAGCAAGCATTTTTTACTTGGGGGATGATGTTGGAGTAAATACAGCTCTCTGCACTAAAAAGCTCACAAGACCAGGGGTTCTCTTCCTTAACCACCTGTTAGGGTCACTTGGGAGACTTCATTCCATCTCACAGTGCAAGGTGCACCCCGATCAACAAATCAGAGTCTCTGAATGTGGAGTCCTGAGATCACTCACTACCTTTAAAGTTGCTCAGGCATGCCTACTGTCTGGGTCATTTGCATACATTTTCTGATTTCTTTCTTCTTATTTTACTTCTTATCTACTCATTTATTTTAGACAGGACCTCACTATTGCAGCTCAGGCTGGCCCAATGCTTGTTGTATACTCCAAGCTGACCTCCAAGCTTGTGGCAGCTGTCTGCTTCAGCCAGTTCTTGATTTCTTCCTTAACATGTGCGAGGCTGGATAGAGTCTTTGCCGGGGGAATTTTCACTAAGAGAATGAAGCAGAGAGACTGAATTCGTGCTGGATTCCTTGAAGCTGGGGTGGCTGGTGCAAAAGTGTGCGGGGTCTGACAACAGTTCTGGTAAGTAAGGTGGCCTAAGGCCACCTCACATACCCTATAGGACGTGCCTGGTTAAAGGTGGGGAGGCTGCTGCTGAGCCCCAGCCACTGCAGCTGGCCACATGGCTGCTTTCTGTGGTGCTTGTGATGTTTGCCTTTCCAGGAACTGGCGGAGGAGGAGGAAAAGGAGGAGAAGAAGTATTTTAACTTTTATGTGTCAACAACAAATTCAGAACTGTCCCCATTCTTCTATTTGCCGTGCGTGTTTGCCAGCCAGTACTTTTGAGCCCATGCGTCTACAGCAGGGGTTCTCAACCTTCCTAGTGCTGTGACCCTTCAGTACAGTTCCTCATGCTGTGGTGACCCCAACCATAAAATTATTGTCCTTGTTACTTCATAATCGTAATTTTGCTACTGTTATAAATTGTAATTTAACTATCTGTGTTTTCTGATGATCTTGTGTAGGCAAAGACTGCTTGTTCTGGCCGCCAGACCTGAATAATCACACAGAAACTATATTAATTACAACACTGCTTGGCCAATGACTTAGGTATATTCCTAGCTAACTCTTCCATCTTAAATTAATTCATTTCTATTAATCTATATATCGTCACGAGGCTGTTGCTTACTGGTAAAGGTTCTGGCGGCATCTCTGTCCTTCGGTAGCTACATGGCTTCTCCCTAACTCTGCCTAATTTCTCCATATATCTCTATTCGGATTTCCCACCTGGCTTTATTCTACCCTGCCATAGGCTCACAGTAGCTTCTTTATTAACCAATGGAAATAAAATATACTCAAAGCATACAGAGGGGAGTCCCACATCAGTCATGACTCACAAGTTGAGAATCGCCCTAGCAACTACTTGGGGTGACTCACAACCATATGTAACTCCAATTCTAGGTGTTCTAATGCCCTCTTCTGCCCTTTGAGGGTACTGCACTCGTGTGCATGCCCCTTCCCCACATACACATAGTTAAAAAGAAAAATAAAATATATATAAAAAATATTACAGAGCTGGTGCTGGAGAGATGGCTTAGTGGTTACGAGCACTTTCTGCCCTTCTAGAGAACTCAAGTTCAGTTCCCAGAACCTACCCCAACCTCCTGTAATTCCAGCTGCAAGGGATCTGAAACCCTTTTCTGGCCTCTGAGAGTTATCCACATACATATGATGTCCGCTCACGCAAACATACATAGGCATTTATGTAAAAATAATAAAAAACAAATCCTTAGAAATCTTCATCTTTTTAGAATTAATTAGATTTTTTTTAGTTTTTAAGAATTGCATGTATACTGTCAAAGTACTAGGTCATCTACTGAGGAGGATGAGAAATGACCAAATCAGGACACGTTGGACACCAGGAGGGGGAAGTTTCAGTCACAGACCTGGCTTCCTGACTGCGTGGCTGAGCCTGCCCTTCAAGGTGTGGTTATACCACAATGGGAGATTGTCCAGACACCCACAGAACTGCAACAGTGCGGTGCAGGCTCAACCCTTCTCCCCCACAGACTCTGATTCTTGTTCAGCTGGGACTCTGGATTTGCATTTTGAAGCAAGTTCTCTAGGACATTTGTTGTTCTTAACACAAACTACATTTTGAGAAAAACAGATGGGGCGGGGAGCGTTTTGGTCTCTGCTTCTACTGCCATTTCAAAAGGTTTTGCATCGGTTGAGTCCGCTGATCAGTGCATGTGACCACTCAGAAGGCTGTGCTCTTAGAAGGAAGGAAGCTAGCCTGAGTGCTTTCCACCAGGAGGATTCTTATGTCTCCAATCACTGGCGGATGGAAGACACTATGCTCTTTCCATATGAATTACTTTGTGCATTTTATAGGCAATGCTCATGTATAAATTAATATCACATCTCTCAGACATTGTGGGGCATGTAGTATAAACAACTGATACCATTCTTTTAAGCTGCACATCTTTTTAAAAAAATCACTTCCCCCCTTAATTGTGTATCTAGTTCTTGCTTTTGTAAATGTAATTTATTGAGGAAGACTCTTCAAGGCCGTCACTTTATTTTCAACTCTTTTGGGTCCCACTCGGGTTTGTGAAAGGCCCTGTCTAATGGGTGTTTGTTCTTTGGATTCTAGGTGCCTTGTGACTTTTCCTTTTCCTCACCATTTTCTGCCACCGTTGCTGCCTTCCTCTCATTTGCCAGGGGTTCAGGAAGTCATGTGACTACACAGTTTGTGTCCAGTAGCAGCGAACAGTATCTGGAGAGGCTGTGAAAGCAACATTGCTCACATTAAAATGAATGAACATGGCTGTTATTCTTTTGGTCTGGTCCCTTTAAGGGGCAAGCCACGCCCACTCCTAGAGACTTCTGTTTCTCCGTCGCCATCTTTCTTCCTTTCTGTTCCCTCTCTTGGCGTGTGCACACACGTGTTTTCCTTTTTCTCTCCCTTTTTCTATTCCTTTCTTTCTTTCTCTCCCTCTCCTTTAAGTAATAAATGTTCATCTTTATGTTCAGCCTTATGCCTATTTACTATGTCTGATAAGCCTTTTATCCACCGACTCCACCTGCCCGCTTGGATGACTCTCCCGGCCACATGGCAGCACCCGCCTGTCCGGGATGAGCCACCGCTCTGCTGCTTGCCACGGGGAGTTTTTACCGCTCTAGCCGTCTCTGCCTGGATTAGCGGCTGCCGTCACGCCAGCAGCATTATATTTTTTTAAAGAACAAAAATGGCTGTCACAATTTACACCATTATTTCAGCGACCTTCAGATTTCCTGCCTTCAACCACAGTGGTGAGACTGCAGCGTCCAGATAGGCGAGATGTGGCTCGAACTAATTTTTCTTGCTGAGCAAACCCTTGTGTCCCCAGCTGTGTTTGTATTTTCGTATGTGTTCTGCTCTACAATGTGAAGCAACATGGATTAAAGTCCAAATGGAAATGCCTCTGACTGCGCCTTTTTTTTTCTTCAGGAAAAAGTGTTTTAAATTCAGTGTTACCGTGAGTTAGAGTTATGAAACACTATCCTGTAGAAATTAAGGCTTTTTTTTCCCCCCATGGCTATTTATGGGTAAACACTACTGTAGTTTTTCTGTCGACTCAGCAGCTGGAAATAAATCTACTGATATGTTAATTACCGTCTGAGGCCCCACAGCTACCTAGTCAGCGCCCCACAGGTTACTTAGGCCACTGCCTGGAAGGCCTTCCTAGCCTGGGGCCCCCACTCTGCCACACTGTAATAAGTAGGCTTAAACTAAATCTCTATTGTTCTGTTTACCGACAAAGACTCGGATGTGAGGGTGAAAGCTTGCTTGATCAGAGACGCCAAGAAGCAACCAGCTGACCTTGCTTTTTTGAGACACAAGAGTTCATCTCTTCCCTTGTCCTGCTAGACCAAAAAAAAAAAAAAAAACCTACCAAACTGTAGTCCCGCCCTTTCCTCTTTTTCATCTCCTCTATCCAAATTCCTTGTTTGTCTATGGCTAATTTCGGTCAGTGAGTCTCTAGCTTCTCCCCCTGGTTCAAGCTTTCACTTAATTGGCAGCCTCAGGAGTGTCAGAGTATGGTCAAAATATCCCACAGCACGCAGCTTTCTTGGGGACGTCACATCTGTCAGCACAATCTGTGTTTAGTGGTTGTAGTAGCAATCCTGGTTTTCGTCATCTGCTTTGGAGGAGAAGGTGGTAGGTGACAGGATGGCCACGCCTCCCTCCTTCAAGGTAAGCAAATACAATTTCTCTGATATATAAAGAGAGGCAACCATTATTGGTTCACCCAAATGGGCCAAGGGAAAAGGATTAGAGTCTTTAGGTGAAAGAAATGAGGCGCACTGTCCATAGTGGAGCCGGATGGCTCAGAGGAAGTGGCACGCCGGGCAGAGCTGCTTCTGGTTGTCTTGAACCTCTGGTCTACCTCCTGTACATTGTTTCTGAGAGGGTCTTCTCTCTGTCCCTCCCTCCCTCCCTCCCTCCCTCCCTCCCTCCCTCCCTCCCTCCCTCTCTCTCTCTCTCTCTCTCTGTCTGTCTCTCTCATTTGTCTGTTTTAACTTGGATGTGTTTGAGTGGCTCTCTGTGCCGTGTCACTAATGTACCTGTCTAGACGCTATTGATGTTTTCCTATGCTAGAGTCAGGACTGGGTGATGACCTTGCTTTTAGGAGCAGACTCTGGTTCATCCAGCATTTACTGAACTCTTGTGTGTAAGGTAAGTACTGGGTTTATCATCTCTTTTGATTGATTTGATCTAATAGGTCTTTAAAGGCTTGACCGTTGTTATTCCGACAAGACGGTGATAGTCATCAACTGGTCATAAGACTCTAGGTCACTACTTCTTAGGCAGAGCAAATTGTGATTATTAATTTAAGGGACACAGGAAAGAGAGGTCAGCATGAGATGTACTGTGTGGAGATCATCACAAAAACATACAGGTTGGTAGTCCCAAAGCTCACTGTCAGATGCACAGTTGTGGATAGGACCTGAGTTAGGGAGGGTCATGTAGCATCTTAGAAGAGAATAGCTTCTTATAGGTCTAGCCTCATAGACAGAAGGGTAGAGCAGCCCCCCACGACCATCTTTCCATAGCCAGGAGCTTTGCAGTGCACAGTGGTTAAAGGGGTTGGAGCACTCAGGCACGAGCCTCGTTTACCTTCAGGTTCTAACAGTCTGGTCTCATGGCTTACAGATCAGACTACAGCGGCAAAACAGTGTCTCCCTGGAGCTTTTGGGGTAAGGGGACAGGGTGACATATTAACTACTGTTGGCTGACCTCCAAACCCCATAACTTTAACAAAGCGTTAGAGAGACTGAGGCTGGTGGAGAAAGAGTGGGGAAGGGACATCCCGAGAATGACAAACCCAACACCAGGACACCCTAGGGTAGAAATTAAGTAACAGAAGTTAGCTTTTTATAAATCAGTTTGCAAAAATGTGTAGATGCTTCCAATGTATTATTTCTTGCACACCTTAGCCACCCTTGAACCACCCGGGGAACTTGAGAAGTGTGTGCTGCCTGGGCCTCACCCTTGCAGCCCTTGTGTTAGGTTGGGGAAATCTCTACCCATGGCCATGAGCCTGGGCAGTGATTCTCACTGACTTTAGAGAAATGGTCTAGATGCGTGGGCCCTGTAAGAAGCTAGCCTGGGAGGAAGTCTCACAAAGACCTTTCCCTTTGGTGGTTGCCTGTAGTCCCTTACTAAGAGATCGGTTTATTATCTAATGAAAAAGATGCTCCAATGTCTCCTAATTACTAATAGAAGAAAAGTGATGTAAAAAACATCTCACCATAGGCAGCCCATCTTCTTATGACCAGACATTCGACTTGGATTTCTTGAAAACAGGATCCTACGTAAAGAAAGAAAAAAAAATATCCTCCAGACTCTTCTTGCATATCTCATGCATGGTGTTGACCTCAGTCCCTGCATAACCAGACCCATGAACTATAGACCGACACGCTGTGCACAAAGTGGTAGAGAGAAAATGGCAGTCACTCCTAAAATAAACTCCACGGAGCCATTCTCGGAGAAGGTTACAGCCATTTCATGCCTGCCATCTGGTAGCTGCTGATGGAATCATTACTTCTCTGTGTTGTTGCCAAGATGAACTTCTAGACCGACGACAGAGGAGAAAATGCTGTTTGCTTGCATGTTTTCTGCTTTCCTGTTTGGAGTTTAGGTGTCTCTTTGAATTCAGAAGATCGTCAATTGTTCAGACATTGAACCTGACACATTGCTGATTTTTTTTTTTTTTTTTCACCTAGAGGATGGAGGGAGATTACTTGCTGGATGGAAGCCCCCACGGTCATTTGTGTTTCTTTAAGGATGTGTTCCTTAGTCTGATCTTTTGAAACTAAAGTTGCCCTTGTTAGTCAGTAAAAGAAAAAAAAAATCTTTCTGGGCCTTTAGGATAGGAGCTTCATTTTTGGTGGGGTTAGGGGGGATTGCTAGAAATTCAAGATATAAAAACACGCTCAGATGTGGGTCATATAGGAGCTATAAGACAAACTGACTTTGTTCTCATTGCATGGTTGTAAATGTGTCTTTTTTAGCTTAAAAGCCCCTACGATGCTGGAAAGAAAAGAATGTGATGAATGAATGGCCCCAGAGTACAGTTTATTCTAATGGAAATGAGATGTTGGAGATTGTAAGGGATGTCCCACAGAGGCCATACCTGTGGCTGATTAGATTTGGCTGTCTATGAGGAACCCTATTGCCTGTTGTTTTCCTTTGCAGATAGCATTTCGACACTCAGGCTCTGGCAGGAAGGTTTAGAATATTCGATCATGTCTTCTCTTTTGGTTCCCCCCACCCCCACCCCTGGCTACATATCCTTAGGTATAGCAGGAAAGAGTTTCCTCCCTGGTTTTCTTGCAGACTGGCTAGCTGCCTTTGGAAAGCTTGCGGTCACGTGACAGGTGCCAGCTTACTGCAAATTTTAATTACAGCTTTAAATTAGATTAAACATTATGGGTACGATTGCAGCTGGAGCCAGTGTAACAGAAAATAACCCCGATGTGTGAAGCCAGAAACTAGCTCTGTAACCTGTTCTCTTCGGTGTTAATTGTTCTGTCAAGCAATATAAGAATGACTTCCTGGGAGAAATGAAAGTTAAGAATGTTTTTAGGCCTTAGTGAAGGGACAGGGTTTGTGGAGACAAACTGGGGGAGAGCAGAAGCGGGCAGACTGTTAATTTTTTTCTATCTGATTTACCTCTGATACTGTTACACCCACACCGTGGCATCCTCCCAAAACCACAATGCAGTGAACACTCTTATTCAAAAGCAAAGAGCCTTTATTCAAGTTTGAGTTTGGTGTCTCCATCCATCTGACATAGTGGTGAGGCTGCAGAGCCATGAGCCCAGCTGGGGTGGGTTTATTTATTTTTTTAACCATAGCAGAGGTTGGGGTGAAGGGTGTCTAAGGTTCAGGACCCCTGGTTAACTGACGTTTGCCTAGGGGTGTCTTGGTGAAGGGACTCAGGGACATCTGGTGATCCTGTCTATAATGGTTGGAAAGTGAGGTATTTCCTTTGGGATATTTGGTATTTCCCCTTGGATGATCTGTTCCTGGGTGGTGCCTGGGTGGTCTTAATTTGTGGTTTTCTCTGGAACCACGTATTGCCTTAGGGTAATCTGAAATTTAGGCCTGTATTAAGCTTGTCACCGCTGGGCACTACAGTACCTCTTCCTGTGGCCCAGGGCCTGTGATTCTCACAATAGGGCACCTGCTCCCTTGGAGACCCAGGGCCATCTCTGAGATGTATACAAAGAAACCCCCGAGGGAGCTGCTTTTCTCAAAATTTTAATATTAAAGCAAACTCCTAACCTTGTAGAACATAAAGATGCAATGAATTACAGATTTTAAAAGAAAGGCAACAGACACAAGACCCCTTGGAATTTGAAGAAAGTTTTGTTTAGGGCATTTGATACGTATGTGGTGCTTCCTACCTCGAAGCAAGTGCCAGGGAGGTTGAATATAACGGGCGAGCCAAGGTGTGGCAATTGACTTTGGTTCAGATGAATAGAGGTGCTGGAGTTGGTCACATCCCAGAACACACCGGAGCTCTGGCCTGTTGGTGGGATCTCATTTCTTTCTCTGAATATACTGTAGAATTATTAATTAAAGCCACTGTCAGTCATGGAAATTCCCAGAAATCCCATGTCTTTCAGTGTGAGCCTTACATCCCAAAAGCATACACACTTTGCCCCTAATATCTTCTCAAAGAAATTGAGGCAAATAAGGCTGGACAGTGGTGGTGCACGCCTTTAATCACAGCACTCAGGAGGCAGAGGCAGGCAGATCTTAGTGAGTTCAAGGACAGCCTGGTCTACAAAGCGAGTCCAGAACAGCCAGGACTTTTACACAGAGAAACCCTGTCTCAAAAAACAAAAATCAAAACAAAATAAGCAAAAAAGAAAGAAATTGAGGTAAATAAACTCAGCCAGACCCTACCATCAGTCACATCATAGATTATTTTGAATACTATGCCAAAGCTTAGTTGAGAAGAAAGTATGCAAGCATTACACATTAGATAGTATTTGTTTTTTTTTTTTTTGTAGTGTGTATGTGTGTGCATGTGTGCTGGCAGAGTTACTCCCTGAAAAGTTTCTGTACCCCAATAAGTCTCTCCATCAAATTCAAATCAGACCACATCAAACTGAATCAGAAAAACAAACAAACAAACAAACCCAGATTTAATGGCTAAAATGCTCCTGGATAATTTTCCAGCCTGTGAGAGAGGAGATGAGAAAGGAAGACCAGAAAATGAGGCGTCTGTTTTCTGGGGAGCTGTTTAAGTATCCTGTGGGAGTGGCCTTGATCATCTCTGGGAGAGGGGGTCATCATTTGGCGGGCTTTCTGAGATGCAGCAGGGTTTAAAGAGAGGCTTGGGGTGGAGCACTCCCCCTTCACCTCACACTGATGTTTCTAAATGGAGGCAATCAACTACATCTGTGTCCCACAACAATCTCTAACAGTTGATCTGTATTGCAGTCTTCAATCTAGTATACTTAAAATCAATGGGAAGGGGGATTTCTTAGTTACTTTTTCTTGACCAAGGCAACTTATAAAAGAACACATTTAATTGGACAACTCATGATTCCAGAGTGTTAGACTCCATGACCATCATGAAAGAGATCACGACAGCAAGTAAGGAGGCGTGCTGTTGGAGCAGTAGCTGAGATCTTATATCTGATCCCTAATCCCAAGGCAGGGAGAGAGTTAACTGGGAATGATTAACCCCACTCCCACTGATACATCCTCAAACAAAGCCACACCTTCCACTCCTTCCCAACCAGTTCCCCCAACTGGGAACCTAGTATTAAAACATGTCAGCCTATAGGGAGCATTTTCCTACAAATCACCACAGGGTATAATTAGTCTCAGAGGTGTAAAATACCCAAGAGAAGGGAAAAGGAATGAAACAGTCTTTTGATTCCTGGCTCTTGTAATTACAGTGGTGGGACTGGCCCTGCCTCTGTAAAGCTTTTAACTTTCCAGGTAGCAGAGCTCCCTTCTGGTGTGTTCTCCTAAGCGCGTTCTACCTGTCTTCCGAGAGAACTGCATGGAAGCTGCTAGCAGGAGAGACCAACCTCCCTGTTTATTTGAAGAGTGCACACATTTCTGGGAAGGAAGAAAAGTCAAGCAATGCCTGAGCTTCTCTGTTGAGGCAGTGTCTCCTGTTGATGGTTGAATTTCCATTTTTTAAAAGTCAAATTTGCAGGTAAATTCGTAACAGAGTAGGAATCTTTGCGTCTGGTTGTATTCAAATATCCCTTGAGAAGTGACTACGGACCAATTTTGTATGTAGTTAGCTCTGCCTGTCATGGTAGATGAGACTGAAGACCCAGGACCGGAAGCGGAACTAGAATCCCAGAAGTGCCATGTGCCGGCTGTGTCGTCGGAGTTCTTGGGGGTTCATCTCCTCGTAGGACAAGGGGGTAGGGCTTGCTTTTTTGGTTGTCCAGAGGATGAAGTGAGTTAAGACATAGCTGCAGTAAGAGCAATGCCTGCCTGGTTCACAGTCAACATTCAGAAATCTCCAGAAGCTGTTGTGGGAAGTTGATGTACATGATTTAAACACAAGGTAGATTGGGCCTTAGAAGTCATATGGACTCGAATATTTCTGTTTGAGAAGATTTTAAATTATCAATCTCATTTCCTTCATGGTTGGAGGGCAATTCCAGGGTTTTTTTGCACGCTGAGGGAGTTGTGGCCATTTTCAAGATGGATGGATCCATGTCATCTGCTTTTTCCTGGCGTTTCCTGAGATGCTCATCTAAAGTTTTGCTGGCCATTAGTCATAGACCCCTTTATTCCTGATGTATCTTGGTAGATACTGGTCAGTTTCATATTTCATTGATCTTTTAAAACACTAGCACTGCCTCCTTTTTTCAATTCCTTTTTTTTTTAAGACTTCATATGTTTGTTTTATATATACTGTTCATGGACTGCAGTTGTTCTATTACTCTCTCTCTCTCTCTCTCTCTCTCTCTCTCTCTCTCTCTTTCTCTCTCTCTCTCTGTGCGTGTGTGAGAGAGAGAGACTGTGTTCACCCATGGACATGTAGAGTTCAGAGTGCTAGGGATCTGAACTCTGGTTCTCAGTCATGAGCAGCAAGCACTTTCCTCATGTAGCCATTTCACCAGTTTTGTCTGTGACTTCTAGTTCCACATCTTCCAGCTTCTTCCTCTGTACAAGTTCCACCTTTCCAGTTCTCAGTATGGAGCTGCATCTTCTGGGACACCCCCTGAGCCCGTGTCAGGGACTGGGTTCATGTTGCACCTTTGTCAGTCTCTGATGGCAAGTTTCTTGAACATGAACCTAACCCCATCTTGAGCCAATGGAAATCCCAATCTGTAAACAAAAGAGCCAGAGTTGGGGAATTTCGTCTCTCCTTCATGCTCTCTTTTGTTTCTTCTTTCCTTTTCTTTGCTTCTCTTTTCATTTTTTCCATTTTCTTTTCTTTTTCTCTACCCACCCAAGTTATTTCTAAGACCAATCATAGTCTTCTTCACTCTGCCAATGTTATGTTTTAGCCTGAAAAACAAAATTGAAACTGTTCCTACCCTTTAAATGGGTAATATTACATACTTAGGGTTTTATTTTGCATTTGAATTCGTTTGTCCATCACATCTACAACTATTGATCTTCTTATTGTGTGCCTAGCTCCACTGAATGCTTGAGAGATGGAAACAGTTTATGGGACTTAGGAAGTTTTCCCATAGACTTTAATGATCATTTATGTATCGTTTGTGAATTCCCTTTGCACATAGTTGTGCATCTGCCTGCTACCCTCCCCTCATTTCCTTATATTGTTTCCTGATAAATGTTTTACCTAAGCCCATAAAAGATATAAAATTAAAAAAAATTCTTTTCACAATTCACTTAGTATATATTTTGCTTTATTACCTCATCTATTCAAATGGAAATATCTTCCTAAAAAGATGGGTCTAGATTACCTCTACTCATTTTATAAATCTTTATATATATAATATGTGAGGCCAATGGTCACTGCATTCAATTGAGCTGTGTATTCTTGGATAAGTCACTTATCTTCTATGAGCACTGGATTTATTATATTGAAATAAAGTAAGTAGACAACTGTAATGAATCTTTCTCTGTCCCAACAACCAGCTCCCAAATAATGACACAGAGGGACTTATTAATTATGAAAGCTTGGCCTTAGCTTTGGCTTGTTACTAACTAGCTCTCATAACTTAAATTAGCCCATTTCTATTAATCTGTGCATTGTGACATGGCTCGCGACTTTTACCTCTCCTCCTGCATGTCCTGCTTCCTTTGTGTCCGACTGGTGACTCTGCTTTCTTTATTATTTCCAGAGTCCTCTCTGCCCTGAAGTCCTGCCTCTCTCTCCTGCCTAACTATTGAGTTTTCAGATTTTTATTATAATAATCACAGCAATACATGTTCACATTGTGTACAAATATCTCACAAGAGACAACTTTAAAGGGCAAAGACACACATTTTTATCTTTATTTTTTTAGGACAAAAGTATCAGTACAATCTTCACTCCTCATCATGGAAACTTTTCTGTGCAACAGTCAGAGACCGTTACAGAAGACCACAACCAATGAATCTACATGTTTGTGGAGCCTAGTGCCAGGGATACATCTACAAAACACTCCCAGCTAAGTCCCAGGGAACACTGTGGAAGATGGAGCAGAAAGATTGAAAAGTCAAAGGATTAGAAACTTTGCTGTGAGATTGTGTCTCCTAGTATCATTATATATACTTGACAGATTATATTTGGGAACATATATGTATATACATATTTGCATATGATAATAATTGATTAAAAAAGAGGCCATGAAATTTGAAGGAGTGTGGGGAGGCTAACTGAGTGAGTTTGGAGGGAGGAAAGAGAAGGAAATGAAAATACAATCTCAAAAATAAATGAACAACAAAAAAACAAAAGTGTCCGTGATTTTTTTCCCAACATTTTATCCCTGATAATATATGTATGGTGTCACTGTACAGCGGGAGTCAAACACTGTCCCCTGTGAGAGCGCCTTTGTGGTTGAATGAAACCATTTTAGTGGGAGCTGGTTGCAGTGGCAGGGTGCAATTGCAAAAGAACCTGTCTGGACTTCAATTTGTTATTTTGTTTTCCTTTAAAATGATGCTTGGTTTGTGTTTCCCAGACATCAGAGGCAGTAATGAGAGGTCCTGGGTGACAATCCCCTGAGGCCAGCAAGGCTTCCAACAAAGCCTAGCACTCTCTGATGTGCTTAGGCTTCACTTTGGAGGGGGCCAAGAGCTGGGTTCTTCTCCCAGTGCCACTGGGCATACTAATGACCATTCTGCTTGCTTCACTCCTGGTGGCCATTCCTCTTATCTGCGCAGGACCTTTGACTTTATTAAGTATTTTATATAAATATCATTTTCTTTAGTCCCTGGAAGGAGTGTTGTGAAGCAAAGGGGTTTTGAAAACGAGGGGCCCAAGACTCACAGTGGAGATGTGTCTTACCGAAGAATGAAGTTATTAAGTGGGCACATGGCCGTGCTTCTATCAAACATCAAAAGTAAATGTGTAGTAAGTTCTTATGGTAGAAAAAATGAACGTCTATACAGTCTTTGACTTATGTCTCCCACCACAAACTTTCTCTTTTTTTAATATTATAACTGCCTTTGTTTTATTAATTTTAAAATAAAAATATAATTACATTATTTCCTCCTTCCTTTTCCTCCCTCCAAACCCTTCTATGTACCCCAATACCCTTGATTCCTTTCAAAATAACAGACACTTTTTCTATAGTTGTTATACACACACACACACACACACACACACACTCATACACACTCACACGTGTGTGTATAAGTATAGAAATACATCCTATCCAACCTGTAAAATGTTGCTGTGTGTGTACAATTCCATAGTGGACAACTTGGTATTAGATAACAAATCAGGGGACTTGTCCCTGGGGAAGGCTTTTTCCACCCATCTTTCCTTAGTCACCTGTTGTTCTTGTTCTGTGTGTGGGATCTCACAAGATTTCCCCTCCCATATTAGCAGGTCTACCAGCATTGAACTTTTCAGATCACGACAAAATGTGTTCTTTAACAATGTCATGTCATTATAGTGCAGTCCTATTTTTTTTCCCAGAGGTGAAAAATATTTCATCTGGACTTCCGTGATGTATAATTGAGTAAGTGTAGAAATATAGCTATGGGGAAAAGATTCTTTCATTAAATCCCCATTAACTACCCATTGTGGCTGCTCTATTTCTCGCTGTGATTTTTGACTATACAGTAATAAAGCTATGGCAGGTGAGATTAAGTAAGATTTTATTGAAAAAATGAAATAGGATTAACACCTGAGAGAGAAAAAAAGCTTCAAATTAAAGGGGTCGCGGTTCAAGTATTGGCTGGCGCCTGCCGTGGACTACTGGTGTGACGGGACAGCTTCATTAATTGCTCTGAATTTGAGTTTGCTTATTCACAAAATAAAGTTGATATTGTCTTCTTCAAGAACACTCTCCAGTTTCCTACAAAATATGACAGTTAATACAGCACTCTTAACAATCCCCTCCTTCTGCTTGTAGGTTTGGGCTCTAAAATCCGGGGTTTTGTGTTTCCCAAGAGTTATTTCTCAGAAGGCTTATGCCTATTGTGTCTGGATTCATTTAGTATAATGTCTGTGATCTAAACTAGTGTGTTGCTTTACTGTCATTACTCTAACAGACCATCAAAACCTCCATGCCCTAAAAAAGATACAATTTATTACATTCCTGGAGGAATCAAGTCAGAAATGGGCTTTACTGGACCAAAATGTGTTCCTTTGCTGAAGCTATAAGGAAGAGCCTGTTCCTTGCCTCCCCGACCCCACCCAAAGGTGGCCACATACCTTTGCTTGTGGCTCAGCTCTTCCTCCATCTTCAGACACCAGCACAGCCCTTTCAAATTGTCCTCTGACTTTCCACTTGTCCTTTCAGTTAGGACCCTGGGATGAAGTTTGGGTCCACTCGATAATCCATTATAATCTCCTTAAATCAAAATCCTTTGTCATGTCAAGTAACGTGTTGAAGATCCCAAGGACATTATTTGACTTACCACAACTCTTGGAAGGAGGAGGAGGGGCAGAGAGGAAGGGAAGGAAAGAAGCAGGAGAGAAAGACATACCACAGAGAATGAGGGATTATTTTTACGAATTCCAAGTTTTTTTTTTAAAGACTTATTATATTAAGTTAAGAAAAATTGTGCTTGAATTAAATGCGGACTAGGTAACAGAAACCAACTGGGGCAGCTGTGAAACTCCCTGGTCTGTCTGTACTCTGATTACTTCAGATGTGTCTTTATGCTCTTGATTCATTTAGAAAAACAACCCGTAAATACTAAGGTACAATATGTTTTTGGTTTGTGCAAGAAAGATGATGTAGAGGAAAATAAACACTGTGTATTACAACAATGTTTCTCAGTTGAAAATAAAGATAACATTTTGACAGGCCCCTGTTGTACTGTGAGTCCTTTGGCCACACTGGTCATCACTATAGTCTACAGGGCTCTCAGCAGGGAAGACCACAGACGATCCTCCCTCCCGCACCAGCAGCTGGCACCACTTCTTCTGCCACTGTGAAAACTGGCCACCAGGAAGGACGCTCCTTGTCAGTGCCAACTTGATGCCTCCATGTCCTGTGACCAAAATGTGTGGTGTCTTCAGTAATTGGGTCTTACCACGGCATTCTGGTGGGCAAACCAGAGCAGGTACAGTCAAATGTATTGCTTTGAGGAGGTCCCTGGGACATCGTGACTCATGGTGCGGTTTCCTAAACACCTGGCCCTGGATTTTTCATCTGCAGTCTGTGGCTTTTCAGAATATCATTATTCCTTACATTCTTTTATATGAAAAAATGTGTTGGTTTGGCAAATTTACAGGATAGTCGGTTTCCATGTGGCTGTCTCAAGCATCCTTGGGATTTGTTTTCTCTCTGCTCAAGCCCTTTCCCCCCTCCCCACCTCTGACATGAACATATGGGTAGCACAAGTTAGACGTGATTAATTATTTTAAAGAAAAACAAAGGACGTGACATGAAGATGGAGAGGTAGAGAGGGTGGTTCTCGGAGAAGTGTGGAGAATATGACCAAGATGTATGAAATTCTCAAAAATTAATAAAATATTATACAAAAATACTATTGGTAGATATTATAGTGCTCCCATACAGCCTCAGCACTTGGGAGGCTGAGGCAGGAGGATTATGAGTTTGAAATTAGCCCTAGGTCTTGTATTAAGACCAAAGACCTTAAACACATACTTGTACACACATTCACATGCATGCATACATACATGCATACATACAAACATATGTATATATGCATATGTATATAAAATTTTCCCTTTCTGGGTTTACCAGTCAAATGCCAAATCTTATTATGCCAGGTCTCTTAGTATTAATCTAATTTTCACTCCTCTCTGGACCTATCTGTTCTGAGATGAGAGAATAGATTTTGGTCAGTGATTCTTCCTATTTTGGTGGGAGTCTTAGACTCCTTTGAAAGCTAAGAGCAAACTTGAAAATAATGAAATTTTTGTTTCTTTTTAATACTTTGAGTGCAAACAATCAAGTTATTTCCTTCAATCCCTGGCTTGCATTTTTAGTTTGAACAAAGCTTTCATTATTTCCTTTCCTTTTCTTTTCATCTTCATTCTACACCTTCTTCCATAGACACCCACCCTGATTTATCGAATACTGGTTTTTGAGTGGCTGCCTATTATTAAAGACAAATAGCTGTTGCTGCATACTCAACATCTCATCTATAATCATTAGATTATTTTATGCATTTTCTGCAGATGACCTGAGACACTGGAAGCCCAGAAACTTTGTCCTAAATCTGTACTGTTCAACTGAGTGAACATTCGCTTCGTGGTACTACTTAAATTCAAATTAAATTACTTAAGATTATATTAAATTGAAATAGTCTCAGCAACATTAGCTTCATTTCAAGTGCTTAATGGCCGTAATACATATTTAGTGGCTGCTGCTATACCAGACAATGAAGAGAGAGACAATGTGCCTATCCATGTAGAAAGAATTGTTGGATAAAACTGCCCCAAACTACCCCAAGAACTCCTAGGTCTCAACATATGCTACGGCCAACAGCAGCGAAGTTGCGATCTTGGCTCCTTCACAGCTAAGGAACTTGCTTCTCTGCTCCTTACAAGAGCTTTATTTTCACTAGTATTGTGGTCAGAGACAGCGAGGGACAGAGACTGTGCCTCAGCATCCTTGGGGACCCATCGTCAATCAGTCAATTTAAAGAACCAAATTAACAGCAGAAAGCAGAAAAAGGAAGTCTAGTTAATGTGGCCACATTGGGATGAGGGAAAAAAAGTTCTGGTGACACCCCTACCCCCACCCCCTCTACAAAGTCCATCTTTAAGGCTCTAATGTGAAACCTGGTTGTGAATAGGAAGCAAGAGCTTTGCATGGTTAGGCAGTTCTGGCTATGGTGTGCTTCCACACAGCATTGACCCATCATTTTCTTGGATTTATTCCTCTGTATGATGGTCTGAGAAGTTGCAAACCTTTTTCCCGGAGAAAAGGTTTCCTCTCACAGACCCAGGGTTTTGAATCTTTTCCCAGTATGAGATTCCTGGAGGCATTCTAATTTCTTGGGGTAATTTGTTTCAGTAGTCTGACAGTCAAAGAGAGGCACACATGTATCTCTTTAGGATATCCTCATTCCTGCCAGGCAGCCTGCTTACAGTATGGTTGATTCAAATCCATCCTCAGCAAAATTAAAAATGCCTTCATGACACGGATCTTCAAGCAAACACAGTACCCAATATCATCTGAGATTTTCACTTGTCATGAGCCCTGATTATTAAAATTTACCTGCCCTCTCCCTTTTGAGTACATGGTAGAATTACACTTCTCTTCCATTCTTTGAAATTGGATATGACTATGAGAATTATTTCGGCTAATAAAATGTTGCTACAAGATAAATGATGCTCTTCTAGAGAGAAGTCTTTTGAGCTGGCGTACAATGTATCCAGACAGATCAGTCTTCTAAGCTTAGGGAAAAACCCTGAACCTTCTTTAGGTGCATGCTAGGAGCTTGAAGTCCAGATAGTTGTTTCTGTGGAAAAATTGTAGCTGTTCTCAGACCTGGGCTAAGTTCTCAAGACTAGTCAGGGCAATTGACACTTAATCTACACAGTGGTTGTCAGGTGTAATTCCATGCGTTCTTCCACATACAGGCACCTTTCTGGACCCAGCTCCCAGGTTCTAGTCCAAAGTGTGGTGTTCTACTAGGCACAGCTGTATAAGACATCTATCTATCTATCTATCTATCTATCTATCTATCTATCTATCTATCTATCTATCTATCATCTATCTATCATCTATCTATCTTCTATCTATCATCTATCATCTATCTATCTATCTATCTATCATCTATCTATCATCTATCTATCTATCTATCTATCTATCTATCTATCTATCTATCTATCTTCTATCTATCTATCTATCTATCTATCTATCTATCTTCTATCTATCTATCATCTATGTATCTATCTATCTATCTATCTATCTATCTATCTATCATCTATGTATCTATCTATCTATCTATCTTCTATCTATCTATCTATCTATCTATCATCTATCTATCTATCTATCTATCTATCTATCTATCTATCTATCATCTATCTATCTATCTTCTATCTATCATCTATCTATCTATCTATCTTCTATCATCTATCATCTATCATCTATCTATCTATCTATCATCTATCTATCTATCATCTATCTATCTATCTATCTATCTATCTATCTATCTATCTATCTATTATCTATCTATCTATCTATCTATCTATCATCTATCTATCATCTATCTATCTTCTATCTATCATCTATCATCTATCTATCTATCTATCATCTATCTATCATCTATCTATCTATCTATCTATCTATCTATCTATCTATCTATCTATCTATCTTCTATCTATCTATCTATCTATCTATCTTCTATCTATCTATCTATCATCTATGTATCTATCTATCTATCTATCTATCATCTATGTATCTATCTATCTATCTATCTATCTATCTTCTATCTATCTATCTATCTATCTATCTATCTATCATCTATCTATCTATCTATCTATCTATCTATCTATCTATCATCTATCTATCTATCTTCTATCTATCATCTATCTATCTATCTATCTATCTATCTTCTATCATCTATCATCTATCTATCTATCTATCATCTATCTATCTATCATCTATCTATCTATCTATCTATCTATCTATCTATCTATCTATCTTCTATCTATCTATCTATCTATCTATCTATCTTCTATCATCTATCTATCATCTATCTATCTATCTATCTTCTATCTATCATCTATCTATCTATCTATCTATCTATCTATCTATCTATCTTCTATCTATCATCTATCTATCTATCTATCTATCATCTATCTATCTATCTATCTTCTATCTATCAACTATCTATCTATCTATCTATCTATCTATCTATCTATCTATCTATCTTCTATCTATCATCTATCTATCTATCTATCTATCTATCTATCTATCTATCTATCTATCTATCATCTATCATCTATCTATCAATCATATATGTCTCTTTTGTTTCTTTCTCTGTGTCCCTAGGGATTATCTTTTGTACTATTAATCTTTTATTTATCAGATCATTGGTGAGCTTTGGTGTATCTGATATTTTTAAATAATTTTAGTGTATATATGTAGCATGACGGGGCCGGCTTGTTGGGGTTTCCGTCCCGCCCGGTACCCCACAACCGGCAAATCCCAAAGAGAAATCACACACAGGACTCCATAACATTATAAAGCTGATTGGCCCATTAGGTCAGGCTACTTATTAGTTCTTATGACACATATTACCCCATTATCCTTATCTATGTTAGCACATGGCTCCGTACCTTTCTCAGCTGGGCAAGTTACATGCTGCCTCTTCGGTGGTCTGCACAGGAGTGGCAGAGGAACCTCCCTGCTTCCCAGAATTCTCCTGTTCACATTGCATCACCTCTACTTCCTGTCTTGTTTTCCCACCTATACTGCCTGCCTGGCCAATCAGCGTTTTATTAAAATATGATTGACAGAATACAGACAATTCTCCCGCATCATATATACATATGTATGCATCAGTGGGTTATGTATATATGTATGTATATGTCAATGACTTAGTTAGTGATCTGAGGGAAATATATATATTTGAGTACAATCACAAAGGACATGTATTCCTAGACAGCAAATCAGGGCCACAAGTTTATCAAATCACTTTGTACCATTGCTGTTTCAGGTGCTGTTTTATTGCTGTGAAGAGATCCCATGACAAGATAACTTACAATGAAAACATGTGATTTAATGTGCTGCTGTACAGTTTCAGAGGGTTAGTCCACGACTATCATGGAAAGGAATGATGGCAGGCAGGCATGGTACCGGAACAGTAGCAGAGCTCTCACGACTGATCCACAAGTCACAGGCAGAGAGAGAGCCTGGGCCTGGCATGGGCTTTTGCAACCTTAAAAGCACACCTGAAATGACACCCCTGCTTCTCATGCATGCAAAGAACTGATGAGTGTACGGGGGCCAGTCTCATGTTTTTTTTTTTAGTTTTTAAAAGAAAACAAATGATCTTTCTTTCATTATACATACCAATCCAAGTCCCCACTCCCTCTCCTCCTCCCATTCCCTTCACATACCCACCCCACCTCCACCCACTCCTCAGAGAGGATAAGGCACATCCTTGCTTTGGGGAAGGTCCAAGACCCTCCCGACTATATCTAGGTTGAGCAAGTTATCCATCCAAAGAGAATAGGATCCCCAAAAGCCAACATAAGCCATAGGGATAAATCCTGGTGCCACTGCCAGTGGCCCCGCAGTCTGCATCAGTCATGCAACTGTTAACCACATTCAGAGTTTGGTCCTATGCTGGTTCCTTCCCAGTCTGGTTGGTGTTGGTGAGCATCCATTTGCTTAGGCAAACTGTTTCAGTGGGTGTACCCATCATGGTCTTGACCTCTTTGCTCATATTATCACTCCTCCCCCTCTTCAGCTGAACTTTGGGAGCTCAGTCCAGTGCTCCAATGTGAGCCTCTGCCTGTTTCCATCAGTTGCTGGATGAAGGTTCTATGCTGATATTTAAGATATTCATCCGTCTGACTACAGGACAAGGCTAGTCTGGGCCCCCTCTTCTTTATTGCTTAGGATCTTAGCTGGGGTCATCCTTCTGGATTTCTGGGAATCCACAATTCTCTAGTGCCAGGATTCTTGCTAGCCCTATTCTCGTTTAAACCCCCACAGTTGCTGATGGTGTTAGCTACAACCTCATGACTAAGGTGAGTCCTCCAAGAACTAATTTTTCTTTTGGAATTGACTACATTTGCATATTTTGAAAATATAAATATATTTACATGCTATAACTTCGTCGTCTCTTATCAATATTGGCTGTACACATAGAAATCTTCCTTTTTTCTTTATTCCAAATGCCCAGTTCTCATTTTTACATATATCACAATTAATTCTACTAACCTCCTGAGTATAGACATTTAGGTCATTTTCAGTGAATAATCAAATACAAATGTATTTCCTTATTGTTGAAGATGTACCTACAGGGTACATTTCTAGAATGGACATTTCTGAGTTAAAAGGAAAATCCATATGTAATTTTGTTAGAGATTGCCAATTCCCTCAACATAGGGGTCGTGATGTTTATAGTTTCACCTGCAACAGGTAAGGTTGCCTCCCAGCCTTGCCAACAGAATATGTTGCCAACCTTTTAAATTTTTTTTTATAGTTTAATGAAAAAGAAATGGTATGGTTGGTTAATCTTCCTTGGATTCCTTGTATTACAGTATTACAGGTAAAAGTGAAGTGGTTTCCCGTGGTTTATGATTTCCTGCCTTTCCTTTTAGGCATCGCATGTGTCTTTAGCTCATTGCTCTATTAAGAATTTGCCTACTTTTATTTTATTTTATTTTATTTTATTTATTTTTTGAGACAAGGTTCTTTTTTATATGTCAAGCTAGCTAGCCTCAAACTAGTCATCCTCCTGCACTAGTCACCTGAGTGTTAGAATGTCAGGTGTGTGCCACCCAGGGTCCCCTTTATTGAAAGTTTTCAGATACATCAAGGACAATAGATTTGGGTTCATGATATATCTTACACATAGTTCATTCTCTACTTGTCACCTGACTTCGTTTGCAGAGTTTTTATGAGCTGTATGCATTTTCATATGGTTAAATTTATCTTTTACTTTTCCTTTGCAACCAGATTTTCACTCTTAGTTAGAAAGTGGTTTTTAGTACCAAGTAACAGATAAATTCTGTATTTCACACTTTTTGTTTTTACATGCAGATTGAGCTTATTTCTGTGTGTAATGGGAATGTGGACTAAGTTGTGTCTTCTACCACATTATAAAGAAGACACGGATGTGAAAGGGGACTCGTTGAGAATATCTTAGGGGAGGAAAAAAATGAAAGGGGACAAGATGATTAAAATTCATTGTATAGAGGTGTACAACTGTCAAATGATAAAAATTAAAACAAATTTAGCAATAAACAACAAAGGAAAAATGATCTTCATTCATGTTATAAGGCATCTTTTATGGGATGTTAATTTTCTTTTGTGCATGTTGGTTTGTCTGCTTGTTTGTGAGTGGTTTCCACACTGCTTTGATCCCAGAAACATTGCTGACTATTCTTAGTATTTGGTGGGACTAGCCCTTTCACATAGCTTGTTTTTTTTGAGTATTTCCCTAGCAACTGATCCATGTTTGTTTCTAATACAAACTTTCTTTTTAAAGATTTATCTATTATGTGTACAGTATTATGTCTGCATGTATCCTGCATGCCAGAAGAGGGCACCAGATCTCATTATAGATGATTGTGAGCCACCATGTGATTTCTGGGAATTGAACTCAGGACCACTGGAAGAACAGCCAGTACTCTTAACCTTCTCTTCAGCCCCTGATACAAACTTTGCTTGTAGCACATTTAGCTTCACAGAAAACTTTATTGATATTTTTATTGCTATCTTAAATGTGTGCATTAATGGAGAGAGAAGAAATCTTTTAACTTTGTTAACACTTTATCCTGTCTGAGAAAAAGTGCTAACTCCTCATTGGCTCTTAGTTATTTTTGTGTCTTTCAGCAGTGTGTAATGCATTGTTGAAATAGGACTGCCACAAGGGGACAGAGGGTGGATAGACAGTTGGCCCTTAAGCATTATCCATTTTTAGAACACAAGATTTCCACAGATTTGTCACAAGAGAACAGATTGGGTCACAAGGTTGTAGTAGTTATAGATTAAAAGTACCTGATAACTTAGCCAAGGTCAGACTAGTGGGGTAAGATGCACAATGGCACACAATGGCAAGAGGAACCAAAGAAAACAAATACTCTCTAGCTTCACTGTCCCCTGGTTAATTACAAGTCACCCTTTTTAGAGAGCACATAGAGAACTAAGACATCATTAGCTTCTAATAAGAGCAGACACATCTTTACTAATGTCTTTTTACTAATGGGTGACTTTTACCAGTGTCTAGAGATACTTGGTGCAAGACACTGATGACATAGACTTGGTCTCTGTATTCATGTCTATCTGTCCCCTTTCTTCCTCAACCTTCATACCAGACTCAGCCAGCTTTGCTCTGCAAGTAGACATGTTGATTGAGAAATACTTTTCCAGGCCGGACATATCCATTGGAGTGAATACATGCTTCCTACACTCTGCCTTTGACTTTCTCATCAACTCAAGCTTCCTATGCCCTTAGGATTTATCATAGGGGCCAGATCAAACTAAGAGCCCTAGCCCTTTCTCATCCATTCACTGCCCTCATGCCAAGTACAAGGCCAGAATGTTTGCACATAAGGAAGAGAAGATTTTTTTTAACTATGCGTACAACTAGCAGATAGTTATCAACATTTAGCACTTTCCCCCAAAGCAAACAAGAATCAAGAGTCGTTTCAGGAATGCTTGCTCAGTGACAGCCCCCTTCAGCCTTCCAGCTAAAGTTCTCCAAGTTTCCATTAAAGATTTGTTTCTCTTATTCATAAAATGCGGTTTGGTCTCATTTTACTATTTCTGTGTCACAAGATTCTCCTGTCTGGTGTCATAGCACAGATCTTAACAAATTATGCCTGAACTCAGTGGCTTAAATCAGCAACAATCACTCATCCTTTCTTTTCTGTGCCATGAGGACAGAACCCAGAGCCCTACCTGTGCCAGGCAAGCCTCCACACTCTCCTACCAAGATACCTCCAGGCAATGCAATTTTACCATCTCCCAAAGTTTCTGTAAGTAAATCGTTCAGGAGAGGCTGACCTAGGCAGCTCAGGTTTCGGAAGTGGGAGCAGCCAGGGTGGTGACTGGGGCTTCAAACACCTGAGACTAGATTGATGCTTCCAAGATGGGTCAGTAACATAGCTGGTAGGTGGAAGCTGGGCTGTGTGCAGAGGCCACAGTGTCCCACCATGTGTCCTCTCCAGGACTGCGTCAGTGCCTCTGCAGCATGGTATCTGAATTCCCTTGGACAAAGAGCCAAGAAAAGCAGAGTGAATATGCTACCTGACCTCAGATGCCACATGACAGCATTTCACAGTATTTGCTGGGTGTTCGGGTCAAGACTGCTCAAAGGTTACATCATGTGGAAGGATCAGCAAAGAGTGGGCATGTGAAAATGGGAGTATTCGGGGCATCTTGGAGGTGTTTATCTAGCACGTATCCATTGCAGTTTTACATTAACTATGATCATGGTTTCAGAACCACTGCTATGTACTATGCAACCACTACTATATATGCACTATATGCACATATGTACATATGCTTGTACGTGTTGTCGTATGTGTATATATCAATTTTTCTTTCTTTCTTTTTTTTTTCTTACATGGCTTTTATTTACAAGTGTTTTTTGGAGGACACTACTGATTTAAACACCTAGGAACATGAACTCTTTCAGGAAAAGTCTGCGGGGGAAATAGATACTCAGGCCCGTTTTCCCACGGTTTCGTCACCTAGACAGACCATTAAGCTTGAGGTGAGGCCACATGCTGCAGTAGCGGCTCTTGCTCTCAAGTCTGCATTCTCCAGTTCTGAAGGTTCTAGAATGTTCCCCCCTCCTCCACTGGCTTCTTTGCTGCCTTCATTGGTGGCCTTGCTGTCCCAGAAACCTGCCTGGCTCACCCCCTGGCTTCTGCGGGAGGACAAGTTCCAGCAAGGCCCACAGAATGTGCATCACGGTGCTCAGAACCAAAACCAGGGTTTCTGCAGCAGCGCATGCGCTCCGGCCCTGAGGAAACCCTATCAATGCCTCCTGCTCCATTTTGGCATCACCAGGCTCTTATTCCAGCCTTTTTTTTTTTTTAGTTTTTTTTTTGTCAATTTTTCTTTTTATTTCTTTTCGTTTTCTTTCTTTCTTTTTCTATTTTTTTTTTTTTAAATTTTCAAGACAGGGTTTTTCTGTGTAGTTTTGGAGCTTGTCCTGGAATTCTCTCTGTAATCAGGCTGGCCTCGAGCTCACAGAGATCTGCCTGCCTCTGCCTTCTGAGTGCTGGGATTAAAGGCATGCACTATCACCACCCTACTCTTTTTTCAATTATATGTATGTGAGTAGGCCTGTGAGTGGGTGTGTGCACACGTGAGCAGGCGTTCACAGAGGCCAGAGGCAATGACTCTCCTGGAGTTAGAGCTTTAGCTGGCTGTGAACTACCCACTATGGGTGCTGAGAACAGAATGGAAACAAGGTCTCTAACCATTGAGACCTTTTTATCTAGCGCTTGTTCATAGATTTTTCTTCCTACTTTTCCTCCCTCCCTCCTTCTCTCATTATCCTTTCCTTCCTTCCTTCCTTCCTTCCTTCCTTCCTTCCTTCCTTCCTTCCTTCCTTCCTTCCTTTTTTTCTGGTGTGGGAGGTCCTTCTGTCTATGTGTTGCTTTTATTGGTTAATGAATAAAGAATGGCTTTGAGCATGCCTATGGCAGGGAAGAACAGAATTAGATGGGGAAAGCTAGGCTGTATGCTGAGAGAAAGGAGGGCCAAGACGGAGAAATGCCATGGAGCTGCTGGAGACAGACACTGGGAATTTTACCCAGTAAGCCATAGCCATGTGGCAATACACAGATTAATACGTAAGAGTTAGCCAATAAGAAACTAGAGCTAATGGGCCAAGCAGTGATTTAATTGATACAGTTTCTGTGTGATTATTTCGGGTCTATGCCAGCCGGGCAGCCAGCAAACAACAAGTGACCCTTCTTCAACATTTATTCCTTTTTTTCCTTTCCCTCTTCCTTTTTTTCTGAACCTTGGCTTCACTATGTAGCACTGACTGATCTTGAACTCGCAGAGACCCAGGACCTTTGTTTCTTGAGTGCTGGGATTAAAGGTGTGTCCCACCAGTCCTTGCTTCATAGATTTTTCAAAACCAAGCATAGATTTATGTCTCTGCTTGGTCATTATGTATTAGTTTCAAAATGTGACAATGAATTATGTTTTTCATAGTAAATATTTAATAGTTTTGCATTAATATTTAAAGCTGCATTACTCTACAATTTTATTGAATTTGTTTGGATTTAGGCATTTATCTAAAATCAAGATAATCAGATTTTTAAACTAATATTTGCTTCATAAAATGATTTTGAAAGTTTTTCTTATTTTCTCTGCTTTGGGACAATTTTTGTGCATTGAAACTACCTTGTTTGGTTTGGCAATTTTTTTCTGAGAAATCTTTTTGTGTGTGTGTGTGTGTGTGTGTGTGTGTGTGTGTTGTGTCCTTGTGAGAAGGATAACTAACATTTTCCTAATTTCTAAGAATCAGCTCATTTTAGCTTCCTAAGTTGAGTAAGTCTGATAATGTGTACTGGCTGGTTTCGTGTTAACCTGACACAATTTAGTGTCATCAGAGAGGAAGGAGCCTCAGTTGAGAAAAGGTCCCTATGAGATGCAGCTGTAAGGCACTCTCTCAATTAGGGATCAATGGGGGAGGACCCAGCCCATGATGGGTGGTGCTGGTGGTCCTGGTTCTGTAAGAAAACAGGCTGAGCAGTCCAGGGGAGAAAGCCAGTAGGTAGCTCCCCTCCAAGGCCTCTGCATCAGTTTCTGCTTCCAGGTTTCTGCCCTGCTTGAGCTCCTGTTCTTACTGTGTGGCAGTGTGAGCCAAATAAACCCTTTCCTCCCCAACTTGCTTTTGGTCATGGTGTTTTGTCATAGCAGTAGAAACCCTGACTAAGACAACCTGTATTTCTTCAAAAATTACCCCCTTGATACTGATTTTCAAATTTATTTGCACAGTACTACAAAATTTTCTTTTGTTTTGGTGATTTTCCCTTTTATCACTTTTTATTTTATACAGTTTGTGCCCAGCTACCCTCTTCTCTTGAATAAGTGAACTAGTGATTAGCCTAACCTATTAGTATTCTTCAAGAAAGCAGGCGTCTTAATTTATTAACCAGATTTTCTATAATTTCTGGTCTACTATGATTTTTACTTTTGTCTGTTGTTTTCTGTTTGTGCTGACTTTTGATTTACGTTGTTGTTTGAAAAAACATTTTAAGTTGGTAACAGATATTTTTTCCTTTCTTTCTTTCTTTCTTTCTTTCTTTCTTTCTTTCTTTCTTTCTTTCTTTCTTTCTTAAAAATTTCCACCTCCTCCCCACCTCCCTTTTCTCTCCCCCACCCCCTCCCTCTCCAGTCCTAAGATCAGTCAGGGTTCCCTGCCCCGTGGGAAGTTCAAGGTCCTCCCCCCTCTATCCAGGTCTAGAAAGGTGAGCATCCAAACAAACCAGGCTCTCACAAAGTCAGTTCATGCAATAGAATCAAAACCCAGTGCTATTGTCCTTGACTTCTTAGTCAGCCTTCATTGACAGCCACATTCAGAGAGTCCGGTTTGATCACATGCTCCATCAGTCCCAGTCCAGCTGGCCTTGGTGAGCTTCCATTAGATCAGTCCCACTGTTTCAGTGGGTGAGCGTACCCCTCACGGTCCTGACTTCCTTGCTCATGTTCTCCTTCCTTCTGCTCCTCATTTGGACCTTGGGAGCTCAGTCCAGTGCTCCAATGTGGGTCTCTGTCTCTGTCTCCATCTATCGCCAGATGAAGGTTCTATGGTGATATGCAAGATATTCATCAGTGTGGCTATGGGACAAGGCCAGTTCAGGCACCCTCTCCTCTGCTGCCCAAGGAACAATCTGGGGACCTCTCCTTGGACCTGGGAACCCCTCTAGAGTCAATTCTCTTGCCAACCCTGGAATGGCTCCCTTAATTAAGATATTTACTTCCCTGCTCCCATATCCACCCTTCCTCCATCCCACCCATCCCATTCCCCCAAGATCTTCCCAATCCTCCCCTTCTCCCTTCTCTCTACCCATTTCCCCTTACAGTCTCCCGACCCCGTGAACCCAAGTTTTGCCTGGCAATCTTGTCTAATTCCAATATCCAGGAGGATAACTATATGATTTTCTTTGGGTTCACCTTCTTATTTAGCTTCTCTAGGATCACAGATTATAGGCTCAATGTCCTTTATTTATGGCTAGAATCCACTTATGAGTGAGTACATACCAAATTCATCTTTTTGGGTCTGGGTTATCTCACTCAGTAAAGCGTTTTTTTTATATCCATCTATTTGCATGCAAAATTCAAGATGTCCTTGTTTTTTACCTCTGAGTAAAATTCTAAAATGTATATGTTCCACCCCTTCTTTAACCATTCTTCTATTGAGGGACACCTAGGTTGTTTCCAGGTTCTGGCTATTACAAACAGTGCTGCTATGAACATAGTTGAACAAATGCTTTTGTAGTATGATATGGCATCTCTTGGGTATATTCCCAAGAGTGGAATTGCTGGGTCCTGAGGTAGGTTGACTCCCAGTTTCCTGAAAAACCGCCACACTGATTTCCACAGTGGCTGCACAAGTTTGCATTCCCACCAACAATGGATGAGTGTTCCCCTTACTCTACATTCTCTCCAGCATAGGCTATCATTGGTGTTTTTGGTTTTAGCTATTCTGACAGGTGTAAGATGGTATCTCAAAGTTGTTTTGATTTGCATTTCCCTGATCGCTAAGGAGGTTGAGCATGACAATTGTCTTTTGGCCATTTGAATTTCTTCTGTTGCGAATTCTCTGTTCAGTTCAGTACCCCATTTTTTAATTGGGTTAATTAGAGTTTAAATGTCTAGTTTCTTGAGTTCTTTAAATATTTTGGACATCAGACCTTTGTCTGATGCGGGGTTGGTGAAGATCTTCTCCCAATCAGTAGGTTTTTGTCTTACTGACACTGTCCTTTGCTTTATAGAAGCTTCTCAGTTTCAGGAGGTCCCATTTGTTCATTTTTTTATTGATATAGACATTTGTCAATTCTTTTTTTTTCTGACCAGTTTAAATGTTTCTCACAGATTATTTTTTGTTTTTTTTTTTTGTTTTGCTTTCGGAGATAGAATTTCTCTGAATAATAGCTCTGGTTGTCCTGGAACTTGCTCTGTAGACCAGGCTGTACTCGAATTCATAAAGATCAGTCTACCTCTGCCTTTCAAGTGCTGGGATTAAAGGCATGCACCACCACTGCCTGGTTCCCACAGATTCTTACATCTACAGTTTTCATTATTACATTGTCAAAATTATAATACCGTGGGTGGAATTTTTCCCCATCAGTTAAGATATAAGAGAAAAACTTAGTTTCCAGGTGTTTTGATATTTTAAAATGTTGCCATTAACCTTTCGTTGCCATGATCAGAGATGGTTATTTATTGCATACAGTATATGACATACTAATGCTTTCTTTGTTTCCCAGTCTTTGACCAGTTTTGCAGATGTTCTTCATTCTTGGCATGGTAACACATCCTCTGATCAGGGTTTACTGTCTGAAGTGTCTCCATGAGACATGGATTAGGTCTTGCATGGCCCCTCCTGTGTTGCTTTGTCCTGTGGAAGATGGAAAGTGTCCTTGAAGTCTGACTAGTGTGCTTCCTCTGTAGTTTCTATTCTATACAGGTGGCTGCTGCGTCACTTGATGCATGAATGCTGCTGACACTTTGAGTTGTAGCATGTGGCATTTAAAGCATCATTCATTTTGCCATACTCTCTCTTTGGCTACTCTTCTCCTCTCCTGACAGGAGCACTGCAAACCTGGCTTCCTAATCGATTTGTCTTTTGTAGTCAGTGTTTTTCAAGTTGCCAATTTTTTGTTTGTTGCTTTTTGTTTAAAGTTTTTAACTGATAGGTGACAGTTTTACACCTTCCTGGGAACATGGTGGCAATCAGATAGTATATAAAATGGACAGATGTGAGATTTCCCTCTGTATGCCGTGTATATGTTTTATTAACATTGGTTAATAAAGAAGCTGTTTCAGTTGATGGCTTAGCAGAGTAAAGCCAGGCAGGAAATCAGAACAGAGATAGAGAGAGAGAGAGTAGACAGAGTCAAGGAGATGTCCTGTAGCTTCTGAAGGAGAAAGGAGCTCAGAACCTTTACTGGTAGGCCACAGCCTCATGGAGACACACAGATGAATAGAAATGGGTTAATTTAAGATATAAGAGTTAGACAGGAATATGCCTAAGCTATTAGCCAAGCAGTGTTGTAATTAATATAGTTTCTGTGTGATTATTTGGGTCAGGGTAGTCGGGAAACAAATGAACAGTCTTCTTCTAGAATGGGTAGTCAGCATTCCCGTTTTGTTCGCATGGATTACTTGTCCTGTGAAATCCAGCCACATGCTCTGAAAACACTGAAGTTACCCTCCAGAGGCTCACATGATGGGGATTGTGACCTTCCACAGGCCAGCAACAACTTTGCCGGCTATGTCAGTGACGCAGGGCTTTGCACATGCGATTTACTACTGAGTATATTTCAATCCAACACACACATCTCTGAACCTTGGGAGACACCTGGCTAGGTAGTGTTGGCATAAGACAGTGGTCTGTCGTCATGAAAGTTAAGATGGTGTCTAGGGTTTCAAACATCTGTGGCTAGACTGTTGACCCCAAGATGAGTCACTTAGGTCTCTCTATGTATTTCAGGCTGGCCTCAAACTGTGATCTTTCTGCCCCAGCTCTTGAGTGTTGAAATTACAGAAATGTACCACTAGGATCTAGTTTCAATTCCCTATGTACACTAAACACGGCTTCCTAACAACATGTTATTGAACACTCTATTTTCTTCAGTATTTATGTTTTATAATAGATGAAGTACTCAAAAACATAACTGTATTTCTAAGCTGCTTATTATATACCATTGATCCATTCAACTATGATTGATTAATAAGAATATGCCATAATATTTGAAAGCCCAGTTTTAGTTCAATGTTTTAAAGTTGACTTGGTTATGTCTGGGCCTTTATTTTCTCTTAGTCGTCTTAGAATATATTTAAGTTTCTCAAAGACATTCAGATTGAAGCTTCAGAATTTATAGGTCAGTGGTAGGAAGATTCAAAACCCTAAAATAATTAATTTTACATAAATCATGATCTTTCCCTTGTTGTTATCACTCTTGCTATCATTTTGATTTTAATTAAAATTTTGTGGCAATAGAGGTAGAACTAAGGGCTTTGTTCATGCTCAGAAAATGTTCTTCCTTCAAACTACATCTCTCATCTCCTTCCTGGTCTTTGCTAGATTTTAAAACCGTAGAGAAGTATTGTTATTTATTGCTTAGGTTAATTTCTAGATGTATATTATAGAAGGAGTCATGAATTTGAGAACAAGTGGAAGAGGGAGACAGGAAGAGAAAGAGGAAGGGGTAGAAGTTATATAAATACAATACTCATCTCTAAAATTCTAAAAAAAAACAACTAAAAAACTAAGGAAGTACTAATTCCTAAATAGACTGGTGAGAAACCTGTCCATCCTTTCAAAATAAGGCAAAAGGAAACTGTGATCCTCGGTGGTGCTTTCTCTAGGAGAAAAAATTCCCTGGGGCAGAAAAGTTCCTCTACCCAAAGGATGCTGGAGTTGACACAAGAGAGCCTCATGGTGTGATCAAACAGTGCTCAGCGGCACAGCCTCAGAGTGGTGGCCTCAGCCGAGGGATCTCAGCACCTGGAACAGGGCTACACGCACAGTGGCACAGTGCCTGCTCCGCACCTCCCTTATGAACTCTGCAAGTGACAGGGGACAAGGAGCGTGAAATTCTTTGACAATTTTTTTAAATGATTTTGTTATTTATGATCCTTGTATAAAATTTGCTATCTCCAAGAAGTTTTAAATTTGTTTTGAGCAGTAATTATTGACATTCTTCATTTATTGTCTTCAAAAATCCAGACCTAGGACTAGATGGGGTCTTGCTTTGTTGCATGGGCGGGGCTTACCCACAATCCTTCTGCTCCCTGAGCACCTGGAAAACAGGTGTGCATCTTCTGCATCTGAATATCTGGCTTTTCCCCCTTCTTTTTCTTTTCTTTTTTCTTCTCCTTTCCTTTCTCTCTGTTGTAAAATATTATTTGAAGGTGTGTCACATTTGTTTGTGCTCTGGACCCTTTGCTGAACGATGTAGAGATGTGTTGCTTTTGTTCACGCTGCATTTGTTTAACTCAGTGAAGTTGTGTTACTTTGCCTGCCTAAAACACCTAATGCTAATAGATGTAAATCACTCAGAATTAGTAATACCTCACATGTGGGACACACTGTATACATTTTAGATATTTTCATTCTGTAAATTTTTCTGTTGCGGACATCATTCATTCATATGAAAACTCCCGTGGGATTTTTTCTTGTGACTCCATATTATAACCCCCTTTGTGTCTCCTGCAGTACCATAACATGAATTTTCATTCATTGGTTCATTCAGCTACGATCACAGTGTATTTTCATGCAAATTATATTTTAAGTAATTAATTTTATGTTAATTAAAAAATTCAGTTTCAACCAAAGTTGTCTTCATATCTCTGCAATGTTGTTTGCTTACAGGGCTTTATCCCAGGCTCTAGCCAAACTGTTCAAGAATAAATAAATTGAAACAAATCTGCCAGTAGAAAAAAAGAGCACCTAATGGTCTAATAAAGAGCAGAACAGCCAATAGCTAGGCCAGAGAAAGGGCAGGCGAGGCTGCCAGGCAGAGCATATATACAGAAGAGGAGGCACAAGAGAACAGGGGAGGAAGACACTAGGGGTCAGCCACCCAGCCAGTCATGGAGTAAGAGTAAAAGTAAGATACACAGAAGTAAGAGAAAGAAAACTTCCAGAAGCAAAAGGTAGTTGGGATAATTTAAATTAAGAAAAGCTGGCAAGAAACATGCCAAGCTAAGGCCGGGCATTTGTAAGCAAGAATTAAGCCTCCGTATATGATTTATTTGGGAGTTGGGTGGTGGGCTCTCCCAAAAGCCCAAAGAATAAAGAGTGAAAGAAAATCCAACAACCTCCCCGCTTCTGCCCCCCCTCTTTATTTCTATTTTTTATTTATTTTTGAGACACGGTCTTACATTAAAGCTCAGACTGCTCTAGAACTCTCTATGTAGTCCAGACTGATTTAGAACTCTCAGTTATGCCCCTCTCTCAGTCTCCTAAGTACTGGGATTACAAACACGAGTCAAACCACACCTTGTCCCTGCGCCTGTCTTTAGAACCATTTTCTTATGCTCCTCAGCGTTTCTTCCATTTTACTGACTCGAACCCGGCAACTGGCAAGGAGCAGTTTCACTCTCATGAGGCAAGGCAGCTCTGGTGTGTCGTTTCAGATGGCCCTGCAAGCTTTTCTCTACCCATAACCTCACTAGCTAGAAATAGCACAAGTGGAAAGCCAGCCCTCAGTCTCCGCTGAAGCCAAAGGCTTGCAAGACAAGCCATCAGAAGCCACATGAGTATCTACGCTTTAAAATGATTGAGTCCCGTTCAAAGAGAGCCATAGATAAGAAAGAAGAGAGGACCAATGGATCATAATTCTATGGAATAAAGGACCTTCCTGCATGCCATGTTAAGGCTCAGAGTGGCATAGTACAGTGATGCATACCTATAATCCCAGCACTTGGGAGGTAGAGGCAGGAGGATCATGAATTCTAGGACTGCTTCTGCTATATAGCAAGTTCAAGGCCAACCCTGGTTACAAGAGGCCACATTTAAAAAACAACAGTGACAACCATGACAACGCACAGTGGGAGTCACTGGAGTGGGTTAGATAGGTGGTTCGGGAAAAGGCAGATGAACAGAGACCACAGGTAGAACCCCAGACCTCATCCCTTGCTTTGCTTGAGGTCGTGGTGGGTGGAGCTCTTCCATTCAGCTCTGTATCAACCACATAGCCTGCAGGGGACTTAGCAGGGCAGCTTTGTCACGTGGGCCCTCCTTCCCCCACCCCAAGCCATCTTTCCATCTTTTCTGGTTTCCTGGCTACACAGAGAGACAGCTGTAGACAGTGTCCTTGATGCCAGCTCGCCAGGGGAATTTTCCACAAAGCACGGGGATTTGTCTCACCCGACTGAGAATGCTGTTTTTCTGGATGGATCTCTGTTTATGCATGAGGAGACTTGGCACCGGTGAAGTGGTAGCTTATTTTCCTTTTTTTGTTTGGTTTCATTTTGTGCTTCAGAAATAGAACAGCTTAAGTCTCGCTTGCTTTTGAAAGCTTCAGCTCTCCCTACAGCATGACTGTAAGTTCTTTTCCCCCTAGGTGAGATTGTGAAAAACATCTCATCCAGCTTTTGTTAAAAGCGATGCAGATGCAGGGCAGGCACACTTGGGAGGGACTTGTTGTCCTTGTTTAATTTAATTTGTAAGTCTCTGAAAGGGAATCTTCTCTTCCTATATACAAAGTATATGCTCACTGAAAAGAAATTAAAACAAATCAGAAAACACATAAAAAAGAAATAAATAAAATTGACTGCTAATTAAAATAACATCACTTTAAATCTGGGAAGGACCTTGTAATTAATCCAACTCATAAAATTATTTTATCAGTCATATAAGTGGGCTCTAGAGAAGGAAAGCAACTCATTCAAGGCCACACAGCTGAAAAATAAGTGTTAGAACTAAAAATCTTCCAGTTTTCTTTTCTGTCTCTTTTTTTCTTTCTCGTTCTTTCTCCCTCCCATTCATTCATTCATTCAATTTCTATGAGACCATAGTCCAAAATTACCTCCACCTCTCTATCCTCCTGTCTCAGCCTTCTGAGTTTTGGGCTTACGGCTTACATCATTGCATCCAGCCTATTTCCCATCCATCTGCATGTGCATGTGGTGTGCGCATTGTGTATGTGTCCTATTTGGGATTAGCAGTCAGTTTGACACAGCCTAGAATCACCTGGGGGAATAAAAGAGTCTCATCTGAGAAATCATCTTTATTAGGTTGGTCTATAGGCATGACTATGAAGAATTGTCTTGCTTATTATTTGATATGGGGGCCCAGTTCACCGTGGGCAGTGCTATTCCCTTGATAGGTGATCCTGGGATACATAAGGGAACTAGCTGGACACGAGCCTCAGAGCAAGTCACCAAGCAGTGTTCCTCCAAGGTTTGCACCCTTGAGTTCCTGCCCTGGCTTTCCCCAATGATGGACAAAGACTTGGAAGTCTGAACCCAAGAAATCTTTATTCTCCCTGCATTGCTATGCTGAACAGTTGGACGTCAATCTGACGCAAGATAGAATCACTTGGGAAAAGAGAACCTCAGTTGAGAAAATATTTCTATTAAGCATGGCCTGTAGTCAAGACCATAGTGCATTTTCTTAATTAATGATTGATGTGGGAGGGTCGAACCCATTGTGGGTGGTGCCTTCTGTGGGATCATGGTCCTGGGTGCAGCAAGTCATAAGGAAAGCCAGTAAGCACCACTTCCTCTGTGTGTTCAGCATCAGTTCCTCCGCTGGGTTCCTGCCTTGCTTGAGTTCCTGTCTTCTTCAATGATTGAACAGTAACGTTGGAAGCATAAGCTAGTAAGCCCTTTCCTTCTCCAGTTGCTTTTCGTTATGGTGTGTCTTCACAGTTAAAGCAACCCTAAGTAAGACAGTTGCTTTAAGTCAGAGTATTTTATCACAGCAACAGAAAAGAAACTAGAATAGCTGTGTGTTCCAATGTTGTGGGGACATGTATGTATGTACTTGAGTGCATACGCATGTACACACTTGTGTGCATGGTTGTAAAGGCCTGGGGTGCATGCCAAGTATTTTCCTTGCTCTCTACCTATGACTTAAGACAGTGTCTGCCACTGAATCTAGAGCTCAGTATTTCACCTAGCATGGCTAACTCGCTTCAGAGATTCCCCCTCTTTACCTCTGTGCTGGAATTACAAGTGTACCACCACACTCCTCTGCCGTGGGTTCTGGGAGTCTGAGCTCCTGACCTCACCTTTGCAAGGCAAATGCTTCGCTCTTTGAGCCATCTTCCCAGCTCCATTTTTTTTCTTTTTTGAGTAACCATTTTTTTCTTGTGCCAATGGTTTCTAAAAATCATGTTTTCCTTTTTAGTGATGGAATATTTTCTTTAACACAAATATTTCGCAGAAGTTCATGTAAAATGAATGTGTTCTAGTTGGTTGAAAATTGGTGAGGAGGGGGATGTGTACACTTGGTTAATTCACACTCAGGATTCTGGAAACACACACACTGTGGGGCCTAGGCATGGAGACGTATTCAGTCACTTAGTTATTCACTGACTACTCACTGGCTGTGCATTATGCACCAGGCACCTTTCAAGGTATGATAAATCCAGCCTTGAGCAAAGCAGACAGGAGAGCCAATGCATGCAGACTGATGTGGGGGTTCTCACATGGTCTCATGGTCTGCAGCTCAGGTCCTCAAGCAATCTGGTGCTGGGGGGTTCTCACAGGGTCTATAACTCAGGTCCCAGCGTGCAGTCTAGTGATGGTGGAGGGGGGAGGCGGTTCTCACAGGATCTTGGGATCTGCAGCTCAGGTTCCAGCATGCAATAGAGCTGGTGGGGAGGGTGGTTTTCACAGGATCTTGGGATCTGCAGCTCAGGTCCCAGCAGGCAGTCTGTTGCTGGGGAATTCTCACAGGGTCTCAGGGTCTGCAACTCAGGTGCCAGCATCCAGTCCAGTGCTGCGGGTTCTCACTGGGTCTTCAGCTCAGGTCCCAGCTTGCAGTCTAGTGCTTGGGGGGTGGTTCTTACAGATCCTGGGATCTGTAGCTCAGGTCCCAGCATGTAGTCTGATGCTGGGGATGTTCTCACAGGGTCTCGGGGTCTATAGTTTAGGTCCCTGCTGGCATTTTTTCTTGCAGGTCTGGACAGCCCCTGTCATTTGAAACACAGACAACTCTGAGTACAAATCAATCCAAGAACCTCCAAATTGGTATTTGTGTTTTTCTAACTCAAGTACTTCTTGGTTTTTCTTTGTTTAGAAGTCACTCATCTCTTTAGTGCTCACCAGAGCTTTTTTTTTTTTTTTTTTTTTTCTGTAGCTGGGAGTAAGCTGCCTTGGACCACTCTCATTAGAGAAGAGGAGCTTGTCAGGCCCACCGCCATCACATCAGCAACCCATAGATAAATCTCCTAAGCAAAATGAGTCTCCTCCTTTTGTACAGTATGAAGGAAATCTCATTCCTGAGGGACACTGTAGTCCGAGGCTGCTGGTTCATTCCCGGCTGTCCAGACTCGAAATAACCATACAAAACTATATTAATTGAATCACTGCTTGGCCTATTAGCTTATGCGTAGTTCTAGCTAGCTCTTACATCTTCAATTAATCCATTTCTATTATTTTATATTTTACTATGAGGCTCATGGCTTACCAACAATGTTTCAGTTTGCTGGCTCGGGTCTTTCTCCTCTGGTGGTTACATGGTGTCTCATTGACTCTACCTACTTTCTCCCAGCATTAAATTTTGTTTTTCTGCCTATATCTATTCTGTCCTATCACAGGCCAAAGCAGCTTCTTTATTCATTAACCAATAAAAGCAACAAATATACAGAAGGGGTTCCCACACCATTGCCCCTTTTCTGTTCAAATAAAAAGGAAGGTTTTAACTTTAACATAGTAGAATTACATATAACAAAACAGGTATCAAGCAAGAATTACAGTTACAATATTGGCATCTGCTTTATCTTTTATCATAACTAAGGAAAACTATAATTATAACTATGTTTTCTTCAACTCCATCAAAGACTCCAGAAGGATATAATATTATCTAAGTAAGCAGGAAGTGCATTGTCAGCAGCTTCCAAAACTCTAGAATTGACAGAGACATCTGGATAGTCACCCAAGGTTCTTCTATAGTGTTGGGATACCCATCTTCAGCCTACAGGCCCATAGTATCCTGCAGACTTTTCAATGAAGCAGGAAATTTCAAAGTTCCACCTACATTAGTAGTTTGTCAGTCACTTTCTTCTGTGTCCTGCAGGCTGTCTGGAAGACTTTCTCATGAAGCAGGAACTCCGAAGGACCATCTCGGTTTTAGGCTAATTCAGCATTTTTCTGTGAGTCTAGTTCATACAGCATAACATTAAGCAATCCAGGTAAAAACATTTTCTTGCCCAAATGGCTAGTAAACTCTATTTTACTATCTTTGATGCCCATCTTCCTCTTGAAGTAATTGGTGCTGCCAGGAGCAGATGTGTCTCAATGACATGAGAAATCTAAGTTCTTAAAACATTTAAATGCCATATTATGTTAGTCTTTGAAAGATTTGAAGAATAACTATCATTCTAAAATATATTTCTGTATATCTAGAAAACCTAACTAATATGACTACAAGCTAGACTATTATGAATGATTGATTATCCATTAATCTGTATTTATTAATTATATACTACATTTTTAAATGAACTGTACAAACACAATACTTTAATCAAGAGCAGAAATATACATATAAAAATTGACCTTACATTTGTATGAACAAACCAAGATCCATACCAATGCAAAGTATCCATATCTATAGCACATCCCCCTTTAAATATAAACAAACATTTATAAACAATCATTTAGGGAATTTGGGTGTTGTTGTCTACTACTTCCTGCTGATTGGTGGCACTGTTAATCAGGTCTGTCATGGGGTAACCTGTGAGGTAGGTCCATCTCAACCAGAAGTCCTGAAGCTGTCATGGATGTTGGACCATCTGGGCCATTGTTTCAGGGTGTCTTGTTTGATAAACCACATTAGTCTGGAAGGATTCCACAGGTTCTCATCCTTTGTGGAAACAAAAGTAGAACCTCTTTCCCAAAGCAGCATATCCTTAGACCCAAATTTTGAAGTCAATATCCCTTAAAAATATATATGTTGGTTTAGCTTAGCAACCTATACAATGAAATGTCTCTCTGTACTTAGCTCCTTCACAGTCAAAAGTTCAAAGAAAACACAATAATATACATAATCCAGACTCTCTGTATATATTCCATCTCTATGTGGCTTATTTTTCTTTACTTGTTTAATCTATGACTGTCTGTACTCTTTTATATTACCTTTACTGTCTCTTTAAAGACTTTACTTTTTGTTTTGTTTTGTTTTTCCAGAAAGGATTTCTCCGTGTAGCTTTAGCACCTGTCCTGGAACTTGTTCTATAGACCAGGGTGACCTCAAACTCACAGAGATCTGTCTGCCTCTGCCTCCTGAGTGCTGGGATTAAAGGCATGGGGTCAACAACATTCAGCATGACCTGCTTTCCTATGCTGCCATAGGCATAGACTCTGACACAGAGCTGTGATCTCTAAAACCAACTCCACAAAGATGTTCTGACTTATTCCACATGTCTATGCACCATGGTATGCATTCATGCCCCCCTACATGCGCGCGCGCACACACACACACACACACACAGAGAGAGAGAGAGAGAGAGAGAGAGAGAGAGACAGAGAGAGAGTGAGAGTGAGAGAGAGAGAACACAGAATAAGCCAGGTGTAGTGACACACCAATGCTTTACTTCTTTTTATAACTGTCTATACTCTTTTTCCTCTCTCTCACTCTCTCAAGCCTATGTACATTTGTAAACACAGTGCATCTCATTTAGAGGTATTTTATATCTAAATCTGTCCTATTATGTATCTGAAATCCTTTCTGACCAGGACCGCTCCTTAAAATGCTAAGCAGTGTCGATAGCCTTTTGGCTCTGCCCAGTCCAACATGGCAGTGGTCTGTTCCTGGCCTTTGAGACTGCCCGTGGGGAGCTGTCCTTATCACCTCAACTCTGGTAACCAGTTGGTCCATGCTTCCACCAAGTAACTTGCAGCACACTGCCCAGAAACCCCATTCAAGTCCTTGGCCTCCTGAAAGAGCCAGAGTTCATGCTTGTTGCATGGACCTGGAAGTAGCCATTTGGAAACCGTGTGTTTCTTTTCTTTTCTCTTCTTTCTTTCTTTCTTTCTTTCTTTCTTTCTTTCTTTCTTTCTTCCTTTCTTCCTTCCTTTCTTTCTTTCTTTTTGTGTTATCACTGAATCAGGAAGACCTTTCTTAAAGGAGCTGTGACACGGCACCAACAAACAGCCCATCTAAAAAAATGTGGCTAAACTTTGTTTTTTGTGTGTGTCTAGAATTCCTTTCCAGTCTCTCTCAGGTTTTATGTAGATTTAGCTAGCACACATTGGTACCAGTATGTAGTTGGGGAGGCCGCTCGTTTGTTTCTTGCTGCCCAAACTCAAAATAACCACATAGAAACTGTATTAATTAAATCACTACTTTGCCTATTAGGTTATGCATATTTCTAGCTAGCTCTTATATCTTAAATTAATCCATTTCTATTATGTTATATTTTACCAAGAGGCTTATAGCTTACCAGTAGGGTTCCAGCTGGCAACTGCATGGAATCTCACTGACTCTGCCTACTTTCTCCTAGCATTCAATTTTGCTTTCCTGCCTCGTTCTATTCTGCACTATCACAGGCTAAAGCAGCTTCTTTATTCATTAACCAATAAAAGCAACACATATACAGAAGGACTTCCCACACCAGGACACAATTACAGCATCTGTTTCTGCTGTCCCCAATGTGCTATATTCTAAGTAGAAGTTTGAGCAGTGGTTCTCCGTATCCACAAAGGGTGTGCTTCTAGACCTACAGTGTGTTCCTAAAATTGTAGTTGGTATCAAACTTCATCAATGCGACGGCTTTCCTGGACACATCTGGGATCAAAGTGAGCTTGGAAATGAGATTAATAGTAATTAATAGGGCAAGAGATGAATAGTAATAACTGATAATATATTAGAATATATATAATATGGCATAATCAAAGTCATGTAGAATGTGTGAGTGTATATTTATGGAAATTTTCATGTAGTATTTTGTTTCTGCCTTGCCCTCCTTTTTCTTCCATCCCTCCCTTTCCTTTCCTCTCATTCTTTGACAGCCAACTATAGGTAATTAAAACCCTGGCAAGTGAAACTGAATAAGCAGAGAGACCATGGGATAGACATGATCTTCTCTCCAACATTAATGGCAAACTCACATCTTGAGTCAGCTGGCCATTTTTGAAGCTGGCTACATGGTTCTGCATACCTTTGGATCTGGCATGAAAGCAGGAAGGACAGATGTTACTATGAGCATGGGGACAAATCTTGGCTCTGCCATGTACTGGTTGCAAATTCCTGGCAAATTATTTAACTTCCCTCAGTTTCAGTCCCCTTCAGTACAGATTAATATAGCAAGCATGAAAGCAGAACTATCATTGTGAACAGAAAACTACTGATATGGAAGAGGCAAAGTGTCTGACTTGGAGGAGGTTAATGGGAGCATAAGAAGGTGCAGAGTGAGCAGGTCTGGGAGGGAGGCCTGAGGTTCTGCATTTCCAACAGGCTCTCCAGTCTTAGCTAACATTCAAAGACTTAGGACACAAATGTTCATACCTTTAGAGTTTGACATGTGATTGAATCTTGCCTTTCCAGTTTATGTGGGCAAAACATTTTGTATGTTTAAATATGTTTCTTTATTTTTTATGTTGGAGAGAGAGAGAGAGAGAGAGAGAGAGAGAGAGAGAGAGAGAGAGAGAGAGAGAGAAAGAAAGAATGCATGTTGGAGATAGGAGGACAACTACTTTTGGGAGACCTCTTTCTCCTTCTACCATGTGGGCCATGGGAATTGAACTCAGGATGTCAAGTTTGGTGGCTAGTGCTTATATCCATGGAGTTATCACTATAAACCCTGAGCCTGGTTCTCAAATGAAGTCATTTGTATTTTTTTTCAGGGTACATGGGACTTAAGAGAACAGTGTCAGAATCACAACATTATTTATTATTATGATTGCTGCTGATGCTGTTTTTGCTATTTTTAGTTAAGGTTTTGATAAATCACACTACTGTTGCGAGGAGTGGGGGTTGCTGGTTGATTCCTGCTGCTCAGAACTGAAATAATCACACAGAAACTGAATTTTTTAAATCACTGTTTGGCCCATTAGCCCTAACTTTTTATTGGCTAATTATTACATATTAATTTAACCCATTTCTATCAATCTGTGTATTGCCACATGTCTGAGGCTTACTGGCTGAAGTTCCCAGCATCTATCTTGTGTGGCTCCATGGCTTCTCTCTGGCTCCACTATTCTTTCTCCCAGCACACAGTCTAGCTTTCCTCACCTAGTTCTGTTCTTCCCTGCCATAGGCTCAAAGCAGTTCTTTATTCATTAACCAATAAAAGCAACACACAGACAGAAGGACCTCCCATGTCACACTACAAATAGACAATGGAGATGCTGGGGAAGGGACTGCAGCAACTGGCAGAGGACGTTCATCTTCTGGATGGTGCCTAGTGTAGAGAGAGACTCAATGGTGAATTGATGGTGTCTATTACATTCACCATGTGTCTATTCCCCAGTGGCTACTAGGACCCCACTTTTGTGTAGGAATGGCAGGTCATGATGAGTGTTTGGTTATAGGCTCCCTAACCTCCTTTCTAGGTCTATCTATTAGTCAATAACATTGAAAAAATAGTTGTACTCACTGAGTCTTTATTTTCGTCTTCTGGAGAACACCAGATTTTAGTTTGTGGGGTTATGGCATATCTTCTGAAATTGGGACCCCAGATGACTGAAGTTAGGGTACTTGGTCAGGTCTTCTATGTTGAGCTTGGATTGTCTGCTTTGTCAAAGAGAGACCAGGGTCTGGCTCAGCTCTTAGAAGACTGCTGAGGGCCCAGGGAGTCTTCCAAGGTTCGTGCACTCATCTCTTCCATTTCCCTGTTTTCTGTTTCTTTATCTTTGAACTACATTTCTTTTTTCATTTGTAAATAATTTTTCTTATTTTCTAACCTTTTTCTCTTTCTTTTTCATTTTTTTTGGTTCTTTTGAGACAGAGTTCCTCTGTACAGCCCTGGTGGTCCTGGAACTCTGTAGGCCAGGCTGGCTTTGAACTCATAGAGATACACCTGCTTCTGCATCCCAACTATGGGATTAAAGGGTATGCCACCATATCGGCATTCTCTAACTTTTTAAATTAGCAAGAAAATAATCAGTTTTATTTTAACGTGTTCATATACATATGTAGTCATACTTTGTTCAAACTTTCCCTCTGTCTCTGCCCTCCCTTGTGACCATTCTCCTATTTCTGATCCTCATTTTCCCCCTTAATAGTCCAAATAGTCCTGCTTTCTGCTATCATGTCCCACACATCCTGTTACCCTATCTTATTCCTCCCCTTCTCGTTAGGGTCTCATACTTCCTTTTCATGGTCTCCTTTTGCACTTTCATTTTACACACACACACACATACACACACACACACACACACACGAACCTTACATTAAATTTAAATCCATATTTTGTGTATGATATAAAGCACAGTGAGATTATCATTCTAAGTCTGGATAACTTCACTTAACACAACTATCTTCAACGCCATCCATTTTTCTGTATATCTTACCACTTCATTTTTTTATTATAGTTGACCAAAATCCTATCTTCATTCATTCATCTGTTGATGAGCATCTACTCAGGCTATTGTGGACAGTGCAGCTGTAGGTATGAGTGTGCACACATCTCTGAGATATATTGACTTGGAGCTTATATGTACACTCACTATAGCTGTGGGTGTGCACACATCTCTGAGATATGATTGACTTGGAGTCCATTATATGCACACTTATGAGTTGCATAATAGTTGAACAACATTCCACAACCCACGTTCTTCTTTATATAATTTACCTAAAAATAATTCCTTAAGTAATAGTAAAATGCCTATGCACAAAAATAGGAAACACTGATGATGATAAAGAAGAAAAGAAGTACTTCAGACTTCTCACCTTCCCTCCCCCACTCCTTCCTTCTGCTGGGCAGCGTCTCCTTATGTGCCTGAGGCTGGCCTCAAACTCTTCTTTCTGCCTTAGCCTCCCATGTTCTGGGATTGCAGGCATGTACCCCTACACTTGAGGATAATTTTTTTTTAACATTTTGAAGTAAGATTTCCAAAGTTGTTTATGTATGTGTGTCCCACAGACATAAGAATGCAGTTTATATTGTCTATATTTTTAAATTGTTGTAAAGAATTAAAAATACTAATATTTTGTGATGTGTAAAGTTTGTATGAAATTCACATCTGACTGTCCATGGGTGCAATCTTATTGGATAAAAATAAATATCTGCAGTTTATCTATGGCTACATCCCTGGCACAGTAGCAGCACAGAACAATTTTGTCAAGCTGAGATGCTCAGAAGTTGCCCTGTTTACTGACTTGTTTTCTGTTGCCAGAGTAGTTGAAGACCTGGTGTGGGAGAATTGTCTGTATCTGTCAATCATATTTTAATAAAACGCTGATTGGCCAGGCAGGCAGTATAGGCAGGAAAGCCAGACAGGAAGTAGGGGTGGAGCAATGAGAACAGGAGAATTCTGGGAAGCAGGGAGGTTCCTCAGCCACTCCTGTGCAGACCACCGAAGAGGCAGCATGTAACTTGCCCAGCTGAGAAAGGTATGGAGCCATGTGGCTAATGTAGATAAGGATAATGGGGTAACATAAGTTATAAGAGCTAATAAGTAGCCTTACCTAATGGGCCAATCAGTTTATAACCTTATGGAGTCCTGTGTGTGATTTTTCTTTGGGCTTGCCGGCTGTGGAGTACTGGGTGGGACAGAAACCCCAACAAGCCAGCCGTCATGCTACAGAAGACCCATGATCATACCAACATCTTTTGATTAACCTTACTTAGTTTATAACAGACAGTTTTTCATACAGATTAGTAATTTTCTCCAAAATAATTTCATTTGTAAATGAAAAATTTATCCAGATCTAGTGTGCTTATTAGTTTTTATTTTTTTCCTAAAATTTACTTGTGTGTGTGTGTGTGTGTGTGTGTGTGTGTGTATAGGTATAGCTAAGCAGCACTTGAGTGCAGCACTCATAGAGGCCAGATGAGGGAGCCTGATCCCCTGAAACTGGAATTTCAGACAGTTATCAGCTTCCCTGTGGTTCCTAGGGATTATAACTAGGACCTTTGCAAGAACAGCCAGTGCACTGAGCCATCTCTCCAGTCCCTGTTCATTATTTTTAATATTGCTTTTTATTTGCAGATTACTGTTATTTGTTTCAATTCTTGGTCATCATGTGAGTTAGATATTTGTTCATTAAAGTTCATTGTGAGTAACAGAAACAACTTGAGTGTCTTAAACAAGTAGAACTGATTGGAAGAAGTTTGGCTTTGAGAACATAGATTTGCTGTGGAAACTTTGGGCAGGCCTCCTTTGAAGTTTTGAAGGGCCAGAAGAGTGGCTAAGATTCCATCAGTCTCCTATCTTCGTTCTACTCACTTGTTCATTTATTTATTTATTGTATAGTTTTTCTCTGTTCAGCAGTACAAGAGACTCTGGTTTGTGAGCATCGTGGACGGAGGGCATTTTGCCTGCTCACTATTCTGATAGAGATTATTTTTTCCACTTCCTAGCCTAATTTTTAAATATGCTTATAGAGAGGAAAAATGACTGAGTAAGCTTTGGCCAGGTTTTACTTACAATGTCCACAAAGTATGTGTCAGTTCCTCTATACATTGGAGGGCACTGAAAAGGGGGTGTGGTGATTTGAATGAGAATGGCCCCTATAGGCCCTTATATTTGCATACCTAGACCCCAGCTGACAGATGCACTATTTGGGTAGGACTAGCATGTGTGTCCGTGTTAGAGGAGATATGTCGGTTTGGAAGTTTACAAAGCCCAGACAATCCCAGTCTCTGTCTCTGTCTCTGTCTCTCTGTCTCTCTCTCTCTCGCTCCCTCTCTCTCCCTCTTTGCCTGCTAGCTGTGGATCAGAATATAAAGCTCTCAGCTACTGCTCTATCACCATGCCTGTCTGCTTCCCTGCCTTGATGACCATGTCCTAACCATCTGAAACTGTAAGCAAACCCCCAGTTAAATGTCTTCCTTTATACATTTCCTTGGTCATGATGTCTCTTCACAGCAACAGAACAGTAGCTAAGACAGGGCATAACTGTGGATTGGGTGGATATGCCACTCTGTTGCTACCAGTTTTCAGAGTAGGCCATTAAATTGTATGGCCATTAAGTGAGTTGTTCAAGTAGTCATTTTTCAGGTATAAACATATAGGCTCCAGAGGCCATATTTGCTTTGGATAGATAAGACTACAGGGAAGTTATGACAGTAACAATATATTTGGTCTGTAGGTTCTGTTTTGCTCATTTCTCATCTCATTGCTTGGTAGACCACTGGAAGGTAAGAATTCCATTTGTGTTATTTTTTGCTTGTGTTTCCAGCCTGCAGCTGGGAGACAATGGACAGGCACAGGTATTGGAATCTCCTCCTGGTCCACTGCTGTGCACGGAGAGCTTTGATTCATCAATGGAAGGCTGCTGAGTGAAAACGATCTACATGCCAATCTGGACTGGCATCTTATCATTAGCCAGGCTCACATCTTGTGTTCTACACCAGTAACGAACTCTCCAAGCTCAATTAGCAATGGTTACAGCCCAGTAAGCATGAATCAGAAATTGCTTTGACACCACGCTTCATTGGGGAGAAACGCAGCTCCAACCCTGTGCCAGAGCCTACCCTGTACCGTGGTTCCCAGTCTTTGGATTCTGTTATTAAAATATGCCATGGTTTTATGAATTTATGTTTCTCAAGTTGAATGAGTAAAACTCGCCATGTGGTTTTGTAAAATGTCACTCTGTCTGAAATAGTCCTGGGAATTGAATGCTTGTTGAAAAAAAAAAAAGATCTCTTTAGGCAGGGAAGCGCTGAAGCATGGGCAGCAGGTGTGCTGGGAGCCGGCTGATTACACCCACACTCACCCCTTTGCGCTCCATCTTCTCCTCTCACTACAAACTCAACACATCCTCCATCTTGCCATGTGTCTTTCGGTGGCACAGATCCCACACGCGGGAAATAGGCAACGATGGACACAAGTCATTGCATAGTCTTCCTCTGGTCTCCCACATTAATCTTCATCAAGTCAAATGATCTATTTCAGGATAAGGAAAGAGATCCCAAGACCTGGGTATGTGCTAAGGGAGCTGACATGTTCCTTTCCTTGGGTCATTCATGATAAAAATGTGAGACTTGAAACAAAGAGAGCTATTTTTCTATTTTGTTGTCATGGAGTATCACTTAAGTTACTGTGTATATTTGAAGGAATATCCATCCAATGGGTTCTGATGATGAAACTGACGTGTGGAAGGCAGAGGTTGAAAACAACATCCAAACAACAACAACAAAAACCAAGACGTGCAGGGACCCTGGAAATATTGCCTAAATGGCTGAGACAGCAAGCTTCAGTGCAGGGCCCTCCCAAACTGTCACCCAATTTCTTAATCCATTTGAGTGCTTTCAACCATTTGCTAAAGATTCCAATCTCGTATTTAATATCTCTAAATACCTATTCTGAATAGATGCTTGCCTCGCAATTTGAATGGCTTCTTGCAAATGCTTGGCACACTCGTCTCTTGATGGTCAGTGAGTCAGACATAAAGAAATGGCAAGTATAGATCCTGGTATAGACCCAGCTTTCTGTTTGCAAGACTAATGCACATTTTTGTCAGAGTTGAGATATGATAATTGCTTTATTTGACAGCACTCGCAGTCTTTTGATAGAAGGGGAAACAATTATATAATCAGAATGGTAAATGACTCTCTCTCCTCCTTATGGTCTACCTTATGAATTTTTAAGGGAAAGGAGAGCTGTAGCCCGAATGGTTATCTGACTTTCAACTGATGAAGTCTCATTAAGGATGTTGTGGACAGTAATGGACGTTTTGACAAGTTTGCCTCATTTAGCACAATTTATTTCCCCGTGTGTGCATTCGCTCCGAGCTGCACATGTGCCAATTCTGGCCACCGGATGTGACTTGGGAGGGAGTCTGCTGAGGCAGGGGATGCTTCAGGGAACAGTTTCTCAGCTCTCTAAGGAAAAGAGAATTTTGCATTGCTCTACCTCGAGGCTTCTTTCTGTGCGAGCTTTTTCAGTTGGTTGTCAAGAGTTTTCTTTATGCCTTAATTCATGTCACAGAAAGCCTTCTGATGCATTCTGTCAGGACCACGCAAATGAGGGAGCTGTTGATTCCCCTAAGGAGCCTAAAAAAAGAGAAAAAGAAAAAGACATCTAAATATATCTACAGTGGCTCTTTTAGGTTTCTCTGACCGCTCTGGTTCTCTGTGCACGGCCCTGCCCTCAGACATGGATGAGAAGAGTGGTCTTTGTGATTGCTGAATTTGAAGGGAGGGCTCCATTTTCCAAAGGAGTGGTACTTGAATTTTCTTCATAGATTATCATAAGTTCAGGGTCTCACTCTCAATTAAGAAAACATCTTTTTATGAGTGTATGCAGGGATAATATTAAAATACTTAACAAGCATTTTAAGAATATAATTCATGTATAACTCAAGCAAGAAATACAAAGAAATCATCGGGGAGTGGTGGTGCATGCCTTTAATCCCTGCACTTGGGAGGCAGAGGTAGGCAGAGACCTGAGTTTCAGGCCAGACTGGTCTACAGAGGGAGTTCCAGGACAACCAGGGCTACTACACAGGGAAACCCTGTCTTGGAAAACCAATAAAGAAATAAATGATGTATTTCTTAGTATTTTCTGCTCTAAACTTATAAAACTCATTAAATGATCTAAATTGTGAGACTTATCATTCATTAAAATGACCATGAGGTGCAGATTGGTTGTTGTCTCTTAGGAATTGTGGCTCTGACATGTAGATGGCAGAGCTGTTGATTGTTAAGTGACACCAGGTAGCTGGGCGCAGGGACTTTCACCAAGCATGTACTTCGGTCTCTCTGTTCTGTTCAGTGTGCAGTCGTTAGGAGATCTGCATTCTTAAAGAACAGAGAGTTGCTTTTAAAGTCAGTAATATTATGCATGGTTCCGAGACCTCTCGGAGCTTCTGCTGAACTCAGCAATTGCATTAAAATTCTATCCTAGCTTTTATAATGCTGCCTAAAACTTTATATGGCCAATTTTTTTTCCTTTCAAGTAAGCCATGAAAATCACTTACTGAAATGTCATTTTTAATTAAACTGAAAGTATACTCAAGGCCAAATGAGAGGCTGCGCAGTGTGAAGGTTAAGCATGCACCTCTGTTGCTAGGATGCCTGGGTTTGGTGCCACTAGTCACTAGTGCACTTTTCTTTAAAAAGTATTTTTATTAATTTTTGGGAAATTTACTACAATTTATTTTTATCATATTCAACTTCTTCTAACTCCCGAGAGATCCACCCCCACCTCTTCAACTTCCCAAACTTCGTGTCTTATTATTATTTAAAAATAATCAATTGAATCCAATTTGTGCTGTCCATATATCCTTAGGTGTGAGGCCATCCAATGGACAGTGGTCTACCTACCAAGAGCCACACCCTTAAAGAAAACGTTCTTCCTATTCCAGGAGCCATGACCTGTCCATAACTCCTCAGCTGGGCTAAGGGCTTGTGAACTCGCCCCTCCAGGCTAATGCTAACTGACTCACTCTTGTGTGGGCAACCACAGTTGCTGTGATTTCATGAGTGTAGAGCATCTATGATGTGTAGAAGAAAGTTTCACCTTGATCTTCCCCAACCTCAGGCTCTACCAATGCTTCTGCCACTCTTTCTTGGTGATTCCTGACTTTAAAAGAGGACATGGTATATTGTGTCCCAATTGTGGCTGAGTACATCTCTTTGGCAGTTGTAGGTTTCTGCGTTAACCACCTATTGTCCATTGTACACAGAAACTTCTTGAAGGAGGACCAAGAGCTTCCCTGAACTATGAGTACAGAGATACCAATTTAGAGTCCTATTTCATATTAAGTCCATTTAGCAGAATGACAGTCCACCCTGGGGCCTATGAGCTCCCAGTTATGAGCTCATATTCAGATTTATAGTACCAGGCATGCGTTTCCTCCTGTGGAGTGAACCTTAAATTCAATCAGAAAGTGGTTGTCCACTCCCATTACATTCACGTCACTATCCCACCCATGGAAATGTCTTACTACACCAGTCACAGTTATGGCTGTATTCACAGAGTTCACAGTCAGGTAAGACCGTTCTCCCACAGAGGTCTATATGCATCTTCCAGTATTATGAAATCGAGCCAGCAGAGAGCAAGCCTACCAGGTGGCACTAATTTGATTTCCTTATATCCTGCAACCAACATGTCCATGACATCTTCAGACATAGGGTTTTACTATTAATTTTTTTTAATTTATAAAAGTTTATTAATTTATAAAAGTTTCCATTTCTGCCCCTCCTCCCAACACCCTCCCACTCTCCCCACTCCCTCTCCTCCTCCCTCTCCATCCCTAAGAGCAGTCAGGGTTTCCTGCCCTGTGGGAAGTTCATTACTATTAATTTTTGGTTTACATCCAAGAGCAATAGCAAAAGCCTGTACGTTTGGGTATGTCACTTACATTGCAGATGCATCTTTTTCCTGATGTGGAATATTAGTTGAGGATGTGTTACATTTGTTTATGCTATGAAATATTTATTTAATGATGCAAAGATGTGTTGCATTCTTTTATGTTGCATTTGTTTAACTCTGTGCAGCTGTGTTACTTTGCCTGTCTAAAACACCTGATTGGTCTAGTAAAGAGATGAGCAAGGGAGGAGAGGGACAGTTAGGGCTGCCAGGCAGAGAATAAACAAGAGGAGAAAAAGAGAGGAGAAAGGAGAAAGAACAGAAGAAGCAAAGAGAACACCAGGTGCCAGCCACCCAGCTACATAGCAAGTCATGGATTAAAAAGTAAAGAAAGACATATAAAATAGAGAAAGATAAAAACCTGGGACAAAAGGGAGGTTAATTTAAGAAAAGGTGGCCAGAAACAAGCCAAGCTAAGGCTAAGCATTTATAAGTAAAAATAAATCTTTGTGTGATTATTTGGGAGCTGGGTGGTGGACCCACCAAAGAGTAAAGGGAAACAAACAAATGAACGAACAACAACCCTACATTGTCCCTCGGTTTCTTCGTGTGTAAAACACAAAATTGTATGTCCAGGACTCTGAAACTTGTATTCCCATCATTTGGGAGTGCCATTCAGGAAGCTTCCCAACTGGCTATAGCCAGCAGTGGCTCTTTTTCTCCTTAACTCAGCCATCTGTTATCTCCATTTTTCTCTTGTTGGACCTGGCTGGTGGTGGCTTAAATTTCGCAAGTGGCCACACAGAAATGAATCCAAAGGCTTTTTGGCTGTGGGTAGGCAGTCATCGCTTTAGTGGTCTGGGTAGGCATTTGGAGCTTGATCCACCATCAAGAATGTCCCTGCCTCTGCTTTTGTCAGGTGAGGACATAGCAGGTGAAGATAAAGGTTCTATCCAGGTAGCAGGTGAGGATATTGATATTTGTCAGCAGGGTGTGGAACCTTTCACCCAGTGGTCACTATATGCATGGCTAGCTGCTGGAGACTCTCAGGAGAAGCCATGACAAGAAGCAAGCACAGATATGCTGGGGCTTCTTGCATGTCTTGGGCAACAAATGAGAAAGGATACCAGCTATGGGGTCCTGGATGTCTAGGTTGTTCTGATTAGAAACCGCGTTGTGACTGGATAATGGGGATGTGGGGATTTTGGGATGTGGGAAAAGAGTTCCCTGGAGAGCTTGAAGTGATTTCTGTTTATGGAAAACCAAATACAACTCAATGCTTAATAAACTGATACTGCCCTGCTGATTAAAAAAAGCTATGTATCAAGTAAGTCTCAGTGTTGGGGAAGACGGAGATTTAATAAAGTGTTTTTAGTATGTGGTGTAGAAAAATGAAAAGAGAGGCACATAATTAAATTGTCCCAGATAAAATTGTCATTGTGGAAGCTTTGGGACAATAATCTAGGCCTTCTTGCTCAGCCATTATAGGCTGGTGTCTGAGGAGAGAGAACTGGGAATGCTTCTGCGGACAGAAATGCTAGTTATGCTCAGGGTTCCCATAAATAGCCATTAGGCTCACAGGGGTCACAGCCGGCCATTTCATCATCCTTCTTCACATGTCAAGTGCCAATTAAATGAACACAAATAGAAACATAGCCGTGTCTCTCCATGTCCACGGTCGCTCTAAAAGGCAAATGGAGTCCCTCTTGGGAGGCTTTAGGTGCCTGTAGCTCTTATGTGTGGCCTCCTGAGTCCAGTCTTGTGCCCAGGAATTGAGCTGCCTGTCATGACCAGACAACCAGAGGACGATTCCCTTTCACTGAATGTGAGGCTCTACTTTGGGAATCTGTAAGAGCCAAAGAACCGATGGTGATGGCTCCCTTTCAGCAGAGATACTTGCAAAGTGACTATAGCAGTCATGAGGGCGGGTGGATGGCTAGAGATCTGGAGAGGCAGGACTGGCTTGGTTTAAATGACAGTTTTGGGCATTTTCTTTAGGAATCTAGAAATCTTAAAACAAAAGTCATACAGCTATTATGGTAGCTGTTCCTTAAAATGGTCCAGTGTCACACAAGCTGAACTGGGAATTAGGTCAAAAGTTCTGCAAGATCCTTAGTATATCTTGGGCAATGGAGGCAGCATGGGCTGGCCACCAATCTCAAACAGCAAGTGAGTAAATCAACATTATCACTGCTATGCTTCACTTATGTGCAAATTCACACACGTGTGTGTGTGTGTGTGTGCGTGCATGTGTGCGTGCGTGTGTGTGCGTGTGTGTGCGTGTGTGTATGTGTGTGTGTGTGTGTAGGAAGGTTATAATTCTAATATCCAGCTTGGCAAGTGTTAGGTACCATATCTTGACCCTCTAGAATGTGAACACCTTGGCAAAGATTATACTTACACAAAAATAGGGCTTTGCTTTCCTTCTCCTCTGGGTCTCGCCTTAGACCTCACTTCCTCCTTGGCTTTCTTCGTTTTTGAATATGCCATTGTCTTACTGAACGCTCTGTTCTTCACATATCTTGTTCCTATCATCTGACTCTTTGTGTCATTCTCAAAATTCTGACATAAGTTAAATTCTGTCTCCAACTTGATGTCTGATGAAACAGGACTAGGATATAAGGCCTCTGGGGGATTACATCATGAAAGTAGGGTCCCCAGGGATTCACTTAAAGACCTCATAAAGACCTTTAAGCCTCAAAAATTCCTTGCCCTCTAGCAGGTGAGAACACAGTGAAGCAGTCATACTGCCTGTCACCCAGACACTGACTCTTCCAGTGCCTCCATCTGGGGCTCCACAGGGTCCAGACCTGTAAAGAAAGACAAAGCAAACAATCCCTTCTGATGTAGCTACCAGTCTAGGACATTTTGCTTTAGTAGCCCTACTGGACCAAGGCAATTGTAATGATACATATCTTTCAAATATTTGTATGTTTATTTGGATTCTGTCTTTTTTTTTTTGTAGACCACAAACTCCAAAATCATGGAAGTATACCTGTTTTAGATCTCATTTAGAAGTGAAAGCATAAGAAATGTGAAAATATCATTGGTGAAGGCAGCTGACGCTTGGCAATTAACTATTCTGTAGGCCTGATATTCACAGGCTCTTGGAGAAACTGGATTGAATGAATGAACAGATGAGAGATAGATATTGGTACCGAAATCTAAACTTTCTCTAAGATAATTTAATCATAGAAAGATAGGTTACAAAGCTTGCAAGGAGACCTGGATATTATTTTTACTTTATACTAATACCTAAAGTCTTGACTCTATATACTTTTCATTGCTTTGCAAACCATAGCATCTATAAAATTATGTTTTATGTGTGTACATTTGAGGGGCATCAGGAGACTCACAGATCTCACATGTGATCTTTGCTGTAAGTATGCTGCAAAATTTTAGTGATTTTATTTTGGAATGTCAGATAACAGGCAGCTGAAATCAAAACTGCTTCAAATGTCATGAAATGTCTTCTTGTAATTCTTTTCAAGCATTAAATGCATTAAACCGTAAAGGCACAGACTGCATTTCCCATATCGCTGTACATTTGAACTGTCCAAGCAGACACAATCACACCCAAGATGCATTTCTTATCTGAATGGACTGCGTTCTTGATTTCTTCCAAATCCTCACATTAGTTTTTTCACATAACAACAAAAAGCAGCAGTTTGAAAACTATTTCTTGTAAATAAACTATTTCTGTTAAAGAGTCTAATTTTTTTTTCTCTGTGCTCTCTCTTCCAACTACTCAGCTCTCTTGTACCAGCATAAAAGAAGCAGCATTCTGCAGAGCTGTGGTTTGTTGTAATACAATTTTATGTATGAACAACCCAGAGGATTGTATGCAAGAAGTGAGCTCTCTTGCCATTGATTATATACATAACCTTTGAAATTAGACATATATTGTTCAAATCCTGACTTTACCATTTAGAAACAGGGAGACCTGCAGCAAAATTCTTACATTTGCTCCTTTGCGAGAAGGCTGACCTCCTAGGAGTGTTGTGAATTCAAGTGGGAAGTATGCCTGACACGTGGGTATCTCAAGTTCCCTTCACTATCTGTCTTTTAGATCTCTAACTGCATGTCTTTGTATGTGAAATAAATCTATCAATATTTGGATATGTCTATGTAAATCATATCAGACATACACATTCAAATACATGACATTTATGATGTGGTGTGTGTATTCATACATAAGTATATACATACATATATACATGTATACATACAAATACTCACCCATATGCCACACCAGACATTTATTTATTTATTTATTTATTAAAAGTTTCCACCTCCTCCCCTCCTCCCATTTCCCTCCCCCTCCCCTAACCCCCCTAACCCTCCTTCTCCAGTCCAAAGAGCAGTCAGAGTTCCCTGCCCTGTGGGAAGTCCAAAGTCCTCCCCCCTCCATCCAGGTCTAGAAAGGTGAACATCCAAACAGACTAGGCTCCCACAAAGCCAGTCCATGCAGTAGAATCAAAACCCAGTGCCATTGTCCTTGGCTTCTCAGTCAGCCTCCACTGTCAGCCACATTCAGAGAGACCGGTTTGATCACATGCTCCATCAGTACCAGTCCAGCTGGCCTTGGTGAGCTCCCATTAGATCAGTCTCACCATCTCAGTGGGTGTACACACCCCTTGCGGTCCTGACTTCCTTGCCCATGTTCTCCCCACTTCTGCTCCTCATTTGGACCTTGGGAGCTCAGTGCAGTGCTCCAATGTGGGTCTCTCTCTCTATCTTCATCCATCGCCAGATTAAAGTTCTATGGTGATATGTAAGATATTCTTCAGTGTGGCTATAGGATAGGGCCAGTTCAGGCGCCCTCTCCTCAGCTGCCCAAGGAACAAGCTGGGGACATCTCCTTGGACACCTGGGAACCCCTCTAGAGTCAAATCTCTTGCCAATCCTAAAATGGCTCCCTTAATTAAGATATCTATTTCCCTGCTCCCATATCCACCCTTCCTCCATCCCAACTATATTACATATCATACATATATATGTATAATCTCCTTTAAAATTTTTTGCTTGGAAAGTATTTTGTATTTCCATAATTTTGTACTCTGACTTCTTTTTCAAGTCTTCAGGCCTTCCAGTCTTCTCTGCTCAAAATGACCCATATATGTATTATTTGCAGCATATACTATGCTGACAGAGATTTTCTGTCCAGCCCAGTCCCACAGCTGTTCTGTCCCAAAGAAATACACAGAGGTCTATATTAATTATAATCTGATTGGCCTATTAGCTCAGGCTTTTTATTAATTCTTACATCCTACATTAACCCATAATTCCTGCCTGTGTTAGCCACTTGACTTGGCACCTTTATCAGTGATGCATTCTCATCTTGATTCCTCTGTATCTAGGTGACAATTGCAGAATGAACTTTCCTCTTCCCATAATTCCCCTGTTCTGGTCACCCCACCTAAACTTCCTGCCTGGCTACTGGCCAATCAGCGTTTTGTTAAAATACAAGTAACAAATCTTTATAGGGTACCATTGTCCCGCAGCAATACTACGTTTATTTTATTTTAAAAAAATAGCTGCGTTATTTTTTTTCTTGGCAAATCTTGGAGGCCTCATCAACTTCCTGGCAGGTCTTCTGGCTCCTCACATGATTGATTCCTTCTCATCCTTGCAGTCTCAGCTGACTCATTGCTCACTCAGAGGTCATCTCTGACTGCTCTAAAGACTAGGTCCTTTTCCTTGCAATCTGCTTCCTTCAGCACAATTAATATAATTTGTAATTATTTGTAATGGCTATATTAACATCTGGTCATTAGATTTTAATCCTTTGCAAAGTAAGACATGAATCACAACCTTTTGGGGACAGCATCTTAGCACTAGTCCAGTGTCTGACCTATGCTAAGTGCCCAGCAGCTACTTGAAGAGCAGTTGAATGCTTATCTTTGTGTTTCCCAGTGGGCTCTGCACTGGCATCTAGTGAGGGCTCGCTGATGAATCGTGTGACTGCACTTTACAAACTGTAGCCAGTGCTCACCTTCTTCTTTGTCCCTCTACCCAAACGGCCACTCTGCTTCTCCTTCTTCAGATATTACTAATTTATGTGTTTTGGTTTTTGTTCACATTCCCTTTCCTAAGACAAAGCTATCCGAGAGCCAAGATTTCTGTGTGATGTAATCACATACTTGGCACTTGTTAAATCAACAGTGCACACTAGAGAAAGAAGTCATTAAGAATCAAAACATGAGAGAACTGCAGTCATGTTTCACTTTACACCATGAACTCAAATTTTCTAGATATGCTGGCTTTTTATTTAATTTCTAATAATATCTGCTACCAGACATTGCATTACACTAAATTATTCCATAACTTTTCTTTTTTTATTTTAAAGCTAGGGTTATCTGGGAAGGGGAAATATTTCTTTTTTAAGATTTATTTATTTATTATGTTTTAGTATGCATTATGCTTGCATACCAGAAGAGGACACTAGGCTCGCACACTAGATGGGTGCGAGCCATCATGTGGTTGCTGGGAACTGAACTTAGGACCTGTGGAAGATCAGCAGCCTGTGTTCTTAACCCCTGAGACATTTCTCCAGCCTTCTTAAGATGATGTTTTGTTACTGTTTTAGAAGCAAAAGAAAAAAGAAGCATTTTATTGAAAATTACCAACATTTAACAATTATAAAAATGCTCCTTATTTTAGGAAAGTAAAAAATTACTTAAAATTACTGTGGTTTTTTTTTTTTTAGTGAAAGTGCTATTTCTATTTTATGTGGGCAGGTGTTTTGCCTATATATATGTGTGTGTGCATCACATACATTAAGTGCCCTCAGAGGCCAGAAGAGGACACTGAATCTACTGGAATTGTAGTTATAGGTGGTTGTGATCCACCACGTAGGTGCTGGGAACTGAATCCAGAACCTCTACAAGAGCAGCCAGTGCTCTTAACTGCTGAGTCATCTCTCCAGTCCTGAAAATTTTCTTAATCTCACTAAGATAATATTGGTTAATGCTTTATGTACTTTCTCTTATGTCTAAAATATTTATACATTCTGTTTGAAGCAGAAAGCATGCTATAACTGTTATGAAGAGCCATGTTTGTGTTTGCAACTGTTTTATTTCCGTGTAAGAACTCCTACTATGCTGGCTGAGTTCTCATGATTACTTTGTGTTCTAGGTTGTGCTGGTTATCCTTACAGATGAGGAAACTGAGGCATCTGTAGAGCCAGTAACTAGCCTTCAGTTATACAGGAACCGTTGGAACAGGGCTTAAATGACACAGGCTGACTTCCAACCTACATTCATACTATCTTAGGTTCTTTATTTTTATTATCTATTTTTAATTTGAAATTGTGTTTCCGTAGAATATATTCTGATCAGGCTTCCTGTCCCCCAACTTCCCCCAGATTGTTCTTATTTCCTCATATTCTCAACCTCATGCCCTTTCTTTCTCTCTTTAAATAAACAAAAACAAGGAACATACGTGTTATTCCTTCCTCTCCTTGTCTATATCAAGAACATTTCCCCCAGTATTATACAGTATTCTCAATATTACCTGTGAAGGCTGTGTCCTGTTTTTGCTACATGGACCCTCTCTTTCTTCTATTTTTAAAGAGCTGTAGAGGACTGCACCTTTTTGTCTGAATTTTTCTATGAATGATTCTATACTAACTCACCTTGAACACAAGTCCTTGCATGTCCTTATGGTGTCTTTCTTAGGGTAAATTTGACAGAATGGCATGCGAAGTCAAGCACAAGTGTTTACCTTAATGCGTTCTCGAGGAATATCTTTAAAGAGAGAGCGGTATTTCAAGTTTTTTCATCTAGAGTGTTTGACAGTTGTTTTATGAGTGTTTCAAAGTATGATCTACCTCTATTTCTCCTTCTATTTGTCAGATGTTCATTTCTGTTTCAAATTCATTTCTGCTCACCTGTACAAGTGAAACTGTTCCTGAACAGAGACATTCTGACTACTCATGACAATTAGAAATTCAGGGTTCAAATTCAGACAAAGTTAAACAAATCTGTATACTTAGCACTGCAGGCAAATTCGATTGTATTTCCAGCCAAACAAAGATCTTGCTTTATGAAGACACAAATCTCATTAGTCTATGTCAAATTGTTTTTTAAATACATGCCTTTTGGAATAATTCAAGCTCCCTCTTGCAGGAATTAATCCATCTTCGTTTTGCCATTTGTAATTGCCGACCTGACAAGCCTTTACTGGATTTGTTTTGTAGTATAAAGTGTTTAAGGTGGAAAATTAACATTATGAGATAAACTGTCACCTTTTGGGTGAAAACACTCAGCATCATCACCTCCTGAAGTGGCAGCCCAACTCTTCCGATGGATGGATACATGGTGCTATTCTGGAAAAAGGGTTCAGTGGGCCATGCCCTCCCTGTTTGAATATTCTAGGCAAGGTTACACCTGAGGTTGCTGAGGTGGGTGCTGGGTGTGCATGCGTGTGTGCGCTTGTATGCTTATGCGTTTTCGCATACATGCACAAAGCTACTTGCAGAGTTTGAGAGTCAGGACTCTAAAACATGCACATCATCATTTTGTTTCTCATTAACCACAATTCTCAAAAAAAGATTCTATTGTAATTAATTTAAATTTATTCAATGGGCATTGTTGAGCACAGTCTGAACTGAACACTGGGAAACAGACTAGAATGAGAAATACAAGGGCTTCAGGGCGCAGTGGACAGATCAGCCAGGCAAGGAAGTAATTGGAGATCAGGAATACTGGGACCCATGCTATACTATCCCCACTAAAGATGAGTACAAATGACAGTGTCAGGACTGATCAGCCAGGGAGAAACTAGAGCAAGTACCACAGAGAAGTGGCACTCATACGTAGTCCACCTGGCTGTATTACAGAAGGAATAAAATATTCAAAGGCACAGAAGCAATGAAGTGGCATGGAAGTCAGAAATTGTTGAAGGTCAGGGAGTTGGAAGTAGCCCTTGTTCTGGTTGTGGGACTCTTGGAAGGGGCAGCTGGGAATAACAACTATGGGCCACCTTGTATTAAATTCAAGATGGAAAAACTGAAAGGGTCACAAAAAATTCTTCAGAAGCTGCCTGAGAGTCTATTGCCAGGACTGACTTGTTTGTGGTTAGTCTTGAAAGAATTTCCCATTCTTTCAGGTGTGAGTATTCTCTGGAAGCTGTTTATTATGTGTTAACTGTACTGCTACAGGATTTCCCTTCTCCCCTTTCCCCTACTGTCCTCTTCCATGACCCCCATGCTCCCAGTTTACTCAGGAGATCTTGTCATTTTCTCCTTCCTATGTGGATCCATACCTGTTCCTCTTAGGGTCCTTTTCGTTGTCTAAGTTCTCTGGGATTGTGAATTGTAGGCTGGTTTTCTTTGCTTTATGTCTAAAAGCCACTTATGAGTGAGTACATATGATATTTGTCTTTCTGGGTCTAGGTTACCTGACTCAATATGTTTTTTCCTAGATCTGGTTTCCTTTCAGATTGTATAAATCTTTTATCTTTTGGTAGTTTTTCAGTAGAGTTGAAAAACTACCAACTTGCTAAGTTAAAGTTACACAGGGGTTGAGCCTAAGAGATGTCAATGTAATAGTTTAGGTAAATTTCCGCGAATAGATTTACTGAATCTAAGGCTGTAATCAATTCTAAGCTCCTGTTGTAGTATACATTTCTGAAATAGATAAACCAGATTGTAGTGTGTGGTAGTTTGAATAATAAAAAAAGGCCCCTAAAGGGAATGACTCTATTTGGAGGTGTGGCTTTGTTGAAGTAGGTATAGACTTATTGGAGGAAGTGTGTCACCGTGGAGGCAAGCCTTGAGATCTCATGTATGCTCAAGCTACTCTCAGTGTCTCAGACAACTTCCTGTTGCCAGTTGAACATGTAAAACTCTCAGCTACCTCTCCAGCACCATGTCGGCCTACATGCCACATGTCACACCATGATAACAATGGATTAAACCTCTGAAAATATAAGCCACCACGATTAAATGTATTTCCTTTATAAGAGTTGCTGTGGTCATTGTGTCTCTTCACAGCAATAGAAACCCTAACAAAAGCATAGTGTCATAAGTAATATATGAATATATATCCATCATTCATCACAATGTTCTTAATTGGCTGTTGTCATTTTAAAAGATTTTATGGGGCAATTTAATGAAGGTTAGATCATTTTCACTGTAACGTGAGTTTCTTTATTTACTAGTAAGGTCTCATGATTTCCATTCACTTAATAGTGCTATTTCTATTGTGTGACGTCATTATCAGGCTGGTGCTGCAATCCAAAAGGAGGGAAAGGAAAGGGTGAATTTTGCAATTGTGGTCGAAGTGGGGAGACAAGTGCAGGACACTGATGTTCTCAGTACCTGTTTGGATTACATCACTTTGTGGAAAATGGAAAAAAAAAACTTACCCCCGGTTGCTTAAGTGAAAAAGGGAATTCAGCAATTAACCCTCTCCAAATTCTGCCAATAGATTTGGCTTCTAGTTCATCTCAGTGCTCAGATGGTACTCTAGGGGCCTGTTCTGGGTTCTGCGCTTTCCATGTTAACATGGAAGCCCCAGTTTCTGGTGAGCTCACACCTGATGGCTGTAGAGAAATTATAGAGGGATCTATGTCCTCTAATTCCAAGTAAGGTTTCTGACGGAAGAATATCTTCTCTTGCCTAATCTCCTTGGGTTTGACTGGGTTACCTCAACATCCTGCACCACTCACCAAACCTGGAGAATATGGTGTTTTGATACGCTCAGACCTGTGTGGAAAGATGGATTAGAATTTCACCCATAGGACAATCTGCAAAGTTCAGTGAAATGAACTTACAGTAAAATGTTGCAAATTCAGCATGAAGTCACTTTTGGGAAAGATGGGTGTTTCGTGATGGGTACCACAGTGGAGATAAAAGCGGAGAGACACAACAGGCCCATAAATGCTATTGCTTTAAGTGGTCTACACTGCCTCTGATTAAGTCTTGACTTTCCAGCCAGCAGTAGAGACAGTGTTAGGTAGACAGTGAGAAACGAGCAGGGATTGAAGATTCTTGAGCATGGACCCACCCACATCAGCTTTGGGCCTTGCCTCCTCTGTTCTTGACAACACACTAATTAAACTAACTAACTAGTTAATTAGTTTAAAATTAATTAATTTTGCCTCCGGATGTCTGTTTCCCCTCCCTCCTCTCTTTCCATTACCTCTCCCACCTCCCTTCTGCCCCCTCCCATCCACTCTTCTGTTTCTGTTCAGAAATGAGGAGGCTTCCCATTCACTCCTCTGTTTCTGCTCAGAAATGAGAAGACTGCCTATGGATATGCCCATAGCATATCAAGTTATAGTAGGACTAAGCACCTCCCCAGTATAAGGAATAGGGTCCCAAAAGTTAGCAAAAGTGTTAGAGACGACCCCGGCTCTGACTGTTAGGAGTTCCACAAGAAGATCAAGCTACACATTTGTCTCACATAGGCAGAGGGCCCAGGTCAGTCCCATGCAGGCTCCCTGGTTGTTGGTCCAGTCTCTCTGAGCCCCTATGAGCTCAGGTTAGGGGATTCTATGGGTTTTCTTGTGATGTCTGTGACCCCTCTGGCTCCAACAATCTGCCCCCTCTCCTGTCAACAGGATTCTCCAGCTCAGCCTAATGTTTGGCTGTGAATCTGCATCTGGACAATGCTCTAATTTTAAGCAATGAAAGAGTGTCATAGTTGCTGCTCCTTAAAATTCAAAGGGGTCAGGGATTTAGAATCAGGGCTTTGGTGAGGTCTATTAAAGAAAAACTCATCCCTCCTAGCCTGGCTATTTCTATAACTTCATTTTTTCTTCTTTCTTTGCATTTTTTTTGGGGGGGGGAAGTACTCTGTTGCCCGATGTTTGATGAAAGGGGTTAGATCTGAGTTGTATCTCTGTCCCTGGGTGGAGATGAGGCTTCTGATAAATAACAGAAGCCTGGCACTGGGCAGGAAAAGGCACCCAGAAAACCTGTGTGTTCAGGAATTTGAAAAAGTGTAGAGCCCTCCTAACATGAGGTTGGCATAGTGGTGTGTGTCATTACTATCACCCACTCAAAGTATGCCCTCATAATGGTTTTTTTACTCCTTGACGGCAAGCTCTCCACAGAGGTCTCTGACCTGTTACTTTCACCACTTGAGAGTGTGACCCCACAGTGGTCTGTCTGTCATTGCCACCCTCACCCTTGAAGAATGTGGCCTCTGCAATGGTCTCTCTGCCATTGCTCACCTGTAGATCTTTAATGAGTTGGTCACGAAGTCGCGCTATTTCAATTGCAAACTTGCCCACTTCTTAGCCTTTACATGCTGAAGCGGGGCTCAGAAAAAACACATTCCCTGTAGTGGGTGCCGTCCTGCTGAGCTCTGCCAATGGTGAAGGGGAAACTGGGAATCTAGAGGAGGGAGGGACTTGTTCCTTCCTGTTTAGGTCACTGTCATGCCTCTTTATCATGGCACTGACCCTTGTGCCCAATAGCAGCAGTTGGTTCCAGTTTATAGCTCCTCCGGCACTCTTGGAACTTGTCATATGATGATCCTGAGACCTTGTCCGTACCTGCTGGTCAGCCTCCGCTGGGAGATGTGAATCTCAACTCTGTCAGATTCTTTCAACAACATCAGTCAGGGTTGTCCCCCTTGCTCCTCCACCCTTCCTCTAATCTTTATTTCATGCACTATATGCTTTAGGACATATATTCTTATTTACAGCCATACTTTTAGAATAAAATTTAAAATTGCATTTGTTATTTTATTATTATTATTATTATTACTATTGGTTGTACATGTGTGTTTGTATGCATATGTGTGTGTGTATGTGTGTGTATTTATATGTGTGTATATATGTGTGTATGTATGTGTATGTGTGAGTGCACATGCCATAGTTCATATGTGGGGGTCTGACAACAAACCTTATCACTAACCCCTTGTTTCCCAAGCCCTCAGAAAATTAACTGTTTCCTGAATATCTTCTATATTCTGGTATCTTCTTTTGCTCTTGTCAATTTCCCACCACATGGTAATTATTTAATAGATTATTTAAATTAATTATTTTCCTGAAGATAACGGTGGAGTTCCTGTTTCCTGGCTGTTCTCTGACTGAGTAGTCCCCACGTTGGTCTTCCTGCATTGTCTTGAACTATGCCTGGAAAAGATCATCTTTATGGGAAATTAATACCAAGTACCAAATTAATTCCTAATTCTCAGAGGACAAAGTCCAAACCTTGAGGTTTACCACTTTTCTGTAGTGGCTACTCCTTCTGTTAAGGCTACACCTTAGTTCCTGGATGTGTGGTGCTTTCCTGACTTCTAGGGTGCCATGCTCCATCACTGCCAGGCCACAGATCATGCCATTCCTTCTGCTAGCAATGTGAATAACTTCCATTCCCCCCTGTAGATCTTTAATGAGATAGTCACTAAGTTACTGTATTTTAGTTACAAACTTGTCCTTATTTCTTAGCCTTTTCATGTTGAAGCTGAGCTCAGAAAAGCACATTACCCATAGCTGGGTGCCTTCCTGCTGAGCTCTGCCAGTGGTGAAGGAGAAGCTGGGAAATGGGTAACTCGTATGTACTTTTCAGGCATTAGCACAAGTGTCTCCCCACTTCTCTGTGGCATGCTGTACTGTCCCTCTGACCACATACATTATTTGTTTATCTCTTTAAAGGATAAATTTTAATTATGTGTCTATGTGATGCATACATATCTGTGTGGCTTTGTGCATGTGTGAGCACAGGTACTCAAGGAGTATAGAAGATGGCACCAGATTCCTTGGAGCTGAAGTTACCCGTGGTTGTGAGTCACCCGAGGAGGGTGCTGGAAACAAACACTGGTCCTCTGGAAGAGTAGGAAGTGCTCTTAACTGTGGAACCATCTCTCAAGCTCTAGTATTTGCACACACACACACACACACACACACACACACACACACACACACACATATCCCTGTGGATTGCAAGTACCTTGGGAGCTGTCTGGAGCTCAATAGGTACTTTATTATTTACTATTTAGATATTTAACAAGAACTTCCTTAGACCATTCCAGTGCTTTCTTTTTCCCTTTTATGGAGCAAGGACAGAAATTGCAGATATCATTGCAGCTGATCTAAGCCAGGCCTGTGATGAGTACTGAAAGTTTCGTCCCGATCCAAAGGACAAGTTTAATATTGTGAAAATTGCCAAAGTGAGACTCGAGGGCAACAAACAAGGTGCCTTGCAGACCTGGGATGTCTTCGGCGCTTCTGTGTGTCACTCCAGTGATGGGGGTACACAGAGATCAGCTCCCAACTCACTGGGTTAAAAGCCTTCTCATCACCCCAGCAGCTGCAGACGCCGCTCTAGTGATAAGCTGTGGAGGAAAATGAGACCATGTCAAGCTCTTGCCGCATGATTTCAGGATGCTAATGAGAGGCACTGGCTTCGAGAGGAAAATCGAACGCACCTGGCTTTCTGAGGCTGCACCAAGTGCTGATAAAACAGACACTTGGTGGTACACATTGGCTTTGCTTCCAGCTCCATCAGGAGATAGGACCCTTGGTGCAATTGTTAGTTTATTAATCCATAAAATGGTACTGTTGGCACCTATCTCATTTTACTTATTTATTTAGAACTAAATAGGGCAACTGGCTTAAGGGATCCAGTATTGAATTGAGAAATATCAGTAATATTTGGAAAATGTCTGAGTAGCCAGAGCTGCTCTTATCCATCCATTCATTCATTATTTATCCAAAAGCTATCATTGATTGTGTCTAGTAAATGCTAATGATACAAAGGCAAATAAATTATGAAAATATTCTTCCAAGCATGGAGTTGGGACAGGAGAAGGTAAAAGCATGTCAATAAACAACAGAATGCCAGTTTGGGGCAGGAAAAGTAGCTTAGTGGTGGAAGATTTGCCTAGCATGTATGATGCCACAGGTTCAAATCCCCAACACGGTTTTGTCAATTGGCTTATTAATGTCCTTCACAGTGTTTTTTATTTGTTTGTTTGCTGTCTCAACCATAATAATATGTGACATTTCTTGACTATGTTCCTTGAGTGTTCATTCAAGAACAGTTCCTTGCTTTTACTTTGATTTTTGTGCCTTTGATGTCTTGGGGGGTTTAGGCCAGTTGTTTTGTAGAAAGCTTTGGCTCTGAGTTGTAATTTTCTGACTAGATAGTTTTAAAGACCCTGCAGCCCCCACACAGCATAGCTAAAAATGGAACCTACGTTTCCTGACCCCATGTCTTGTTAACTTTCTTTTTAAATTTCCGGGAGAGTTGGAGGCCAAAGACCTCATGTTGTCGCCCCAGACCTGTGCTCTTACTGCAACCAGACTGTTAAGGACAGCCGTACTGACATGACAGTAGCCAGTGAAAACGCTTCCTCTCACATGAACACAGCTGCTTTCTTAGCCACCATCTAGCGTTCCCGGGTAGGGCAATAAGTTTTTAAAAATCTGTAGTTGTTTCATTACTTTTTGATTTTATCTCTCAAGGTGATAATTTGTCCTCTTTTAGTAGAACCATTTGAAGAATACTCAGGAAAATTAGAGTAAATAGGTTAGAATTCTCTAAAATCATTTTGGTTTTGTTATGAAGTATTTTTCAAAGCTGTCGGACACTGAAAAAGCTGCACTGAACTTTAACTTTTTTCATCAGGAAAGTTCTTTTTAAAAGGCGAACAATTGCCGCAGCTAATATATAATTTACCCAGATGTTGGGCACTTTAGTATATTGACATACTTGGAGTTCACTCACAAAATTTTCTCCAAGAAGTGGGGAGACAAAGGGGCAAGCAATTGGTGTTCTTAGCTCATGTTCTGCTTCCCTTTATGAACTGAGCCACAAGCACATTTTAAAATTTGTCTAGGTGCTATTATACAACACACACACACACACACACACACACACACACACACACACACACACACACTCCAAAGAGCAATTCTACAGATCAGCCCTAAGAGAACTCTGCTACCCACAGCTCTTGCACAAGTGGTTGCTCTGAGGTTCCAGAAGTGAGGTTGAGAGGATAACTCTCATGGAGTTGAGGGAAGACCCAAGTCTCCCACTTGATCCTAGTTACTTTTTGGCATGATGGTAAGGTTGGACAGGAAGTTTTACATATTATATATCTTAACGAGGCAAAGAGATATGGATGGGTTGTTTATGCTATATTCATTATAATTAATTTTTAACGTCCCCTCCTTGTATGAGCCAGGCATAGGGATAGGTGGTAAAGTTAAAAATAAATAACTCAGGTATGGTCTTTACCATATATATCTGTATATGCCCCAGGGAACTTAGAGTGTTTTGTACCTTGAATGTGGGTGAGGTGATTATTTAGGCTGTGTACAGGGTTCTATAGGAAGGCACATACTAAGGCTTAGGAGATGTACCTGTGGGTAGGGTGAAATGTGACATTTACTCCATAAGAAACACTTACATCTCAGAATGCAAGAGGAGCTCTCAACCTGCATATTCACATGAGTTCCTCCCTCATCAAATATGGCAAGCTAATGGCAGGGGACTTTTCAAAGTCTGTTTGCATGTACACCTTCCTAGGCCTAGATGGAGGGGGGAGGGCCTTGGTCTTCCCACAGGGCAGGGTACCCTGCCCTATCTTAGGACTGGAGGGGGAGGGTGACTGGGGGAGTGGGAGGGAAATGGGAGGAGGAAATTTTGAATGATATTATTTATAAAGCAAAAAAAGTAAAAAATATAAAAAAGAACATTGATATTAGGGACCAAGGAGACCAGAGAGGCCAAGCAGGACTTTTGGTTTTTCCTTAGAAAATCTCTGAGGATTCTAAGATGAAAACTGTGCAGTGCAGGGGAACTAATAACCTTGAAATTAAAAAAATCATCCCTGGTGACTCTGCAGAGAAGGACTTCCCACCAGCCCCCATGAGTCCGTGGCTTTCTACTCTTTTTCTTTACATGGACAACTTTTCAAGTTTTTTTCAGTGGCATTTATTATATATTTATCATAAGCATTCACCTCTCTCTCTCTCTCTCTCTCTCTCTCTCTCTCTCTCTCTCTCTCTCGCTCTCTCTCTTTCTCTCTCTCTCTCTCTCTCTCTGAGGGCTGCCTTACACCTCCTAGATAATATTTTACAACAAGTCTGAAGCAGATATGGGTCCACAGGGTCATGATGAGGTAATTGAGCTACTTAAAGGGAGAAAGAAATTATAGCGGGGGAATGTGTGATGTGTGATATGGTGGAGTTTGTCCTCCAAGGTCATACCCATGCCAATGAAGGGTTCTGGGAAGAAGTGATGGCCATGTTGAGACCTGAAGGCATTTGGATAGGAACTGTTCTCTAGACTGCATAGAGAATATTCACAAAGCACTGGCCACTAGGGAAAACTTGATGTATTGTATCAGAGAAACTAAAAGTACTTCGGTTGTCTGAGGACGAGCAGAAATGGGAGATATGAGAGATGAAGTTGTCAAGTGAAAGATTTATGTGTCTTTTTTTTCTTTCTCCCATTGATTCCCTGATCCCAAGGCCAGGAGAGGCTATTGAACTGCAGGAGGTAGAGACAGGAAGGCTCAGATGTATATTTCAGAAATAACAGATAGACTGTAATGGTATAGAGAGACAAGAGGGGCAAAACTGGAAGTAGATAGATTGGGTATCTCAAAATAGTAGGATAGTAGCTTTTAGGGTGAGGAGAGGGAGAAGGGCGACAGAAGATCTTGAAATGAGAACAGTAAGAAGATGGTTAATTAGACGTGGAGAATAAGGATTAAGGGAGAATCAGAGATAAATGGCCCAGCTTTCTTTACACTTCCTGCAGCTAATCTTAGCTTTGGACTTTGTAATTTCTCTTATCCTCAAGGCTAGGACTTCAGGTCTTGGCATTAGCCTTTGGTGCTCTGGTGGTTGTTTGTGTCCTGGTTGTGCCGGTAACACCATGACACGTATCTGAAATTGGAATATTGGTCATTGTCTGTTGACTTAGGTTTTCTGTCCTGCCCGGCCCTACAGCTGTTAAGTTCCAAAGAATCACACAGAGGTCTACATTAGTTATAAACTGATTGACCCTTTAGCTCAGGCTTCTTATTAACTCTTATAATTTATATTAGCCCATTATTCTTGTTTATGCTAGCCACGTGGCTCAGTACCTTATTCAGCAAGGCTGTCACATCTTAGTTCTTCTGTGATTGGGCCAGGACTGCGTCCTCTTCCCAGAATTCTCTTGTTCTCATTGGCCCGCCTCTACTTCCTGTCTGGTTATCCTCCTTATGCTTCCTACTTGGCTACTGGCCAATCAGCATTTATTTAAAATATAATTGACAGAATATAGATCATTGTCCTACACCAATTGTTTATCTCCACTTGATCTTTTCAGACTTGATCTATGTTGACAGCAGTCACAGGACAATACAGTGTTTAGAGCAATGATGCTCATGCATACTGATTGTGGGTCCAAGTTCAAGATCTCTACACTTATTCTTATTTGGTCATCAGACATCAGCTCTTCCTGTAATTGACATAAAAACTTTCTGTTTTTGTGTGTATTAATATTTCTGTACACATATGTGTGCAGGTACACTTGCCTATGTATATGTAGGTGGAAGTCAGTGATTGACAGTGGGTGGAGTGTTTTCCTCTATCATTCATTCTCTATCTTAATTTTTTGTTTATTTTTGAGATTGTATTTTAATTACTTTTTTCTCTCCCATCTGTGTCCACCCTCCAAACCCTTCCATATATATATCCCCACTCTCTTTCAAATTCATGGCCTCTTTTTTCTCATCAATTATTATTGCATACATATCTACTTGCATGCACACATATATTCCTAAGTATGACCTGTTGAGTCCCATTCTTACATGTATGCCTGCAGGAGTGACAATTTGACACTGGACATCCAGTTGGTATGCCGTTCCCTGGAAAGAGTCACCTCTCATGCTCCCAGCTTTACTCAGTTGCCTGCAGTTTTTTGCAAAGGCCTCATCATCTTTTCTTCCTGGCTATTTGGCACGTTTGTTGGTGTCCTCCTTGATTAGTTTCTATTTGGGTGGTCATGTTGCTGAGAATTTATGGGTACTGCTTTTGATGTTCCTAGGAGACTCACTCTTACAGCAGTGTCCCTAATCCTCTGCCTCTTACAATCTGTGCACCCACTCTTCCTTAATGTCCCCTGAGCCTTAGATATAGAACTGTTTTGTGGATGTGTCTATTGGGACTGGGCTGCACAATTCAATGTATTGATTGGATGTGGTTTTTTTTTTGTTAATAGCCTCTGTTTGTTGTTAAGAGAAGTTTCTCAATGAGGGGGTGAAAACTACACTTATCTGTGAATATAAGGACAAATGATTATAGATTACTATTAAGATATTATGCTGGATTAATAAATTATGATTATAGATTATCCACCAACAACCACATTTTTTTCTAGCACTGATTAGTTAGGTTGGCAGTACCAGGCATATGCCTATCTTGTTGAGTCAGTCCGATTAGGAAGTTGTTGGCTACTGCCAACATATGTGTGTCAGTGATGTACTTGTAGGGTTACCATGCCATGCTGATCATTGATAGAGTTCATAGGTGTCATACCTGAGTGGGGATGTTGGTTGTCTTCCTCCTTTGGAAGCTTGCATGGTGCCTTCTGGTACCACAAAAGCTAGTCCTCAGAGAGGGGACGTATAGATCAGTTCTAGCTTAAGGGCTTCTGGGCTCTGCTTCTGAAGTGCGTGGTATCTTCAGACATAGGGACTTAACTTTCAGCTTTGGGAAATAACCAAGGGCAATAATAATAGGTTGTATGTCATGGGAGTCTCTTGGGCAGTTCTGGCTAATTAATCAGGAGAGGGCTTCTCCTGTCTGCTAGTGGGGGCTTTGTTAGGTGGTCTTTGGCTCTTGGAGGGAGCACCATCATGGCATTCTCTATTTATTTTTTGAGACAGGATCTCTCACTGAAACTAGAGCTTGCTTGCTGTTTTGCTTAGGCTGGTTGGTCCGTGAGGCCCTGGGATTTGCCTGTCTTTGCCCTATCACCTCTAGCACTGAGGTTATAACAGTGTATCATACATGTCTATCTTTTATGAGGGTTATGGTTACTCAAACTCTATCTCTCCAGTAAATGCCTCATGTTTTAGCCGTGGTCTTACTATGTAGCACTTGATGGCTTGCAGACCAGCTGGCCTGGATCTTTCGGTGATCCACCTGCCTTTGCCACCCCCCTCCCCCGAGTGCTGGAATTAAAGGAGCACCATTACACCTGGCTGTTTTCTTTACTTTTATGAAACAGAATTTTACGCTCTTCTAGGCTAACCTTAGACTAACTGTATTACTCCAGCTTTAGAACCCCCAAACCGGATTATAGCTGTGAAATACCATGCCTGCATTGACTCCACATTTTTTTCAGCTGTGAAATAACAGAGTTATTGAGGCCATGAGCATTAGATGGAGGAATAAACGTGAAACACAGTGCATCATGTGTCAAGCACAGAATGAAAGTGACCCAGGGAAAGGAAGGAGAAAACGCCGCGCCAAAGGCTGACAGCATTTCTTAGATTTGGGTTACCTGTCATTTTCTCTTCCACAACCTACAAATATGATATAACACAGGACAATGAAAGAAGCCATTTGGGTTGAAAGACAGAAAGAATCTTTAGCAGAGTGACATGACGGGTATGTTAGAAGGGACCAACTTGACTGTGTCTAGTTTCTGATTGATTTATCAAAGCCAAAGTTAGGGTGAATCCAGAGGCTTTCTCCATGCCAAAAGTCTTGCACCTGCCTCCTCCACCCCAAGACTCTTGTCCCTTTCTCATGATCATTTCTTATTCATTTTTCCATGCCCCCATCTTTAATCTCAGCTTTCCCTAGCTGTCCCTTATTCTTCATTCTGTGGCTGTTTTCTTGTCTCTTCCCATAAGGTAGCTTTCGAAGGTGTTTGCATTTTTCCAATTTCAAGCCCTGCTGATGATCTCAGTGCTTTCTGGAATCTCATCTCTAAGGGTCATTGGACCACGCTATCTAAAGTCATCATATCAATGTCCCTGCAGAGAGGCTGTGTAAGTAATACTCATTTGATAGTAACAACCACAGAATAACACACAGTCTGCATCACTTCCCTGTGCTGGAGCTACAAGGTCAGCAGCTGTGCAGACTGGTCAGAAACAGCATTCTAATTGGTCAGCTTCTGCACAGGAAGGCTTACTGTGGGCTACTTTGTCATCCTCTCCCAGTTCACGTATTAATTCTCGAGCTCTCTGTACTTCAGAATGTGTGTAGCTGGGGCAAAGGACTTTGAAAAAGAGACTAAGTGCAAAATTGAAGCCATCAAGGATGAGCTCTACTCCATGGTGGATGAATGGTGCCCTTTTAAGAAGAAATTTAGAGATATAGATACTGTGGTGATTTCAACCGTTATGGACCCCATAGACTCACGTATTTGAATGCTTGGACCATAGGGAATGGCATTTTTAGGAGGTGTGACTTTGTTGGAGTAGATATGGCTTTGTTGGAGTTGGTGTGGCCTTGTTGGAGGAAGTTTGTCATTGTGAAGGTGGGCTTTGAGGTTTCATATATGCTCAAGCCATGACCAGTATGGCAGTCTCTCCTTTTTGCTGCCTGTGGATCAAGATGTAGAACTCTCAAATCCTCTACCACTATGTCTGCCTGCTTACTATCATGTCCTGCCATGGCAATAGTGGACTAAACCTCTGAAACTGTAAGCCACCACATCGAATGTTTTCCTTTAAAAGAGTTGCTGAGGTCATAGTGTTTCTTCACAGTGATAGAAACCTTAACTAAGACAGATTCCAAGGACAGACACACAGAGAGGACAGGCCAGGTGAAGACATAGGGAGAAGGTGAATACTTCAAGCCAAGGAAAGAGACCTCAAAGATACCAAGACCTTGGACTTACCTAACTGTGAGAGAGACAATTTTTATTGTTTAACCCGCTTTGTCTTCAGTGCTTATTATTAGCAGTTGTAGGAAACCAATGCACCAGACCATCAAGATTGATAATTATTTTATTACATTTTTACTAAATTCTTCATGTTGCATAGGTGATATCATTTCAGCTTTACTTATGTGGTGAATATTATCACTTTCATGCATATGGTGGAAATGAGGTTCAGAGACAGAAACGATATATACCCAGTGAGTCAAAGCCAAAGAGCTAGCAAAGGGTGGAATTGGATATGGATCAAAGTTTTTCTGCTCCTGGTGACTGTTCTCAGCCAAGAGCTACACTGCCCAGAGAGGCTGGTGTTCCCAGACTGTCCCATCCCCTAATGTAAGTAACATTCCTTTCTTTCCTCCACAGTACTAGCTCAATTTGTAGTCATAATTTGATTCTCTGATATTTTTTTTTATCCACGTTTTTCTTTCTCACCGGTCCATGTGGTGCTGTGTTGATAATCATGATGATGGGATCATCTTGGAAGCAAGCAGGGTAGAGATGGTCCTTGATTTTTCTGCCTGGTGACAGCCAACCAGCCCTTCACATGTGGGGAAATGATCGACCTCAGTGGGCTTTGGCAACAAGAAGGAACTACTGCTGGGCTCTTTAATGTATCCCTTGATATGGTCTACACGTGGCCTTAGGGGTGGAGCGTGCCATTGAACCTTACCACCTGGCAAACACCAGTTCTCCTACCCTTTCTCTAACCCAGGGCTCTAGAATATGTTTTCCCATTCTGTAATTCACTTCAGGGCAGGAAACTGTACCTTTCATGGCTTTTTTTTTCTTCCCATACTGCGAGACTCTCTTCCCTGCTTAATATATCTAGGTGAAGTGGCAGCTGCTTACTCTGTGCGTGATAGAGTCTTTAACAATAAAACAACTAAAGCAGGTGTGTTAGAAGAGATGGCAGCTCTTCAGTCAAGATCCCGGCAGATGCTTGTATGGTCACACCATATTAATCATCCACTTCAGGGTGGGTAACAGTGTGGTCATAATGGTTATGATTTTACCAATGATGCTCCCTCATCAGAGATGGGAGCACTGTGCACATGTCTCCTCCCCCACCCCCAAACAAAACCATTTGAAAACTATCCACCTCCCGAGGACTGAGTTTCATAGAGGCAAGACTATTTCTCTCTATGTGCCTTTTCAAGGTTAGGTTTACTGCTTCTCTTCCATGTTATCTCCCCATTTAATGCTTTCAGAAAGAATGAATAGTAGTCTACATTTTTATATTCTCAACACCATTCCGGAATAATTCTATTCAGTTCTTTGTTGTTCTCTCTCTTTTTTTTCCAAGTTACAGTTTTAAAAATAATCTAGAACTAATTTGTCTAATGAATATGCAATTATTGCAAGAGTCTTTTGAAGTTTTTGAAAAGCACCCGTCAGCATCTTTCTGGGACGTGGTGATGAATGTAGCATCAAGCACTTGGAAGCCGTTTCTAATTTGGCATTAGCAGGTATAATTTTTTGCACATTTCAAAGCTGGGAATGATGCAGTCAATTACTCTGAACTCATCATAGTTAGCTCAGTGCAGTTGCTTTCTAGACTAGCTCCTTCAGCTGGTGGATGAGAGGTACCACAGCTTTTACCAGAGCCATAACAGAGTACACAAGAAGGGGCCGCAGGTTTGTTCTATACAGCTCATATCAAGAGCTTGCTAATGACAGCACTTAGAATGGATCAGGCTGCCCACGGGTCCTATTAGTCACACGTGTCAAATGCGTGCAGCAAGGGGAAGCTCTCCATTATGATTTAGGGGAAAGAGACATGGAGTTGGAAGGGTGGGGAAACGGGTTTGGAAGGAGCTGTGGAGAGAAGTCAGGGGTGAATAAGATGAAAATACATTCGATGCCAGAAATTATCAAAAAGTAATGATATTGTCTAAAACATGGACTTGACCAAGAGTCTACCCACAAAGAGTCTATCTTCTGGTGGAAGACAGAAAACAAATAATTATTGTATGTATCTAAGAAAACTCTGCAAAGGGACAAGATTGAGGGCCATGCCCTGAAAGCAGAAGCAGGAGTGGGGGGCATTTCTATCTTGGTTGACATAATTTGTTTTCAGAAAGGAGCTGACTTCTCCACCCAGTTTCTTGTTTCCTACCTACTGTTTATACCATGTTTGTGAGCGTGACCCCTGGATAGAATTTTCTGTGATTTTCTCCTACCTGTGTGCTTTTTCCTAGAACCCGAGCAAAGAAATCAGCTGGACTTTCTGCATTGCTGAAGCAGGCAGAAGCAGCCCAACCCCCAACCTTGGGATTCATTAACTTCTGCTGTCAAACCGCCAGTGGTCAGGAGGGTGTGAAAGGCACTATGCCCCCCTGCCCCCCCCACAACCCTTGCTGGGCAGAGGCTGTCACCATCCCCCATAAAAGTGGTACCAGGCCTGCTGCTGAGCCCCAGGACATGACCCTTCATAAACCATTGTCTTGCTGGACTGTTTAGCCAATCAGAACAGCGATTTCTCCCATACCCAGTTGTCATTACACACGTATCATCATCTGGCCTGAGCAACAGCAGTCTTTTGGTCGTGGGAACAGAAACATCACAAGAGAGTTTACTAGAAGGGTCTCAGAGACCAGATCCAGGAAGCAGAAGCATCCTCTGGAGCTAAGCTATTTACTGTGTGTGTGTGTGTGTGTGTGTGTGTGTTTTGTAATTTCTTTCTTTGGATCTTATTGTCTTGTGTCCCTGGTTGTTTCTGCATATCTGATTGTTTTCCCCTTTCTCAACCAGTCATTTGGGAAATTATCTCTTTTCAAATGCTCATGGTTTCCATGGTGCAAGACACCTTCTCCATCTGAGCTACCTAAACAAGAAACTCAAGCAGAGCCTTAGTTCTTTTGCTGGGGGACACAAGCTTGTTTTATTTCAAGCTGGGTTCAGGCAGCCATGATCATGGTAGGGATCATACCTTCTCCAGAGGTCTTCAGGTCGCCATCCTGCCTCCAGTCCTTGAGTCGGGGTATATTTAAAGATGAGGAAATTGAGGAACAGACACTCATACAAGTAATCATTGATTTATTAACTAGCAATTTAACATGAAGATAGCTTTCTCTGTGGGTCTGTGCTACATGGTAAGCATTTTTAGGGAGGCTTTGCCTGTGGAAGTTTTCTGTATCTTCTTGGAATAAATGGAATTCACTTAAGATCATATAAAGAATAAAATTGATGAAATTCTATATACAATCAGGCAAAACCTGAGGGTGAGGGAAGAGATATTTGGGTTGTTCTGAACTAATTGGGTTCATGTGGTGTTTTGAAAGAAAATGGCCCCCAAAGGGGATGGCACTATTAGTAGATATAGCTTTGTTGGAGTAGGTGTGACCTTGTTGGAGGAAGTGTGTCACCATGAAGGCAAGTTTTGAGGTCCCCTTTGCTCAAGCTGTGTTTTGTGTGATGTACAATTGCTTCTGCTTCCTGTGGATCAAGATGTAGAACTCTCAGCTCCTTCTCCAGCACTGTATCTGTTTGCATACCAACACAAAGATAATGGGCGGAGCCTCTGAAACTGTAAGCCAGTGACAGTTAAATATTTTCTACCATAAGAGTTGCCTCGATCATGGTATCTCTTCACATCAATAGAAACCCTAACCAAGACAGTCCACTAACGCTTCTCAAACACACAAAGAGTGTGTGAAACATCATTCCTAGCATTTGAGACTATCTTCTCGATCACATGTCTCTTCTGTAGGGGTTTTCTTTGCTACCCTAAGGATACACACATTCTGCAAAAATACTTTGCGTTATTTTAGTTAATTCCTTGTTACTTGCTTGCATGCTTGTATTTCCTGAAAGACTTTTACTTGTTGAGAATAGCTCTGGACTTATCTTCTTGGCCCCCACTAAGACTGTCATAGTGTCCTATATATTGAAGATTCCTAAACCAAGTGAGTTGAATATTTAGATCTCTTCAGTAGTTGACAGAAAATTAGGCAAACTGGTATTGTGGGATATTCACTCGAGAGGGCTGCCAAGACATGGGTTTAAGTCAATAGAAAGTCTTTATTAACTGGCTGGGGACTATATTGGGTGCTTAGGATCCCAGTGTAGCACTGAGCTTTCTTGAGGGTGATCTTTATGTACAAAAACCATGTCCTGGGTTGACATACTTCAGTTAACAAGAACAGTCAGCCAGAAGCAGAATTATAGAAGTCAAAAAGCAAAGTTAGTACATTTAGAGACTTTCCCAGCACTGTGGACTTTGATGGATTAGGATTTTGTTTTAGTTTTGACAGGTGGTGCTCTCTATGTGCTGAGTGTTCAGCCTGACTAGTGCTTCCATCATGGAGTCAGCGGTGCTAAGGTCTAGGGGCCTACTAAGGTCTGTTGCTGTTACAATGATTGTTGGTTCAAAAAAATCTGTGAGTCAGACATTCTGATCAACTAATCAGCCACTGCCCTCAATATGTCTAGTACTATTGTTTATATAATATGCTGAGCGCTACTAGGCATATGGATTTTATAATTCATTAGTTAAATCGGGAAAGCTTAATCTGTGTCTCAAAACCCCATGTGCAAAGTGGAAAGAGGAGAGAGCAGAAATGAGCAGGAATACTAGATGGTGTGACCATTGTGGGTTGTTTGTGGAAAGTCTGAGTTTTCACGCATAGCTTTCGAGTACAAGAAAAGTCACATTTCTTCTTTCAGAAACCTTTTTTATTTATTCATGCATGCATACATGTATCTCTTTCTCTCTCTCTCTCTCTTGTGTGTGTGTGTGTGTGTGTGTGTGTGTGTGAGAGAGAGAGAGAGAGAGAGAGAGAGAGAATGAGAGAGAGAGAGAGAGAGAGAGAGAGAGAGAGAGAGAGAGAGAGAGAGAGGTGTATGTGTGAACATAGGCACATGTGCCAGGGTCAGAGAACAACTTGTGGGAATTGGTCATCCTTCAACAGCAGAATTCAGGGATTGAATTCAGTTAGTCAGGATTGAAGAGCAGGTACTTTTACCAGCTGAGCCATCCGACCGGTCTCTTCATTTGTTCTGATGGATGCCACCCTCTGACGGCCTGTGTTCCTTAGGATTGTATTTTGTTGCAGTGATATTCTATAAACCATGGGGTTTTCCCAAGGGTGTGGGGGATCTCTGCAGTTTCTAGGCAGCTCCTGCAATTTGGAAAAGGCTCCCTGGGTTCCAGTCCACTTGTTCATCTCAAGGAACACTTCCAAGGCCTTCTCGAGCCCTGGTGGTAGCTGGCTGTGCATTGTTGTAGCTCAAGTTGGGCTTGAGGGCCTCCAGCCGGGTTTGTAGGAACACAGTGGTCACATTTGCCCTCCTCCTGGGGTTGAGGAAGCTTCCACTCTCCTTATTTGGATTTTCCTCTCCCATCTACAGAAGGCTGATTTCAGGCAATAGGGCTTTCTTCCAGGAAACTGATGGCTTCTGCTTCCCTTTAGTTGTTAGTAATTCCCTAAGGCAAAAATAGTCTAGAAACTTTGCTGTCTAGAAACTTTTAATGTCTTAAAATCCCACCCAGTATCCTGACCACGATAAACCAACTGATTCGCGTTCTGCTCCTAAATGTAGATTTATGCCTCAAGGCTTGGGTTTGCACTTCTCCCTATGTGGCATATCCCCATCAGTTCACAACGTGGTTCTCTTTTGTCGCAGCTGAAATGTTACTCCATAGAGGTCTTTCCAGGATGCTGTTTCTAAAGCAGATCACTCCCAACCTCAGCTTCCTATTTGTTACTTTTCACCCTATTTTTGTGCTAATTAACCATCTCTCTGTGACAAGGTATTTTGTTTGCTGTTGTATATTTAGAATTATGCGTGATGTGTACCAGCCTCCAAAGAATAGATCTTGAATGAAAGAATAATCCTTCCGTTCTTCCCACACTGGGATGCTCTTGGTGGCAAAGATAATGATGCAGGAAATATGCCACAACCCACTTTACAGTTATTTAAATGGTTGTTAATTATTATTCCAGCACTAGTTTGAAGACAAACCCAAGAGTTGGAGTAGTGAATTAAAGTGCTTTATGAAACACATAAACATGTGTCTTTATTCCCAGTACTTATGAGGCAGAGGTCTCATGTTCAAGGCCAGCCTGGTCTACAAAGTGAGTTCTAGGATAGCCAGAAACCCTGTCTCAAAAACCAAATCCAATAAATAAATAAATAACAATGATAAAAACCTACCAAAACAAAAACCAAAAAAACCTAAAATCATGTCAATACATATTGAACACAGAAATGTATATAATATACATAGACATAATATAACAATATACTTTGGAGAACTCTTTAAAAGGTCAAGTGCTTATACGAAAGAATAGTAAAGGTTAATAAAATATCTTTAAATTTATCAAGAGAAGTTGTGAATTTACAAGACTGTAGAAATATTAATTTATAGTCTAGACCCGGAGTGAGTTTAGCCTTGATCCCATCAGCACTCGGGGGAATTCCAGGCTCTCACCCATAGGATTCTGGCTCAGTAGAGCTGGGATGAGACTGAAATCTGAATCAGAAAAAGGACTAACTGGGTGATTCTGTTTAATAACTAAATCTGGGGAGTGAGTGATTAATTCAAGAAGCTTATGTAGTGTAGAATGGATCTCAAAGCAGAAAGATCTATGGGCAATGCAGACCTCTGTCACGGAGAGGAGGACAGATTTCCAAAAAGTCACTCTGGAGCTCAGTAATTTTTAATAAAATCATAAATAGTTGTCAAATTTTAAGTTATAACGTGCATTTCTCCAGACCTTAAGACAAATGGTTTTTCTCCAGTTTTCCTTTATTTTGGTTTCATTTAAACACATTCTTTCCCTCCCTCTCCGCTCCCTCTTTTCTTTTGTCTTTTTGTTTCCTTCTCTCTCTCTCTCTCTCTCTGTCTCTCTCTCTCTCTCTGTGTCTCTCTCTCTCCTTCCTTCTTTTTTCTCTCTCTTTTCTCCTGTCTGTTTGTCTGTCTGTCTTTTTCTTCTTCTTTTTTTTTTTTCCAGTCAGGGTTTCTCTGTGTAGCCCTGGCTGTACTGGAACTCTCCCTATAGACCAGACTGGCCTTGAACTCAGAGAAAAGGTGTGTGCCACCACCGCCTGGCTCACAATCATTTTATGATGAGATATTTTACACATACTGAAGTAGGAGAGCATAACAAATCCCTGTGTGTGCATCATGAAGCTTCCATATCCCGATTCACTACCACCCTGTCTTTGTGTTATTTTGATGACTATTGAAAGCATGGAACCATTTGTTGGGCAACTATTTCAATCCGTGAAAGTGGGAACTTGTCTAAGGGTTACTATTGCTGTGATGAAACACCACGACCAAAAGCAGCTTGGGTTGGAAGGGTTTATCTGGCTTATACTTCACGTCGCAGTCCATCATTGAAGGAAGTCAGTGCAAGAACTCAAACACAGAAGAAACCTGGAGGCAGGAGCTGATGCAGAGACCACGGAAATCTGTGGTGTACTGGCTTTCTCTTCATGCCTTGTTCAATCTGCTTTCTTATAGAAACCAGGACCACCACCCAGGGATGGCCCCACTGACAGTGAGGTTAGCGCTCCCCATTGATCACTAATTAAGAAAATGCCTTATGGGCTTGTTGCTTACTGCCCGATCTTCTGGAAGCATTTTCTCAATTGAGGCTCCTTCTTTTCAGATAGTTCTAGCTTATGTCAAGTTGACATAAAATTAGCCAGAGTAGAACTCTTTAAAAAATACAAGTACACTACCAGCATAATATAAAAAAGTGATGTATTGGGCTGGAGAGACAGCTCAGAGGTGAATAGTGCTATCTGCTTGTTCTTCCAGATGACCTGAGTTCAATTTCCAGAACCCACATGGCAGCTCACAACTGCCTGCAACTCCAGTTCCAAGGAGTCTGAAACCTTCACACCAATGGACATAAAATAAAATTAAATAAATTATTAAAAAATGTAGCTTTATGGGCTTATTGTTGCTGTCTGTTGTGCAATCCCTGTTTCCTGGGGGACGGGGGGGGTACGAAGACACAGAGGCAATGGCATAGACTCCAGGAGATTCCAATACAGAAGCTCTTTATTGTAAAAAAAGTTGGGGGTTTTTATGGGGTTAGGGAAATTAAGCTGCCACAGAAATGTTTCGGGTTGATCCTTTTGAAACTGGTGGTCACTGGAAGTGTGCTGTGATTGGCTAGGAGCACCACGTCATTAGTTACCATGCTTTTGGACAACTGACAGGTTGTCTTGGCCAATTTTGCTCACTCATTGTGAGTTTGCTTGTGCTTGTGCTATTGCCCCGCCTCAGTGCTGGAGACAGAACGGAGACCCCTGGATGTGTTAGTCAGGTGCTCTATCATTGAGTTACACCCAGCTTCAGATGCACCATGGTGATTCAGATTTAGAGTTCGCCAAACAATTTCTATAAAGAACCAAATTATAACGTATTTGACATTTTAAAACAACTCCTTTAAACTTAACACTCTTAGCTTGCAGGTTGTATGACAACAGGCTGTGGGAACTGTCTCATGGGCTTCTGTGTGCCGACCCCTGAGCTTACGGCTATTTGATTCTATTTGATTTACGGATAAAACCTCTTCCACACATTTTTTTTTGTAATCTTTTTTTTTTTTTTCTGCAACGGAAATGGAGTCCTAGATGTGGGCTTTCTCAGAAAAAGGGCAAATGAGTGTTAATTTTGTTTGATACTACCAATTTTTTTCAAGTGTCTTTTTTCGTTGTGTACTAGCAATATAGGAGAATGCTTATTTTCTCTAACCTTGCCAAGAGTGTAGATTACTGGTCTTTTAGATTCTTGTGATTCTGAGTGAGTGACAAGTATAGCCTTGTTTTGTATTTCTCTTCTTGTGAGGACAGGAGCCATTTATATTCCCTTTTTGCAAACTATCCGCTTACATCTCTTGGGTAGTTTTCTGAGATTATTGACTTATTTTTTCTGTTATAAAATATTAATTGATTATCAATACAAAGAGTACCCATTGTGGGATATTTGATTGCACGGTGACAGTCCTAGACTGTGTTAATAAGTTAAGTTTGATTCAAGAGGTGGAGTCAGTGACTAGCTGACCAGAATTAGTTAGTCATGAAAAAGCCTGGAATATGGATAGGAAGACCAGAAATATGGACAGGAAGGAAAAGGGAGGGACTTAGAATTCTGGGGTTCTTCGATCTGGAACATGTGAAGACAAGTATAATTGACTGGGTTTCCAGTAAGAAAGGAAAGGTCTCAGGAAGTCCCATTTATTGATTGCTGCTCTCAGTATCTGTGCTACTGGTGTTATATTTAGAAAGTGGTCTCTTGTGCCAATGTGTTCAAGACTACTTCCCATGTTCTATTCTATCAGGTTCAATGTAAATGAATTTATGTTGAGATCCTTCATCCATTTGAACTTCAGTTTTGTACATGGCAATAGATATGGATCTATTTGCAATTTTCTCCATGTTGATATCCAGTTATGCCAGCACCATTTGTTAAAGATGCTTTTCTTTGTTCATTGTACCATTTTGACTTCTTTGTCAAAGGTCAGGTATTCATAGGTATATGGTATATGGTATATATAGGTATGTGGATTAACATTAGGGTCTTCTATTCAATTTCATTGATTCATATGTCTGTTTTTTGTTTGTTTGTTTGTTTTGTTTTTTGAAACAGGGTTTTGTTGTAGCTTTGGAGCCTGTTCTGGAACTAGCTCTTGTAGATCAGGTTGGCCTTGAACTCACAGAGATCCACCTGCCTCTGTCTCCTGAGTGCTTGGATTAAAGGTGTGCACCACCACCACCTGGCCATATGTCTGTTTTTAGGCCAATATCAAGCTGTTTTTATTACTATAACTCTATTGTAGAGTTTGAAGTCAGAGATGGCAATGTCTCCAGATGTTCCTTTATTGTACAAAATTGTTTCAGCTATTCTGTTTTTTTTGTTTTTTTTTCATATGAAGTTGAGTATTGTTCTTTCAATGTGTGTGAAGAATTGTGTTGGATTTTGATGGAGGACTGCATTGAATCTGTAGATTGCTTTTGGTAAGATTGCAATTTTTGTTATGTTGATCCTACCTTTACAAGAGCATGGGCAGTCTTTGCATTTTCTAACATATTCTTCAATTTCTTTCTTTAGAGACTTAAAGTTCATGTCACACAGGTCTTTCACCTGTTTTGTTAGAGTTACTCCTAGATATTTTATATATGTGGCTATTGTAAAGGGTAATGCTTCTCTGATTTCTTTCTTGGCCTGTTTACCATTTGTATATAGGAGGGCTACTCATATATGACAGAGGACTGATCTCCAAAATATATAAAGAACTCAAGAAACTAGACAACAAAATAAAAAATAATCCAGTTAAAAAATGAGGTACAGATCTAAGCAGAGAATTCTTAATAGAAGAGTCTCAAATGGCCGAAAGACATTTAAGGAATTGCTCAGCATCCTTAATCATCAGGGAAATGCAAATCAAAATGACTCTGAGACAACATCTTATACCTGCCAGAACTGGTAAGATCAAAATTACGGAGGACAACTTCTGTGGGAGAGGATGTGGAGTCAGGGGTACACTCTTACACTGCTGGTGGGAGTGCAAACTGGCACCGTCACTTTGGAAATCAGTATGGTGATTTCTCAGAAATTTGGGTATCAATCTTCTTCAAGATCCAGCAATACCACTCCTGTACATATACCCAAAGGATGCTCAATAATACCACAAGGACACTTGCTCAACAGCAGCATTATTCATAACAGCCAGAACCTGAAAATAACCTAGATGGCCTCAACTGAAGAATGAATTAAGAAATGTGGTACGTTTACACAATACAAAATAGAGTATTATTTATCTGTAAAAAGCAATGACATCATGAAATTTGCAGGCAAATGGATGGAACTATAAAAAATCATCCTGAGTGAGGGAACCCAGACTTAGAAAGACAAACATAGTATGTACTCACTCATAAATGGATATTAGACGTAAAGCAAAGAATAACCAGACTACAATCCACAGATCCAGAGAAGCTAGGTAACAATGAAGACCCTAAGAAGGAAATATGGATCCCCTGGGAAGGAATTAGATGAGATATCCTGAGTAAACTGGAGGTAGGGGGACAGTAAAAAGGAGGGGATGGGGGATGAGAACATGAGGGAATGGGATGGTTGAAGCGGGGAGAGGGACAAAGTGGGAGAGCAATGGAAAAGAGATCGTGATAGAGCCACTATGGGGTTAGGGAAAAACTTGGTACTAGGGAATTCTAAGAGTCTGCAAGAATGACACTGGCTAAGATTCCTAGCAATAGTGAAGAGGGCACCCAAACGAGCCTTTTGCTATAATCAGATTGTTTAATACCCCAACTATCATCTTATCACCTTCATCAGGTGACTAATAGAACCAGATGCAGAGATCCACCACCAAACACCAGGTTAAGCTCTGAGAATCCAATCGAAGAGAGGGAGGAGGGAATATATGAGCAAGGGCAGTCAACACCTGTTGTAGAGGGTGTGGGATGCGTCCTGCCACCCGGCTAGCTTAACCCGAAATAATCACAAGGAAATTGTATTAATCAAATTGCTGCCTAACCCATTAGTTCTAGTCTCTTATTGGCTAACTCTTACATATTCGTTTCACCCATCTCCATTAATGTGTATTGCCACTTGACTGTGGCTTACTGGCATGAGTCTAACCAGCGTCCATCTTGGAGAGGAGAGCCATAGTGTCTGCGACACTTCCCTTCTTTTCAGCATCCTGTTCTGTCTACCCTGCCCACCTAGGGGATGCCCTATCAAAAGGCCAAGGCAGTCTCTTTATTCAACCAATGAAAGCAACACAAAGAAAGAAGAACCTCCTACACCAAACTTTATTATGGAGAAATCTACAGAGACAGCTGAACCAAGCTTGTGGAATCTCATGACCTCTAGACCGACAGCTGTGTAGCCTCTGTGGCACCAAACTAGGCCCTTCATATGTGGGAGACAGTGGTGAAGCTTGGACTGTCTGAGGGGTCTCTGGCAGAGGACTAGGATCTTTCTATGGTTCATGAGCTAGCTTGTTGAAGTCCATTCACTATGGTGGGATGCCATGCTCAGCTTAAATGCAGTGGGGAGGGGCTTGATTCTGTCCCAACTTAATGTGCCAGACTTTGTTGACTCCTCATGGAAGTCCTTACCTGCTGGGAGGAGTGGAAGGGGAAGTAGGCTGAGGGGAAGGCGAGGGGGCAGAAGGAGGAGTGGGGGGAATAAATGTGGTTGGAATGTAAAATGAAATAAAAAATAATAAAGGGAAGGTCTACTGGTTGCTCCTCTTCTGCTTTCTTGATCTATAAGGTTTTCAGCCCAATTTCTGACTCTTGAGTTTTTATTGGTAGTAAAACAATTTAGCAAACACATCAAGTACTGAATATTTTCCTCTGGGTTTTCATTTTATTTTGAATTATAGAAGTTTTGAATTTAAAAGATTTTAGTTTTAAAATGTTATATTAAATTTATCAAATCTTTGTTACAAGTATATTGTTTTGTGGTGTGGGAGAATTGTCTGTATTCTGTCAATCATTTTAATAAAACGCTGATTGGCCAGGCAGGCAGTATAGGCGGGAAAGCCAGACAGGAAGTAGGGGTGGAGCAAAGAGACTGGGAGTATTCTGGAAGCAGAGCTCCCTAAGCACTCCTGCGCAGACCACCGAAGAGGCAGCATGTAACTTGCCCAGCTGAGAAAGGTACGGAGCCAATGTGGCTAATGTAGATAAAGATAATGGGGTAACATAAATTATAAGAGTTAACAAGAAGCCTGACCTAATGGGCCAATCAGTTTATAACCTTATGGAGTCCTATGTATGATTTTTCTCTTTGGGACTTGCCGGCTTGTTGGGGTACCCGGCGGGACAGAAACCCCAACAAGCCGGTCCTCATGTTACAGGAGACAGTGTCTCATTATGTAACTCTGGTTGGCCTGGCTCTCTACATAGATCAGATTGCTCTTGAGTTCATGGAGATCCACCTGCCTCTGCCTCCTGAGCAAAGGAATTAAAGGTGTTCACTACCTTACCTAATAAAAACTAGAGTTTTGAAACATAGGAGTGTTTCCCACTCTCAGTTTTAGAGGATGCATCTCCAGTTTTCCAATATTGATTGGATCTATGAACCATTTAGAACTTACACTTGGTCCATAGAATGAGAAATGGATTCAATTTTGTTTTTTTACATGATATTAAGTATTCCCCAAACACTTATTAAAACATCCATCTTTTCTCAACTCATCTTAGATGCTGAATTTGAATTAACAAAAATTTTCATTCATATACATTTCAATTATTAAATGCTGAATATTCTTGTACAGTTAAAAATGTCTTCACATTTTCTGTTTGATTTGTCTTTCGGTCTTTTCCTGAACTATTGTACATTTATAGGGTTGAGCCCATTTATACTTATTGAAGGAGAGGATTGACTCTAAATACTTCTTTTGTTTATATGGCATTATATGTAGCTGTGCACACATGTGTGTATATGTGTGTATGTGTGTGTGCATATGAGTGCACATGTATCAGTACCTCTGTGTGCAATGTTTTACAACTGGCTTATTTAATTTGCTTTAACTTTTCTTTTTGGATATATTTTTCTCATTGAGAAAAATCTAGATTTTCAGTCAGTAGGTTACATTTATGCAATTCACTTAATGTCCTCGGTTTTGGAAGGGGTTAATGCTTCTCAGCTATGACTGATACAGAGATTGTTTAGTAATTCTACATCTACCCCAAACATTTAATGTATTCATAAGCTGAATTGTTAAAGCAACAGTTCCTTCCCATACATACCCATGTGGTAATCACTGATGGAGGAGGGTTATCTGTCTATTGTGTTATTTTCATTGGTTAATAAAGAGACTGCCTTGGCCCCTTGATAGGACAGAAAATTAGGTAGGCGGAGTAAACAGAACAGAATGCTGGGAAGAGGGCAATGAGGCAGATGCCATGGAGTCTCAGCCACCAGGTCAGACATGTTGAATCTTTTTCGGTAAGCCACCACCTCGTGGTGCTATATAGATTATTAGAGATGGGTTAATCAAGATGTGAGAGTTAGCCAGTAACTAACTCTCTAGAGATAATGGGCCAGGCAGTGTTTAAATGAATACAATTTGTGTGTTGTTATTTTCAGGGCTAAGCTAGCCATGCGGGAGCTGGGCAGGACGAAAAGCAGGCCCACCCGCAGCCCTCACTATGGTGTTACTTGTATGTATATTATTTCAATGCTGACTGCTTTGTTTTGGATAATCAATTTGGGGGCTCTTTCCTGGGAAAGACTATTTCTCCCATTCTCAGAATGCCTTAGTTGCCTGTAGTTCTTCAGCTAGGGTCGAGGCCCCATGAGAATCCTCACTTCCATGTTAGTGTGTCTGTTGATGACATTCTTGTTCTTTCATGCTTTGTTAACACAGACATATTGGTGGGACTTCGTGGGTGTACCCTCCCTAACATTTCTGTCAACATACTTTCTCTGAAAGTATTTAACAGGTCGGTTGCTTCTGTCCCTTCCTTCCTGTAATTTAATGTGAGCTATGTGTTTGTCATTTTCATTCTTTTCTTGTCAGGCATTGGATGGTTAGCTATAAGAATTTGTAATGAAAGGAGGAAGGGAAGTTAGTCACGCAGCTTAGGAAGTTAGACACATTCATTCGTATTTTGCATCTCTGGCTCATATCCATATAAGTAGCACACTCATATCCAAAGGTTCGTTACTCTGAAGGAACAATCCCGTTGTTTGGTTGTCCAGGTTACTGGGACTTATTTATTACGTGTGAGCCTGAATTACTATTTCAACATATATTTTATCATTTATTCTTTTTAAAAATGTTTCTAATTGAACTAGAATTGCATCACTTTCCCCTGCCTTTCCTCCCTCCAGCCCTTCACAGGCGACCTCCCTTGAACCCCTCCTGGGAGCTCCCACTCTCAAATTGATAGCCTCTTCTTCTTTGATTGTATTTGTTATGTACATGTACGTATATTTGTGTACACAGCTCCTGCATCTATGGCTCAGGGAACACCAAGGCAGAGGGGCTGGAAAGAACCAGAACACCAGGAAGCCAACTGCAAAACACTCTCTCCTAGAAATGGCAGCATAAACAAGACTGGAACAATGGCATTATCATGTTAACATGGAAGGAAGAAAATTTTGCAGGGTCACCCTTATTACCGTGCTTTGATGGCTGAGAGAGAGAAGGTTTTTAGTCAGCTTTTTTCACAACTTTATTACTGACTGAATATCAGATGATGAATTGTCACCTATAAGCCAAATAAATTATTTCCTTTACAAGTTACATTCGGCCAGTGTTTTGTCAGAACAACAGAAAAGGAACTGAAATTGGTGGCATTGGTCTTCCTTGGTTTATTTTTATTGGCTGTGTTCATTGCTCAGGGTCTTGATGATTTCAGAAGAGGTAAGAGGAATTTTTTAATGTTTGTAATACTTTATAGCTTCAGTGAACTTTGAAATAAAGGCTGATACATTCTTGGTTCTTTCTTGCCCATCCATATGTCCTGTTATTTGAAGGAGGAGGAAGATGTTGGGGGGGCGGGGTAGAGAATGAATATGAGATAGAGAAAGAGCTATGGAGGAGGAAAAAGTTCTCTCTACTTGAGACCTTATCCCCCTGTTGGAAATTCTGAACCTTTGCTTGGAAAAGAATTTTTTTTCTTTTGGGCCAAAGCTGCTTTTAGATTTCGCCTTTTGAGATTCATCATGTGGCTTCCAGCACTGTTAGCAGGAAATGCCAGTTCTCCAAATGGAGCAAAGGTGAAGGGATGCTAAAAACTAAAGGAAAAAAAAATCTCAGGATGGACCTATTTAGACATTGTGAGGTGGGAGTGTCCCTGGCCCTTCTTCATTTATTTCAGCTGTTAGAGATGATGCTGATTGTACTGTGCAAGTTCTTATCTTGTGCCATTTCAGCCTGATTTTTTAATTCTTTGTTGAAGTAAAGTTTGAAGAAACTGAGAGCAAAAGAAGAGAGAATTTTCACAAAACTAGTCCTGAACTGAGTGTAATTGCCCCTCATAGTACTGAAAACTACAAATGAGTAGCTCAAATGATTTTTTAACATCATTATCGATTATTTTTGTTTCTTGAATGTTGTTTCTCAATTGTAGAAGTCCAAGATCAGGCTCACAAGTGGCACCTATGTTAGGTTTATCCTGTGTTCCTTGCTATGCACCTCAGCTGCCAGTTTCTTTCTCAGATCCAGTATGGAGAATAGACAACACATACAAGTTTTTCATTGAGAAAATATGTGAAACTGTGTGGGTTTTGGTAGGAAACCTACTTCGATTGATTATTGATGTATGCTGTGCCTGTGAAATACTGGCAAATGGTTTACCTGCTGTGGACTCTCCACAACACTTGGGACATACTCCCTTTTTTTTGGTTTTGTTTTGTTTTTTGGTTACATACAGCCAGGGTGATAGAGAAGACAACTATGATATACAAACCTGCCGAATTTTGCAGAACAGCATCAAATAATAACAGAGCAGAATGGAATGAGTTAATAAACAGAGGAGAGGTTCTAATGAGGGAAATCCAGTACAGCAGTAGACTTTGGAGGTACCCAAGTTGATCCAGGTTTCAGAGATCCATTAGATCTAACAGCTTTAGAGTGGCCCTGAGTCCAGTGTTGACTAATGAGGCTCAAAAAGTCAGCCACCTCTTCTTGTGAGTTTTTCATACCAATCACATCTACTGCCTGAAATCTGGATAACAATGACTTTAACCCTGTTTACCTTAAATTCTTCTATTGGTTTATTTAAAAGCTTGACTCTTTATAAAGACAACTTTTCTGAAAAGAACATTTATGTAGTTATAGGAACTGAGTTTATTAATAATAGTTTCCATTTCTGGGTTCTGGGCTAAATGCTTTGCATGCATTAGCTTACTGAAAACCCATAAAAACCTTCTGCAATCAGAATCATTATCTTGATTTACTGCCGAAGCAACTGATTCTCAGGGAGGTTATATAAGCAACCCTGTTGGTATGTGTTTAATATATAAAGAGCCCACTATTATTTATTGCCAACCTCAGGCTCTCATTCATATGCTATGCTATTTTATTTAGTTGTTCTTTTTATTTGTTCTTTGTATCACACTTTAAGGAAGTTAAAGTATAGCTGTTATCTAGCTCCAGTCCTTACCAGGCATGGATCATGAAATTGTCTTGGAAAAGAATCCAATTTCCTATAATCTCTGTCTGTCTCTCTGTCTCTGTTTCTCTCTGTAACTTTCTCTCTCATGAGTATCAGGGGTGAAGGGAGAGAGAGTGTGTGTGCATATGTATGTGTGTGAGAGAGATATTTTGAATGAGAGGAAGGGGTAGGCAAGATCTGTTTGGCTATAGCACAAGAGACTATACTGGAGAGAAAGACAGGAGACAGACACTGTATTCTCAGCCTGTGTGCAGGGTTTTGGTTTCCATTCCTGTAACTATGGATAGCACAGAAGGGTTTTGGGTGGGTGAACAGCATGAACAAACTGAAATTCTAAACTGATCACCTGAACACCAATTGGAAACAGAACAGAAGTTGACATTAAAAGGAAAAAGTAGTTCCAATTAGTGACAACTGCAATGGCATCCTTGTCCCAAAACAATGATTGTCTCTCAAGATGACGAACTAACAGAAGCATTAGAATTCTGGGCTGGTTGCCCTGGGATAAAGGTACCTCCAGGATAAACCTACAATATAGTTAAGTAAACAAGTTATGAGCACTTGTTTTGGATATAACTCCGGTTGTCATTTATGGGAATATTGGTTGCTATGATCACTGCTGCTAAATTGCAGCCAACACTCGATCTGTCCCTATTTCTCCCTCCAAGATTGTTTCACGTCAAATAATCAGAGTCTACTAATTTGTAGTGTTACCTTGCTTCACAAATCCTGATCTTTCAAAGGGTAATTCCATTAGTTTTCTCAGGTAGTTGACTCAGGAAGACATGGTGACTTACTTCTAGTCAATGACAAAAGGAAGCTGGGGAGTATGGCACTGTGCTCCTAAAGAGAGTATATGTCTCATAAATGAATGCTCTAGGAAGTGAATGTTAGATATGAAGCCAGGGACTAGCTGGGCCTGTGGGTGGAGCAGCTGGGAGATAGGAGGGATCTGCTATTTGGATCTGATCTTAACAGCACCATTAAGCAATCAGTTAACCAGACTAACTACCTTCAGGTCTCTCTGCCTCTGACTTTCTATTACAAGGGACGATAAAGCCCTTAGTTTGAACTTGAGTTTCTCCCATTTGAATCAACCAGGTGGCCAGGCTTGTAATAATTGCTGCCCATGAATCTATATCTATATTGTGGATGATAGTTATATTTGCTGCATTGAAACATAGTTGTTTGGTTTATATCATGTAATATAGTTGGGTACTTAGTTTAGTACCTAATGAATTCTTTCAGTCTGCTGTTGCTATGGTGATACTTTTAGTCCTTTCTTATATTGGAGTCAATGACAATGGACTCCAATTACACATGGCCCCATTTCTACAGGATGTTCTCCAAGCAAGTATTTGGAAATAAATAGACTGCTATTTATTTTTTACCTAGATTTATCTAATTCTTTTAGAGTTTTAACCGAACATGTAAATATGCACGAGACTGTCTTGTTATCTTCCTTTCTCTCCATCTCTCTCTTCCTCTCTCCCTCCACCCCATCTCCCTTCCATCCCCCATCTCTATCTTGACAATAAATTTCAATGAAATTAATTAGATTGGTTGTGCAGATGATTCAGTTTGATTCTTAGGTTGTCAGAAACACCATCTGGGTAATCTTGGAGCCAGAACCTTCCGTTGGCTGTAGTCTCCTCTTTGAGAAGGACTTCCACATGATTGGCACTGTGTAGGGTTCATCTTGGCAACCCTTACTCACTTGTTCTGTCACAAGGAATACTGAGTCAAGTACTTTGATATTTCTTGAATACACAGATCAACAGCTCAGTTCTTTATTCAAATCCTAATATGATGTTTGGACCAGTGTCAACCATTTAGAGGTTTTGACTTCCAAGATGAATTGGGTAATTTAAAGCCCCAAATTATTTATTACCTTGGAGTACTAAGCCTGAAAGGCTTGTTTTTCTTTCTAACTTTGTTTCTCCCTCTCTCTTCCCTCCTCCCTTTCTCCTTCCCATTCTTCCTCCTTCTTTCCATCCTTCTTTTTTTTTTTTGCTTTGTTTTACTTGTGTTCACTGGGTAATTTCTAGAATCATGTTTCATTTGTAACATTTTTCTAAGGCCACATTTATTCAGGGGCTGGGGCTAGGCACAAAATCATGTGAGATTTAGGCATTCTTCTAATCCTGTCCACCCCACAGTGAGGTCCCTGTTGGCATCTCTCCAGCTGCAAGTATATATACAGTGTTTTCTTTTCTGGAAGCTCCAATAGGAGGTTCAGAATTGGTTTATAAAGACTGGGACAATCATGCAGCCAAGAGGATGAACGCCTGCATAAAAAAGCTAACATTTGAGTGCAATGTGTGGTGCCAGGGGACCGATATGACATTCCTGTCTCCGTGTAATAGATGCAGACCTAGAATCAGACGCAATAACACATCTAAGTTACTAGCTGGCAGCTAGTAGACATGGAGTTTGAAGCAAAGCATGCCTCACTCTCAACCCACTTTCTGGAAAAGCAGTATCATGTAGCAAGAAGCTGTGGCCAGAAGAGTTTTGGGTGAGTTGGTTCAAAGTGATCCTATCATTTACTGAGGAGCAGTTCTTAGCAAATTGCTGGGCTCTGTGCCTACCTGTCCTCTCTTGTATAACATGAGTAATACTATTACCCACATTAAAGAGTTGTGGGGACAGAATGTCAGGGGGCTTCCTGGCATGCTGAAGGTGTTAAATGTACACCTTGAATACTATATCGTGTTCTTTTCTATTAGATATATGTGTCTGTGTTGCAGTATTTCCACTCAGAAGCAACGGCACTGGATATATTGTCATGGGAACACAAATGTTTCTAGATGAGTTGCTTATTTTTAACCGGAGCGCCCAAGTGTTTCAGAGTAAGATTTGAGTATAGATCTTTTAGGGGTGAGAAGAGATCAGACAAGTTTATTTCTACTTTTTCTTGTTTAAAGATGGTTTTTAAAAATAAAGCATTTTATTTTCTTTCAGATGTGTTTTTCTACACAAATATCACCATACTTTGTCTTATTCTTTCTTCATATTGCTCTTTCCCATCCTTCTGCTTCCTCTGTTGGGGGCCACCCAAACGGTTCCCATTTCTGTTTTCAGAACATTGTTTCTTTGCTCTCTCTTGCTACCCACTATCTTCCTTTAGAACGTTCAAAGTCCACAACTTTTATAGTCCCGTTTATTGAGTCTTTGAAACTAGAATACCAGTATATTTTCAACCATGCCAAGTATAGAATGAGACATTTTGGGGGTTAAAAGGGAAGCCTCACTGAAGATGCTAAGTAAAAAGTCAACATTTCTACAAGCCTCTTAGACATTTCAGGGATTAGCTGTGAGTGAGTAGGGCTTCACTTTTCATATCAAGGCTTAAACATTTCCATATAATTTAAAATAGAAGTCTAGGTAACACACATGCATTCTTTTTTTTTTTTTAAGAAAAACCTATTAGCAGAGCCTATATTTTCTTATTTATTTTAACCCCATCATCTTGTCTTTATGGCAAGGTGTTTTAATATTTTTCGTTGGTCACCTATAAGTGATTCCGTAATGATCACATTGGTCTGGAATCTGGACTATTAATAAATCCCCAAGCTGGAATAAATTTCATCAGCAAGCAAACAATACACACAGAAATTCCCTTCTTGGCTTGTCAAGTAAGGACTAGAGAAATGCTTGTCTCTGCAAGCTGCATGAGACTCATAAATTCCTTCACAAGGATGAGGAAATAGTCCATAAACACAGACAATTAATAACCGTGTGCCCTTGGGGCAGAGAAAGCCCCTCATACTTCCACAAACCCGAGGAAAAACAATGCCTTTTCCTTGTCCTTGAGAACTCTGCCCTGGGCACCACTCACCCATAACACGTGTGCAGAGTAAAATAGAACTGTAAACTGGAAGGTTTTTTTTTTTGTCTTTTTTTTTTTTTTGCGTGTATATTTTTCATGCTTGGAATTGATTTCTTATTTTTCTTTCAAGAACAAGGCCAACGTTCCTTTACAGAAGCCACTCTGTTTTACTGTCAGAACACAGGGTTAGGCTGAGTCGATTTATCAGCCTGCCTCAGGAATCTGACTCACAGGAACCTGACCTATCAGAAAACTCCATCCTCTTGACCATGTGACTGATGCAGACATTAAGATCCAATGCTGGGCCTCCATTTGGAACTGCTCAGAAAGAACACTCTGTATGTATACCTGAAGCTAGAATGGCACAGAGGGGGCCCTGCTTGCTTGGAAAGCAGTGGATGAATTCTTAGAGATGTAGGACCCAGCTGTGACGCTGTTATTGGAACATTTTGATCTAATGCCTGGAGTCTCTCTATTCTTAAACTTTCTACTAATTTACTGGAGTAAAGAGTTCATTTTTTTAACTGATGCTTTTGTTTTTTTAGGTTAGTTAAATTGTTTTTTTTATCATTTGTATAAACAGGTCCTCACTAACTAAACTGAAGTATAAAATATATCATAATATTTATCTGAGTAAAATCTTAGCTATCTGAGATGGACCGAGTAGGAATTTGAAATGACATTGAACGACGTGTGAAATTTTACAAGGGTAGTGAGGTAGGAAAAGCTACTTCAGGGAGAAATAATGTCATGAGAGAACAGGAAAGGTGAGGAATTTAGGGTGGATAGGGTATCATCTTGTAGTGGGAAGCGATGAGAGATGGGCTGGAACACAAGTGTGTCGGGCTTCATACACCACGCTGAGAAGTCCCAGGAGAGCTGGTGTTATGGGTCATGTGTGTTGGCTTGCTAACTACGATGAGGAATGAGCATCTGCCGCACATGCTGTGGGAGGAAGGCGGATTTGGAGGCTGCAGCAAAGACTCGTGAAAACAGTAGAACGTTAATTGTGTTAAAGTCAGTAAACGTAAGGAAACTCTGGAACCTTTGCCCTTAAGTCAGGTTCTGCTGATTGGCCACTCCCCTTCCCATTTTGGCCTTCTCGGTATCTTGTTCCACAGAGCCGGTGCGGGTGCAACTGTTAATATTGTTCCTCTGTTTGAAACCCAACTGCTCTTCCAGGCTATCAGTAGTCAACATGGATGGATGGTGGGACTGAAATTCTCGCGTGGTAGTTCTGTGGGATTAGATCTCTTTAAAACAACGAGTCTTTGCTGAGCAGGAAAAATGCTGTGACTGAGTCCTGAGGAACCTGAGAGACCGTAGCTTTTCTTCGCTCAATGCAAACAACAACTTTGACAACCAAAACAAAGCTGACGGACTCCCTGGAAGCTGGCGCGGAGCTCTGTGTCATGGGATGTGGGGCATGTTGCATTTCTTTGAGGTCACAGCTTTAAATCTGACCCATGGCTGCAAGAACCTCTGTCTGACAGCTCCTTGGCAGGCACTGGGAAGTGAGTTATGGGTCTCAGGGCCGTTTCCAGTAGCATGAGCCCACTTCAGCGGAGCTGTTCCAGAGTTCTGCTGGCGAGTTGGGGGTGGTAGGAATAATGGAGACACAGCTGCTTCGTCCTCCTCCCGACTGGGAGGTCCGTTGGGTTAAAGGCTGGAGTGAGGGCTGGTTATCATTGTGGGAGGATGCTGGATGTTGTTAGCGGGGTTCTGCATTCTTCCTCGTGCTCAGCTACAGTTTTAAGGAGCAGGAATTAGAACGGCTTTGGATGGCTTTGGTGTTATGACCACCTCTTGTCCCCTAGCAGAGAGAAGTTGTCTCCTCCAGATCTATCAGCTAGAGAATCGTTAGAGTAGCGTCCAGTCTACATCTCAGGTCAGAGAGACTCCTCATTTGGTGGCCACTTGGAACTGGTTTGAATTTTTCCGAGGTCTCCTTCAGTTTCTTCTCAGTGCCTTCTTGCTCACATAAAAAGACTACACACATTGATTTTGAGGGAATTCAGTGTTTTCTGGTGGAGCGGTGGATCTAAAATAGAGGAATGTTTGGGGTTTTCATATTTCAACGTCTACCAGTATCTGTATTTTCAGAAAACTGTAAATGGAAAAAAAGTGATAAAAATACCATCTGTAAAAAGAATAGTCACCTATCAAGCAACACCCTCACCAGCTCTCACTGCATTATTCCGCCATGAGGGCAGCTTGGACCGTCCCTCATTCACACCGGAAATGAGAGCTGAAAGCAGTAGCTGGCCCAGGCTGAACCCTCTAGCTTGTGGCAAAGCCTGACTTTATCACTTCTCAGTCCGATTATTAGGACAACACTGTTATCACTCTGCCCTGCTACACCATGCTGTAGAAATAGATGTCCCCAATTTAGATAAAGTGGGTTGTCTTATATATCCATGTCCATCATGGATGCCAGGCACTCAGCTGGATACCTTAGAGATTTTTCTCAATTCTTAGTATAAACTGTATGTTGGGTCTTACTTATTTCTTCTCTCCTTTTAAAGAGAAGGAAATTGAGATTCCAGTTACCTTGGTCAAGGACTCCTAGGTGCTAGGGAGATCTGGGGTTAGGATCCAGGTCTGCTGTACTGCAAAACCCACACACTGGACTGCTGAAGCTGGTGTGGTGCATTTTAACAGAGACTAAAGGAGGCACATGTGACTGTTTTAGGGGACAGATCAGTGACAATGACAAAGTAGCACAAGAAGGTGGCTAATGTGATACACAAAAGGGGTCACTGTATATGCTGTAAGTACGGTGCCGGGCAGAGTGACGAAGAGCCTCATTCCTGGGGAGTTTTGAAAGAAAATATTATTTCCTTGTCTTATCCTCTTTTGATCAGTTTTGCTTTTGAAATCATCCTGGGATATCCATATTCCACTGATGTCTCTCTTCCTGTATGAAGCTTTCCTATGAACCCCAACAGCGCATCACAAAACTAACCTTCTCAGCACACTTGCCAACAGTGACTGTTATCATTTCTCTGTGGTGGGGACCAGGGATGGCAAATGCATTTCGAATCAGATGCAGACTCTGAAGGACTGAGAGAAGCTATTGAACTGCTGGTTCCAAAGGGTTCTGAGGCTTCCTATGAGCTCGGTAGGAAAGGTCACTGTGATCAATTAGTGCTGTCTGTCATGGGGCAGGTTAGCATGAAGAGGCCTGAGTACCTCCACTTGCTCTTGATTCTGCCCTTTGAGAAAATGATTCCTGGCTTCTTCAGTGGCACACGTCCCTCAGTATGTCACTTATTTATAGATTTACTGGTTCTGTGTCTCATCTCCCCTGGAGACTAAATCTGTGATTCCAAGAGAATCAGAAACCATTGTATTAAATTTCACCGTAGATTATAGGCACAGAATCTGCACTTCTAGCTTGAAGACAGAATAGCCGCTTTCCAAACAGCAACTGTCCTTTCCTTTGTTCCCACACTGTAACCCAAGCAAGTGCAAAACATGGGATTTAAGAATGGGGAACAGGAATCAGCAAAGGGAAGGGGTCAGAAAAGCAACACCTTTAAGCTAAAATCAACTTCCGTGACAGCACTCAGGAGATCAACCATTTCTTCCTTTGATAAGAGAGTACCTTGTTTTCTCTTTGACTCTGTGGTAGCAAGAGAACAAATGGCCAACAGGTAGGAATAGCTGGTTCTCTGCTCCCTTTCCTTGAGATGTTGTCAGCACACCAGTCAGGACTCACTCACAGTAGGATAATGATGTGGACCAGTGCCTGCCTCGGATCCAGAGGCATCACTGCATCTGGGCATAAATGGTTGGCAAACAGAGTTCAGTGGCTGCATCTGCCTTCGGCATGCTTTGACAAAGCTGTGAGGTCAGCATTGTCCCAGTACTGTTTCTGTTTCTCCTCTCACTACACTACACATGCTCCTTCCCTGCTCTGGGATGCTATGGCCTTCCAGGATATCCCTTCCATGGAGAATGGTATTAAGTGTTCCTTAGTTGCTTCCTTCTTTCCTACCTTGCATCCTGGCTCATGTTCCTTCAGAGTCTTCACTCTTAGCTTGATTATATTCCACTAGAACACTGGTTCTCAACCTGTGGGTTGTGACCCCTTTGGCAAACCTCTAGCTCTGAAAATATTTATGATTCATAACAGTAGCAAACTTGCAGTTATGAAGTAGCAACACAATGATTTTATGACTGGAGAGGCACCACAGCTTGACTAATTCTATTAAAGGGTCACACATTAAGAAAGTTGAGAACACGAATCTAGAATAAGTTAGACAACCAATGTAGTCCCCCACTGCCTTAGTTACTTTTTGGTTCCTCTAATAATACACCAGGAACACAAGCAGTTTACTAAAGAAAAAGCTTATTTTGGTTTACAGTTCCAGAGACGTAAATGTCCATCATGGCTGGAGGACACAAAAGCGAGAGACAGGCATGGTGCCCAGAGCAGCAAGCTGAGTGCACTTGTCATTTACCACAAGCACAAAACAGGAAAAACAAACTGGAAGTAGGGTGAGAATTTACACTGTCAGAGCCCACCCCAGGGACACACTTCCTCCAGTAAGTCCTCATCCTAAATTTTATCAAACAGCATCACCAACCTGGGACCAACTGTTCAAATATGGAGGCCTATGGGGGACATTTCTCATTAAAACTACCACAACGTTTTTTCCTACCGTACTTAGTTTTTGAGGGGTGGGTAATAGAAGGAGGCAGGTCACTATGAAATATCCCAGAAACTTGGCATTCTCCTATCTCCCGAGGGCTGGAAATACAAGTGTGCACATCCTGTAATTTTCCTTCTAAGTAGCAAAATTCTTTTATCTTGGTGGTTTGTCTGTTTTTAAGGTCCTTGTCTAATGTCCATGAGTGTAAGTCTCAGGCAGTGTGACAGTACAGAGAAGGAACTGCATATGGTCCTAACAGTTTGTTTTAAACCACGCAATGCTGTAGTCCTTTCTTCTAACTGAATACATCCACACAATGACTGTCAACCATGGTCCAGCAGCGTTGATGTGTGAGCTTATGTTTGCTGTGACAGAGCCTTCATATGGATGAAGCTATTTCTATTGCAGCTGAGAGTGAAGTGGGCTGTTCCGTGATTTGTGCGGTTGGGTACAACTCGGTACAAATGAACAACATCCAGCATGATTCTAAACTAGTGTTAAGGGAGACTGTGTCTTTACTGAGACATAAAGGCAGCCGGACTTTGTATGCAAATAGGAAAGGCAAAGTAAGCAAATGCTGGGACTGAAAGCTGCTGTTCTAGAGTTTGTGGTACCACCTCCCGTTTCAGAAAGCAGCTTTATGCCTGGGAACATAGTGAAGAACTGTACTACAATTTACAAAGTACGACTGAGGTTTCTTCTCTTGTATACCCTTCTAAGACAGTCTTGAACCAAATAATCCTATATCTTCCTTCCAGAGAATAAGAGATTAAAAAGGTTTTGAAGCACAATTAATAAACACTCAGTGACAGATATTGGGGTTCAACCTGAAGACCAGAAAAACAAAGCAGCCAGTCAGCAGCTCTTACCTCAAACTCAGGCTGAAAATGGATGATCCTGCCTCCAGGAAATCTCAGAATGAGACTGTCTGAGAGCAGTCTCCTCCCATTGTATAATCCTCTTTAGGGCTGGGATCAAAGGTGTGTACCACTGGGATTAAAGCCGAGCGCTGTTTGGTGCCTATGGCAACTACTGTGTCTACTGGGATTAAAGGTGTGTGTCACCACTGCCTGGTCTGTACGGCTGGCCAGTGGGACTGTTTTACTCTCTGATCTTTATTTATTAAAATACAAATGAAATGCCACTATAGATTTTTAAAATTAATCTTTTATTATTTGAGAATCTCATACATTTATACAATGTATTTTGATTACATTTATTCCTGCTCCTGTTCCTTTAATTCCTTCCCATTCCATCTACAACTTTGGCCTCCCTACATGTATTTGCTTTTCATAAACCCACTGAGTTTACTCAGTGTGGTCTATATGTGTTTGGGTAAAGGAATGTCTCAACCCCACTAAAATATGTTCAAAAATTTAATTAGATATATAAGGTTCAATACACAGAGGAAATAGTTGCGTGTCTATAATGAACATGTAGTGTATCACACAGATATACATAATTTCAGGAAGTAATATATGTATTTAAACATGCGGATACCCATTTTAAAATCTCGAGACAATTTTCTCCATGCCCTTCAGGTGTAGTTTTGAAGCCCAGCCTCACGACATTCTCCTCTCCACCTTTCTTGATTCCATTTCTTTGTTAGGTTCAGCTTGTTCAAGAGAAGCTTAGGATGCTGCTCAAAGATATTTCAAAGTTGACAGTGTCATCCTGAATTATGCAGAGCTCCATTGGCACCGGGCAGCCCAGTGCTGGTTCCGGCATTCATTAAGTCTTTTCAGTGCCTTAGATGACTTGCACAGTGATCTTAGTGTTGTGCGGGGGGCCACTAGTTGAGCACGATTTTCGCCAAGAGCCGCCATGGAATATAGCAATAGACTTTCTTATTGGGTTCACTTTTGAGCTTTATTCTGTCTAGAGAACCAGGAGGAGGTACTGGAATCTGATGCAGGGGCATCAGAATGGGGAAGAAAGACATAGTGATTTGATTTTGCCCTGGGCTGGACTGTGAAGACTTTGGAGTAGCAGACCAGAAGAGCCTGTGGAGAGGATGAAATCCAGTGTCTTCATAATTTTGAAAAGAAATGTGCAGTTTTGATTAGGTCTGTTTCCAAGGATGTCTCTTTCTTTGACTCTGAGGCCCAAACCCTTAACGAAATCTATTCAGTTCCTTCAGCAGGAGGCTTAACACTTAGGAACCTAAACCTTCAGACTAGAGCAATAATCTCCACAGTGGTTTTAGCAGCAGAAATGAGATGTTGTATATGAAGTGCTCCTCTGTGACTAATACAGGGGCTTCATGTGTGAAGTCTACTATGACATCATCACTACTGTCCTTAGAAGCCAGAGGTCTTTCCAAGTCAGCAAATGTAGTATCATCAGCCTTTCCTGTGTCTCCTTCCCTAGGTCCACTATTCTAGACGCAAAATCATAATAAAAACAAAAACAAACAAGAATGCTAACAGTGTTAATGGAGTTGGATTAAGCTGTTGGATACTCAATAGCTTTTTCTTCTTACTAGCCCTTTGATCAGCCCTAGACAGCAGCCTTGTCCCTACAAACTGAGATGATGGTCTGAAGGTGAAAACATGGGGAGGTGGTGTGTGCGCATGCTTGTTTATGTATAGCCAAGGGCGTGAAGTACTACCCAAACAATATTGTCATTGGACAGTTTGAGTTGAAACAAAAGGACAGTCCAAAGCCACAAGCCCATTATTTATGCTTCTTGTTTGAGAAAATTAGGCCAGCTCCTGACAGGAACACTAAATTGGATATTGGTAAGAGCTTGTCATTAAAGTGCTAATTAACAAGTGTCTCTTTGCTGCTCTCTCAGAGCACCTAATGGATAGAGATGCTGTCAGAGTCCCGGAGACAGCAGCCCGGCACTGTCCAAAAATATAGAAACTGTTATTTTCTTTTCTTACCATAACTGAGATACTTATTTTCAAACATCTTTTTCTTTTTACTTGAATTGCTGTATCTAGAAAAATCGAGAGAATATTTGTCATGAGGCTAAGTCACCAGAGGCCACATTATAAAATTCTTATTTCTGGACCTGAAGGTTAAAAGTAATTGCAAGTGATGGAAAAAGTAACTCGGAGGACAGGCCAAGGAAGGCAGGCCAGTGGCTCCTTTTGCCACCGTGCCTCCCCTACCCAGATTTAAGCCAGCTGACCCTCGAGAGCCTGCTGGCTTGACTGCCCTGCCATTCATCATTCAGGTTCACCTTTGCTCATGATGATTAACCTACTCGTTATTTCTTTAGCATATTCCATGCATAATGCACTATTGTGGTTTCTAAGGGTTCTCCTTTAAGCAGAGTTAGAGTCTAATATGGTGAGAAAAGGTACAGGGAGCCAATGAAGAGGGGAAAAGGAACTGGATTCAAAGATTCAGATAGAGCTAATGAGTCAGTGGACCAAGGCTTAGGTCAGCTTCAAAACCTGAGTTGTTGATGAGAACTCTTGGGAATTTAGAGACTAATATATGCTTTTTTTTTCAGTTAAAAGTGAACTGTGTACTGATCTGCTGATAGCCTGTCTCATAACCCCACCTCCTTCATGGTGAAGTGGCCAGTCTCCACTAGTGTGGGATTCCTTGCTCTCCAGTGGCTCCAATTGACCAGCAGTCACAGTTCTGCTGCATACCTTAGCTTCCCTATACATTACAGGATAGAAGACCATTGTCCCACAGCACCCCTCCTTTTTTTCAAAACAAAAAACTCTGAATCTAATCTCCTTTGTTTAGCTTTTTTCCTGAACATTATCCATAACAGCTTGTAACTAACACTCCAAACAAAAGCAAACATCCATAATCCGTTTTTTTTTTTTTGGGTGGGGGTAGAATGTGACCATAGTTTTCCAGGCTACTTTCTGCTCATTAGGGGTGCTGATAATCTTATGGGGACCTAAAGAAAATTTAGGAGTATGGAATATTCTGAATTGAATATTCTGTGATTCTTAATTATCTCAGCCAGCAGTCTTGAGACTGTTCTGGATATAGAACTCAAAGGAAACTCCAACAGAGGTGCTCTGAAATGTTGGATCATCTGGGCCATCTGCTCTTATCAGAGATTCTTCAGGGGGTCTTCCTTGATCAAACTTGATTTTTCTCAACCCAGAATAAATCCACAGCCTCTCATTCCTGTGAAATAAAAAACAAAACCTTTTCTCCAAAGTAACATATCTTTTGTCTTAAATTTTGAAGTCAAAGCATTTTCAAAATACAAATGTTGTATTAATCCACCAGCATTTGTAATCAGATATTTTTTAGTAGCTGTTGCTCCTTCCTCAGCCATCAGACAATTCAAAGACAACACAATAACATACAGTATCCAGATTCCCTGTGTATTTTCTGTCTTTACGTAGCTCTATTTAAAACCTCACTTCTTTTATTTTTATTTTAAATTTTTTTTTGAGACAAGGTTTCTTTGTGTATCTTTGTCTGTCCTGGAATTTACTCTGTAGACCAGGCTGTCCTTAAACTCACAGAGATCTGCCTGCCTCTGCCTCCCAAGTGCTGGGATTAAAGGTGTATGCACCACACTCAACTTCTCTGTTTTCTTTCTTTCTTTTTTATTAAGGAAGATATCCTTTTTCTTTTCTCTCCAAAGCCTACATATATTTTTAAACACACTGTATATTGTTAGATATTTTCTTCATCTGAATCTATCTTTACTGTATCTCTCTCTTTTTCTAACCATATAAGTCTTTAATTTGCCAAGTGATATGTCTAAAAATTAAAGCCATGGCTTTGTTGGCTGCATCCACCCCATTCCTTAGCTTTCTGGGAGTCTAGCTTCATGGCAGAGGTACTGGCCAGAACCAGGTTTATTGCCACACTCTATGGAGTTTCAAGGTCCCTGCCACCACCAAGAAGCATGTGTCAGCTATTCAAAGACACCATTTAAGCATTTTGTGGTGGGGCCTCTTAAAAGGGCAGCAAGGTTTCAGCAGCTAAAGCTGCGTCAGGAAGTCTCTCTTAAATGAGATGTGCTTGCCTCTAGCTAACAGAACTCATCTGAAAAAAATGCTGCTACTAAGAAGCTGTGCTTAACTCTGTCCTTTTGTGTCTAGTATTACTTCCCAAGCTCTCTCAGGTTTTAAGTGGATTTAGGTGTCCACATTGGTGCCATTTACTGACAGAAGTTTCTGTCCCTCCTGGTCCCACAGCTGTTCATCCCAAAGAAATACACAGAGTCTTACATTAATTATAAACTGGTTGGTCTATTAGCTCAGGCTTTCTTATTAACTAATTCTTACATCTTAAATTAGCCCATAATTCTTGTCTGTATTAACCATGGGGCTTGGTACCTTTTATCAGTGAGGCACTCTCACCTTACTTCCTCTTGGTCTGGATGATGACTGCTGACTCAGCCTTTCCTCTTCCCAGAATTCTCTTGTTCTCATTGCCTCACCTATACTTCCTGCCTGGCTACTGGCCAATCAGCATTTTATTAAAGCAATACAAGAGACAAATCTTTACAGGATAGAAGACCATTGTCCCACAAAAGTTCTCTGTGAATGATAGAACTGGGAGCAGTTTTCAGAGGCATCAGGGCTGGTCTTTGATGGTCTGTAGCTTGTCAATCATCCTTTGGTCACCGTTTCCACTGAATTTGCTGTTTTGCTTTGATCTTTAGATTTTTCTCACTTTCCCTCAAGTCCTAACAATTGTCACTTTGACATTTCATAGTAACAAGAGGTAGATATGTTTTTGTCCTGTTCCTTCCTCAGGTTACCTTTTCTGTAAGTGCTTGTCTTGCTTTCAACGGTCGCCTTGGTGCCTACCACATGCCCAGCACAGGAGGTGCTCAGTAATGCTCACTGAATTGTCTGCTACCCATTGACCCTGTGACGTGCTAGGTGGCTTGAAAACATTTTTGACTTGTATAATGTGAGAGGAGATTCAGGAATAATTTCACCTCTATTACCAAAATGCCAAGAGGATTCAGAAAGTCGGTGAATGGAGAAGGCTTAACAAACTCTGGATATGAACAGGGAAAATTCACAAAAAAGCTTAGTTTACAGGCTCTCTCTTATTTTTGAAGAAGTAACCTTGGCTATTCTGTCCTGGAGGCAGAGGCAATGTTTGAGGAGTCCAGACTGTGCCCATGCATCTGTCAGCACTTAGGAGCTCATTTCACTTTCAGATAATGCCTCCTTGATGAGGCCAAAGGGTACAGCCATCCAGTAATTGCCTGGTCTCAGCTTCTCAGCTTGCTTTTTTTTTTTTAAAAAAAACTTGAAAACTTTTCTTTCAAACTGATTCCCTATTTTAAAGAAAATTCTCAATTGGATCCAGTTTAAGGGAAAGAAGAGGAGAGTCGTAGACCAGAAAGTCCCAAACCAATATTACATCCTTGTATGCATGCTGTGAATTCTATCAAACTAGCTGTTATTATTGTGCTTTGGAGCCTTTCCTTCCAGAAGTCCTAGAGACAAACCTTTGAACAAAAAGAGAAATGACAAATATTACATTTCTTTACGCCATTATTAAGCTAGTATTTATTGAGTACTTATTGCAGGCCAGGCATTGTATTCAGCATTTTATTTGTATGTTCTATTTAATCTCTGCTGTCCCCACCCACAAAAAGATAGCGCATGTTAGGTTGCCTATATCACATGTGAGAGATTGATAACAGAGTTTGGATCATTTTCTTGGAAAGAAGCCAACTAAGTTAAAATTGCTGGTGGAAGATATGGCTAGGTAAAGATGGAGGTTCTTCTGTTTCCTCCTGTCATAACTAATGACAATCCTGAAATGATCAAGGGTCAGTTGCTGTATGATCCCTTGGTGCGGGAGAATTATCTATATTCTGTCAATCATATTTTAATAAAATGGTGATTGGCCAGGCAGGCAGTATAGGCAGGAAAGCCAGACAGGAAGTAGAGGTGGAGCAAAGAGACTGGGAGTATTCTAGGAAGTTCCCTTTGCCACTCCTGCGCAGACCACAGAAGAGGCAGCATGTAACTTGCCCAGCTGAGAAAGGTACGGAGTCATGTGGCTAACGTAGATAAAGATAATGGGGTAACATAAGTTATAAGAACTAATAAGTAGCCTGACCTAATGGGCCAATCAGTTTATAATCTTATGGAGTCCCGTCTGTGATTTTCCTTGGGAGTTGCCGGCTTTGGGGTACCGGGCGGGACAGAAACCCCAACAAGCCGGCCCCTCATGTTACACCTTCAGAAGCTTCCCTTCTGTATATACAAGAAGCTTCCTCTGGAGCTTTTGTGAGACCTGAAGGTCAGAGGGATTCTCACTTCAAACACTCCCCAAGTTTGTGTACATTTTGTTGGCTGGTATATAAGTCAAGGGTTTCATCTGAGGAACTGGAGTATGGAGGAGACATGTGGAGCATTGAGAGCCATTCCTGGGGGCTTCGTCTTAGTGCTTTTACCTCACACTCAGAATTTATCACTGAGAAGCAGGAAGTTGAAAGGATTGCCCACAGGATCTAAGCCTTAGGGCTCTCAGTCCTGTAAGCAGGAAGCCACATATCAGAAAGTAAACTGTGGTGTTAGAGTAACCCATTGACCTGTGGCTCCGGTCTGTCAATCTCCACAGACATGGTGTCAATTCACTTCAGAAAAAAACACACAAAAGAGGCAGCTGTGGACTTTGGATGGCCTGCTGACTTCTGACTCTTGCCTATCACTCTGATGTTATCTTATGCCTCATCAAAGATTGGAAGGAAATGGTTCACCAAGTCCTTTACCATAACCCTCCTGTCACCACAGCTTCTCAGCATGTCTGGGTCATTCTCACAATGACTGGTGTAGCAGTTTCCCACCCAGGGCACCGTAACTTCCTGATTTTCAGTTGCTACTTGTTATCAGACCATCAGTGTAGTTCAGTCTTAAACAGTGGGTTCCCTTTGAAGATGATTCCTGTAAACCTGGCCATAGCCCTATAAGACAAGGACCTTCTTTCCTTTGGAGGAACCACTGTCTCCTTAGAACCTCAAATTGGATTTGTGACTTGTTCTGTGGGGAGGGTTTCCAGATCTTCTTGCCAAGGCTATCTGGATCACCATCTAGATAAGATATCTGCATTCCCCTCCCACTCCATGCAGCTGCAAGTTTGGAGTAGGGTGCTGCTTGCTCCTTTTTTTTTTTGAGTTGCCCTCCTAGTTCGACACTCCTGTCACTGACCCCCCTGCCCTGTGATTTGTGATGCTCTTCAATCCTCTCTTTGAAACAGAGCCCCTGTTGATTGTCTTGACTCTTCGTTCATTGTGTCACGTGGAGGCAACTTTCAACCTGCCATCTTCCACAGGACGTCACCAATTTAGTTCTTGCACGTTTTGCTCTTTATTTCATTATTTTTCTTTTCTAAAAGGATACTTATAAGTCTAGACACTGCCTAAAATGTGAAAGACTATTTTAGCCTGGCTGCCCACATATGGGCAACCCAATGTGGCACAAATTTTTATAGCAAGAATGAGGAAGTATTGAACACTGTCTACTTTAATTTTCATCATACCTCTGGGATAAGAGGTGTGATGACTCACTGGGACAAGCGGCCAAGAATTTCTTCTTTCCATTTCTAGATGATTACAGAAGGATAACAAACATGCTATTCATGAGCTTCATTTATTGAAAGTTATAATGCCAATGGCTACAATATGGTAAATTGTAAAACTATGAAAGCATTCTTCCCCATTTTTTGTTGTAGAACACATCTTGCTTCAGATTCCTTCTTTTAAAATGTTTTAAAAATTTTATTTATGTATGCACATATGTAGGTGAGTGTGTGTCTTCAGAGACCAGAGGATAAGTTGAGGGAGCTTGTTTTCTGCTTCTAATATGTGAGTGTCCTGGAGTGAATTCAGGCCATCAGACTCGGAGGTAAACACCTTCTCCCACTGTCCCATCTCACTGGCCCCATAGATAAGCTCTAAAGGAAATATGAATAAATGTGTTTGCACTGACTCTTTTCACCCAACCCTTCATCCTTCATCCAGTCTGCAAACATTGACAACACTCAGGGAATGATGGCGTCCATGACAGATGTGAGCCTTGCTCCCACAGACCTTGTATTGCACAGCAAGCGGAGCATAGAAGAATAAGAAAAAAACCCAAATAAATATATAAGTAAACAAGTAATTGTAAATAATGTCAAGTGATGGAAAGAGAGTTCAACAAAGGGATGGTGTAGAGGGTGTCTTTGTGTATGTGACAGTGGGGTGAGGGGCGTTTTATTGTCTTAGGATACAAGCTCTGTCATTTCTGTTATGGTATCGTGAGCCATGGTCGCATAAATGAAGCCACAGTACCAGTGTGTTTTATTTTTTTCCTTTTTGATTTTTTTCAAAAGTAAACAAACCATCTTTTTTTCATTATACATACCAATCCAAGTTTTCACTTCCTCACCTCTTCCCATTCTTTCCACATACCCTCCCCATCCACTCCTCAGAGAGGGTAAGGCACATTGCTTTGGGGAAAGTCCAAGGCCCTCCCTACTATATCTAGGCTGAGCAAACAAAGTATCCCTCCAAAGAGAATAGGTTCCCAAAAAGCCAGTACATGTAGTAGCGATAAACCTTGGTGCCACTGTCAGTGGCCCCTCAGTCTGTCCCAGTCTTGCAACTGTCACCCACATTCGGAGGGACTAGTTTGGTCCTATGCTGCCAGTGTGTTTTATAGCACATGTTTAGTGGTAAGCACAGTTTGTAACCCTTAAGCCAAGCATCTCACAGACTACATAGCACAGTTGTGGTGGCTGTTCTTCTGGTTTGTGTGATAAGTCATGGACTTGCTGATGATGCTAAATCTTTGGAGATGCTTTTCAGGTTTGTCTTGGTAGGACAACAATGAGACTTTGAACAAGTCCTTTTCCTGGTTCCAGTATATTCAGAGAATTAGGGCGAAAAATCCTTTAGTCCTTTTCATAAAAATATAGTGTTGAACTGTTGACTGAGTTTCTGTATTGCCTGGTTTCTGTCCTCCCACCAGGTCCCACAGTTATTTAGCCCCAAAGAAATCACACAATGGTCTATATTAATGACAAACTGATTGGCCCATTAGCTCAGACTTCATACTAACTCTTATAACTTATATTAACCCATTATTCTTATCTGTGTTAGCTACATGGCTCAGTACCTTTTTCAGCTGGGCAGGTCACATCTTCCTTCTTCTGCCATGTCTGGGCAGGACTGCGGAGGAATGGGCTTCCTCCTTCCCTGAATTCTCCTGTTCTCTTTGACCTGCCTCTACTTCCTGTCTGGTTGTCCTTCCTATACTTCCTTCCTGGCTACTGGTCAATCAGCAGTTATTTAAAATATAATTGACAGAATACAGACAATTATCCCTCACCATTGAGCCCACTGGTCCTTATGTGCCATCTCTTCTTTAGAATGGGCTTCTATTCAATTGAACATTCACGATTCAGCTCATCTGCAGAGAGCTTTCTTCTACCAGTTAAATGTCTCATTCAGTTCTGAGAAATGCTTTCTCAAGCAGGCAAAAGTCTCAATTCTGGGAAGGCCCCTAGACCTGCCCCAAAAGAAAACACAATAATAAAATTTTTTAGATATAGTACAGTAAAGAAATAAAGGATGAAGATTTTGAGTCTGAGAAACCTAAGTTTGAGTCTCAACCATTATCCAGGGGGGACTTGACACAAGTAGTCAGTACTTCTGAGATCCTGTTTGCTCACCTGTAAAATGAGACCTATTGGTAATGTGTTCTTCCTTTTTTTTAAAAATTAGGTCTTGAGGAAACAGTTCTCATAAAATGTTTGTTATATGGTGTTCTTCAAATGTTAGTGGTTGTTATTATTTAGGTACATCCAGAGTTCTTTAGAACAGACTGTCTTTTCATGGTCACTTTCTGATCTGGATTAGATGTATTTATCTCCTGTATGAAGCTCCTGGCCTTTACCTGGATCCCACAATTGGTAGGAGTTCATTCTCTGCCTGATAGTTTCCTGCCTTGGGCAGTTCACTTCTTCCTTCCACTGATAGAGGAGCTTTAGTCAAAAGATAGAGTTCAAAAATAGTGAAAACAGCTTGTGAAGGGAGGAAGGAAGATAATCTTACTATTTGCCAAAAAAAAGTCAAAATTTAGTTATGCTTTCCAAGGCAAGTGTTTGATCTCTGGATTAATCTTTTTCCTGTGCACAGTATCAGAGTTTGAAAGTTTGTGCCCCTCTCCACCAAAGAACTCCCAGGCAATTTCTTGTTGTTTCAAGTCGTGAAACTCAGAAAGAATATTTCATCCCTTTTAGATATGTATCTACTTCTGGTAGATAGGAGTAGCTGTTAAATGGCTACCTAGCAACATTGCTCTGTGATTGAGGATGGGCTGTGAGGTGGTCCATGCAGTCGAACACCCAAGGGCAATTAGAAAGACAATGTAATTACACAAGTTGAAAATAGGTCAGGATTTGGGACAAACACCCAGATACCTGAGAAAGTGGCTCTGGGATTTGAAAGCCCCTGGAATGAGAAGTTATTTGGGTTGGTGTGCCTAGGGGCCCTTCTTTGTTTTGTTCTTGCACTTAAGCAGAAAGAGTGCAATTCAAAGCATGCTCCTTGGAGAGAAGCAGGGTTGCATTTGCCAGGGTAGGTAACTCGGTATCTCTGTAGGAAGACATGCATTTGAATGCATGAACTATGGAGGTGGACAGAGTTGTGTTTAATAACTGTTCCCCTACTTCTTATGTGACCAAAGCAATATTGTTTAAGTTCCCTGTGTGATTTCATTTTCATGTTGGATAAGGCAGCGAAACTTACATATGCAGTTGTGTGCATTAAGTAGGATGATAAAAGCCGTGTTTAGCAGTGTGCTAGGGAGTTGGTAAACAACTTAGCAGGATGTGACAAAATGCTAAGGCTGGCCCTCAGCTGTTACTACCTTCTACAACTCTTTCCCATGTGTTTACTTTTTCTTGCAGAGAGCCCACATGCTCACGTCTGTAGACAGAAGTTTCTGTCCTGCTTGACCCCTCATTCATTCAGTCCCAAAGAAACACACAGAGGCTTATATTAATTATAAACTATTTGGCCTATTAACTCAGGCTTATTGTTAACTAGCTCTTTCAATTTAAATTAATTCATAATTCTTATCTATGTTAAGTCATGTGACTTGGTACCTTTTTTCAGTACAGCATTTTTATCTTGCTTCCTCTGTGTCTGGGTGGCAACTGCAGACTGAGTCTTTCCTCTTCCCAGAATTCTCCTTGCCTGATCACCCTGCCCATACTTTTTGCCTGGCTACTGGCGAATCAGCATTTTATTAAACCAATATAAGTGACAAATCTTTACAGGGTCCAAGAGCATTATCCCACAGCATATGTCACGGGTGGGTTTTTTTTTCACAGATGCATAGATTCTGAAGTATATAGGCCAAGTGTGGAACATGTACATATTGGAGTTGTTCAGTGTATGTGAGTCAGCCAAGGACATACGAACTGCATGACAGGCCGTTGTTAACTTTGTGGTCCAGAAACCAGAGCAGGCATGACTATGATTCCTGAAAAAGTTTTATGAATGTGGCTCATTTCAACCAGGCAATTTTGAGGAAAAAGTAAAGCCAGCTTCACCTGAGGCATATAAGCCAGCGGAATGATGCTAATGTTCAGAGTCAGGTTATCTCAGGGAGTAGAGAGCATCGGTGGAAAGTCTCAGGCTCTGGGGTCAGAAAAGCTTGAGTCCACATCTTGAATTTGGGAATTTCTCAATATGTGATTTCTGACAATTTCTGTAAATTAATTTTCAGTTTTCTCAAATACATTGAAGGGATACTACTATCTACTCTGTTCTTTTGAGTAGGACATAGCAATGAATATAAGGTATTAAATCAAAGCATGATGTATGATATGCAGTTAATATGCATTTGATATTATGTGTTTCTTAAAAGTTAACATTATGACCATTACATTTTAGAAAGACAGAACTCTCAGCAGATTAAAATTGAGAACTGAAAACAAGAAGGTGACCTAGTAAGGCCCTGAGGTCATTCCAGCAGGTGCCTCCAAGTGTGCCAGAATGGAATTTTTGTGGCTCCCCTCCACATCCTGTTAGTCCATCCTGTACAATGTCGTCGGTTGTAATGGTGTGTGTGTGCGTGCAGTGCGTGCGTGCATGTGTGTGTGTGTGAGAGATGGCACTGTGTTTCTGTCATGTTAGTCAATGTTTCCAGCCATTGGTGTGTGCATGGGGTGGGGACAAGAGTGGGGGACTGAGGCTTCTGTGTTTTCCAATTGGAAGAGGAGGGGATCCTATTTTCTGGAGATACTAGAAACAGGACTTCAGGGTCCTCTGCAGTGTTTTCTGGGGATGGAGAATTATCTCGAAAAATTTACCTAAAAGTGGTTGCTTCCCTTTCAAAGAGTTCTCAGTTTGCCTATGGAGAGGGCAAGAACTGCCCGGTTGACTCTCACGAAAGCTAAAGACAGCAGCAGCTGTTAGAAAGAGATGTAAGCAGGCTGTTGATTTGATAGCAATTGTATGTACTTCTGAACTTCTTTTTACCCTTCGGAAATCAGAACAGCAAGCAGGATGGCATTGGAGTGGCTGTGCGAAGCTCCCTGACTTGGGCCTTGTCTGATGCTCTTGTTGATTGGAGTGGTCTTGTACATTCATAAAAGATGATTGAAGAGGCTTTTCTTGGTTCTTCAGACATAGCTCATCTTTCCTATTGTGGACTACTTGCCTCTGCTGCCGTTGAAGAGGGAGGAAAGAGCAAATGTGAATTAGTGTTTGTATTCATGCTAAAACCGATGTTAGATCTGGGAGAATCATAATAGATCACGAAACAAATTGGACTTGAAAAAGCAGTCTCCAGGTGGTGAGTACCTTGATTCTAGAACATGCGTCATGTTTTTAAAATCAAGACGTAAGAGTTTCTCTATGCTTACTGACCTGCCACAATATGAATTTATGACCTAAAGTGTGTGTGGTCCAAGAATCTGAGTGTGTGTTAACTCTGTCCTCATTGGAAAGCTTAAACTGCAGAAGATGCACTTCTGAACTCTCTCAATTACTCTTAAAATTAATTTTTTTATGGATGAAGTGCTGAATTCCCTGCCTTATGAATGGCTTTCTAGTAGAAGCATATCGTAGTATTCAAAGGCCACCTGCCATGTCTGACCACATGGCCCTGTCTCTACCAGGGCAATCTTTCCCGTCCCCCCATTTTTGTTCAGTAGCAAATTTCTCTGTTACTTTGAGTTTCTCAAATTGGCCCTAAGGGCTTATCTGGTTAGGTCAGGCTCATAGATGATAATCGAGAGTTTACTGAGTAGGGGTCTTAGTTCTTTCTGTAGCATCCCTTCTACACCATAACTGCAGGGTGGTAGCTGAGCATATTTACAGTTCCATCTAAACTCAAGGGGAAATGATTACATAAGATGTGCCTGCCAGGGTACAAAATTCCTGGAGCTATGTTAGAATTTTGACTTTCACAACTACCGGTTAGGTTTATTCACAGGCAGAATCCCTAACCTTATCAGAGAGTTTTGCCCAATAGGTCGAGTCTATTCTCAATCTTACTGATCCCTGTGCAAATAGAGTCTCAAATGACACTCTGTAAACCAAGTTTTTAGTATATGCGAGGGACAGTGTCCACTAATACCCGTCTTGCATGTGAATTCATCTTTAGCTATAGAGTAGTACAGAAGCACGCATCTCTGTAATATGCAGACTTAGAAGACTTCAAGTAGATCCAAGAGAGATGTAGCAGGGCCATAAGGTAGTTCTAATGTTAGTCTGTTCTTTTTTGGAAACATTTATACATATTTTCATAGTAAATGCCCAGTTAAAATTTCCATTTGATGTATATAATGGTTCCCTTTCTCTCCACATTTTGCCAGAATTAGTTACTCCTTTTCTTTTTGTTCTTTTTTATTTTTATTGTTTATTTATTTACTTTTTTTTTGGATTTTCAAGATAGGGTTTCTCTGTGTAGCCCTGATTATCCTTGAACTTGCTCTGTGAACCAGGTTGGCCTTGAACTCAGAGATCTCTGGAATGCTGGGATTAAAGGTGTGTACTACTACCTCCTGGCTATGCTAATCATTCTGACCAGGGTGAGAGCCACATTTTTATTGTTGAATATTGAAGCGCTTATGATGATTTATTATTATAATTTGTGGGATCATGGGTCATGAGCAATTTTATATGTGTATTTTTAAAAATGTATTCTCTTATATATGACATCTGGACTGCAGTTTTCTCTCCCCCATCTCCTCTCAGTTTCTTACCCACAAATTTTATAATTTTTATCTTTGTGTGTGTGTGTGTGTGTGTGTATGTGTGTGTGCCTGTGTGTATTCATAAGTGTGGACCTGTCTGTCATAGCTGTGCATGTGAAACTCATAAGACATCAGCTACTGACCTTTAACTCTCGTCTTGTTTGAGCCAGGGTCTGTCTTTTCTTCACTGCTGCAAGCCAGGTTAGCTGGCCCGCGAGCCCCTGGAGAATCTCCTGTGTTTGCTTCCCATTTCCCATAGGAACACTGGCATTGGAGACAAAAGCTAGCCCTTCAGGTTTCCATGCATCCTGGGCGTCTGAACTCAACTCCTCATGCCTGGCTTGAGTGACGAGCCCTTTACCCACTGAGCCATCTTCCAAGTCCAAGCATAAGGAATTTTAAAGCTTATTTATTTTTGATAGGTATTAGTAACTTCTGCTCCAAGAATGGTATTGATTCTTGTTAAGTCTAACTGTCCAAGATTTACTATAAATAAGAGAAAGGCTCAAGTCGAAGGCCCAGGGTTACTCGAGGATGAGAGGACATTTTTTTCAGGATGGTTTAATACAGGACAAAATATTTGGAGAATTGTTCTTAAAAGACCTGATTTCCCAATTTCTGCATAAATACATGTTAGCGATTTCTAATTTACCCTCACATTCTTCTCATTGTTGGATTAGATATTATTTTTAAACAGTGAAATTAATTAGTTCAGAAAATATCTAGAGACAAATTATCAGACGTTGAATTCTGTGTTTACAGATGTAATGGTCACCATGGAGCCTGGGGCATTCTGTTTATTTAAGATGAAAATTGCACTCTAATGTATAATGTACATCAAAGGCTTAAACTACACACAAATGGCTCTGCACCCAGTGCAGGTGCCTTGTGCTTTAGACTTTCAATTATACATGAATGTTTGGAAGAATAATACTGGGGACAGTGTTTATTTCTTGCATTTAAATTATTCATTCACTGGTAAATGTCTGTAGCATGCCTACTGTGTGCTAGGCGTTATTCTAATTGCTAGAGTGTATCAGTAAATAAAAAAGCAAAGCTCCTTGCTTCAGAGTACTTGCATTTCTATAGGAAGAGGCAGTATATATGATAAGACGGAACTTTACCCTTTAGTGTTTGCTACGGCATGATTATGTGTGTATGCATGTACATGGATGTATGCGTGCCAGTGCACATGCAGAAGGTCAGAGGGTGATGTCAGTTGTCTTCTTTAATTACCCTGCACTTTATTGTCTGAGATAGAGTATTTCATGAAAACCAGAACACATTCACTGATTCACCTAGCTGACAGGTCAGAAGGCTCTAGTGTGCCCTCCTCTCTACTTCCCCTCCCTGAGATTAAAGGTATGTGACACCATGTCTGGCTTTCATGTGGATGCTGTAGGTCAGAACTCAAGTTATGCAGGTGATGATTTGGATGAGTTGTCCCCTATACTCGCAGGTCTTTGAACACTTGGTCACTAGCTGGTGTCACTATTTGGGGAGGCATAAGAGGTGTGTCCTTATTGGTGGAGGCATGCCACTGGAGGTGGGCTTTGAGAATCTAAAGATTTGTACCATTTCTAGTTCACTTTCTCTTTTTTGGGTTTGTGGTCCAAAATGTGAGCCTTGGTGTCCTATTGTTGTTGCCACTCCTTTGCTCTATCATCATATACTCTAATCCTCTGAACTATCAGCCCAAATAAACTTTTTTCCTATCAATTGCCTTGGCCACAGTGTTTTATCATGGCAATAGGAAAGTAAATAATATATACTACAAGTACATTGCCAACTGAGCCACCCTTCCAGCTCCCATCTTCAGTCTTTTTGAGCTGCCTTGACAAGTTATCTTATTAATCTATATACTGCTATTCTCTAACTTAAGGAAGGGGAGTATTATTGACCACATTTTGTAATTGTGAAACAGTATCATTCTAGCTTGTATCCGGGAAAGAGCTATCACCTGAGATACAGAACTCCTGGGAAGCAAGCAAGCACTGGGCCACACATGTTCTGAGGTTACCAGGAAGAACTGGGTGATATCCTGAGGTACTGACTTCCCAGTTGGTGAGACTGGCTAGGTGCTTTAACTCCTTCAAACAGATTTTGCTGTTTGACAACACTTATTCGATAGATATCCAGCCTCCTGGGGAAATTCTTCAGTGGGGCCTGGGCACATACCAAGAAAGGAAGCATTGTATCCTTGCCTTGGTGTTCAGAGCTTTATTTATATGGGACAACAGAAGCTTCCACTACCCTCCAAGATTTGTGTTAGAAATTAGTTGAGTTGGTTCAAATTGCATGACAGAATCAGGAGATGGGACAACAGATAGGTAAGATCTAAGAGACCATGTCATCTCTTAATAATATGTTTTCTCATCACAAGTTCACTGGACTTGGGAAATCTAGTAACCTTAGGAATGATGAGGTAAAGCATACACACACACACACACACACACACACACACACACACACTATATATATATATATATACATACACATATATACATATATATATAACTTATATATATATATAATTTACTGTTGGTCTAAAACACTATCAATGCTCCTTTTACAGTCTTATGTATATCTTTAAACGAGGCCACAATGATAGATATCTGCTGTTACCTTCCCATAATCTCATGGTGGACTTGGGGTAGGTTGGGTTTCTATTTTTTACTCTTGTTCCAGGAGGTCTTTTCTACTGAGGTTTATGTGGAATCCAGAGACTCTCCGCTAGGCTAATAAACAGATCAATGAAAGAGCAGGTTACTAAAGAAGTGAAGGCAACCTTTAAGGGACATGAAATATTGCTGGTTTATGCAATCTCTGAGAACTGTGAAAGGGATAGAATTTGTCTTTTATACTTTTTTCTTGTTCTATCACGTACACTTAAAATAAGTTAGTTTGGAATAGGCAAGTCATGTCCAAAGACACAAAGCAAAAATACAAAAGTTTGTCAGTGAAACAGGGTTGAGTTTTCCTAGTTACTTTCCATTCACCCAGTTATTCTCCCAGTGGCAATGATTACAGCTCATCCCAATTTGAAATGACCCCATTCTTCCTTTCTCTTCCATTGCCACAACTGCTCATTAAATCTGTATTTACAAAGGGTCATCCATAATTCACCTCTGCCCTTTCTCCTCCCCCTCCCTCCTTTTTATCTTCCTTCCATCTACAAACATCTCTTTTTGACTATGTACTTCCTGCCTTGTACTATGTTAGAGTCTGGACATGCCAAAAGTCATAGTCCTTAACTCCAAAGTGAAGAATACCTTAGTTTACTCATTTGTGAAATCAGAATGATAGTAAAATAATATAATACAATATATATTTCAGTTTTTCTATTTTGTTTGTAAATTTTTATTAGTATTTGTTAATTATATATGAGTTTCATTATGATATTGTCATACATGTAATATATTTTGTTAATAAAGTTTTATTTTAAATTTTATTTTATTTTTTTAAAAATAGAAAACAATCTTTTTTTATTTTACATACAAATCCCAGTTCCTACTCCCTTCCCTCCTCCCATTCCCTCCACCTACCCTCCCACCCCACCTCAATCCACTCCTCAGAGAGGATAAGGCACATTGCTTTGGGGGAAGGTCCAAGGTCCTTCCTATTATATCTAGGTTGAGCAAGGTACCCATCCAAGGAGAATAGATTCCCAAAAAGCCAGTTCAAGGAGTAGGATAAATCCTGGTGCCATTGCCAGTGGCCTTGTAGTCTTCCCCAGCCATACAACTGTCACCCACATTCAGAAGGTCTAGTTTAGACCTATGCTGGTTCCTTCTCTGTCTGGCTGGAGGTGGTGAGCTCACATTAGCTGTTTTTACCTGTTTTATATGTGGGTATCCTGTGGTCTTGACCTCTTGCTCATACTTTTACTCTTGCCACTCTTCAACTGAACTTTGGGAGCTCAGCCTAGTGCTCCGATGCTGGTCTCTACCTCTGTTTCCATCAGTTGCTAGATGTAGGTTCTGTGGTGCCATTTAAGATAGCCCCATAATGCTCCCTCAATCAAAATATCTCTTTCCTTGCTCTCATCTTGGTCCTTCCTCTATCTCGACTATCCCATTTCCTCAAGTTCTCCTCCACACTCCCATTCTCCCCTCCTCTTCTTCTTCCACTCTTCCTTCTTCCCCTACCCCCATGCTCCCAATTTTGTCAGGCAATATTGTCTATTTCCCTTTTCCAGGTGGATCTATGTATGTTTTTCTTGGGGTTCACCTTGTTACTTAGCTTCTCTAGGGTCATGAACTATAGGCTTAATATCCTTTGTTTTATACCTAGTATCGACTTATGAGTTATTACATACCATGTTCATCTTTCTGGGTCTCAGTTACCTCACTCAGTGTGGTTTTCTCTAGTTTTATCCATTTGCTTGTAAATATCAAGATGTCATTTTTATTTTACCACTGAGTAGTACTCCAATGTGTAAATGTACCACATTTTATTTATCCATTCTTTGGTTGAGGGACATCTAAGTTGTTTTCAGGTTCTGGCTATTACAAATAATGCTGCTTTGAACATAGTTGAACAAATGTCATTGTAGTATGATTAAACATCTTTTGGGTATATGCCCAAGAGTGGCATTGCTGGGTCCTGAAGTAGGTTAATTTCCAACTTTCTTAGAAACCGCCATATTGATTTCCAGAGTGGTTGTTTCCATTTCCACTAGCAATGGAGGAGTGTTCCCCTTACTCTACATCCTCTCCAGAATAAGTTATCATTGGTGTTTTTGAACTTAGTCATTGTGACTGGTGTAAGATGGTATCTCAGAGTAGTTTTCATTTGCTTTTCCCTGGTGGCTAAGGATGGTGAACATTTCCTTAAGTGTCTTTCAGACATTTGAGATTCTTCTGTTGAGAATTCTCTGTTTTGCTCAGTATCCAATTTTCAATATGGTTATTTGGAATTTTGATGTCTGATTTCTTGAGTTCTTTATATATTTTGGAGTTCAGTCCTCTGTCTGATGTGGAGTTGGTGAAGATCTTTTGCCATTCAGTAGGCTGTCTTTTTGTCTTGTTGACTGTGTCCTTTGCTTTACAGAAGCTTCTCAGTTTCAGGAGGTCCCATTTATTTATTGTTGATCTCAGTGTCTGTACTACTGGTGTTATATTTAGGAAGTGGTCTCCCATGCCCATGCTTGAGTTTTGTGCATAGCAATAGATATGAATCTAATTACATTCTTCTACATGTTGACATTCATTTATGCCAGCACCATTTGTTGAAGATGTTTTTTTTTATTGTATAATTTTAACTTCTTTTTCAAAAATCATGTGTACATAGGTGTGTGAATGAATATCCCGGTCTTTGATTCGATTCCATTGGACAACCTGTCTGTTTTTATGTCAATATCAAGATGTTTCTGTTACTGAAGCTCTATAAAAGAGCTTGATGTCAGGGATGGTGATGCTTCCAGAAATTCCTTTATTGTACAGGATTGTTTTGGCTATCCTGTTTTTCTTTTTGCTTTTTCTTATGAAGTTGATTATTGTTCTTTCAAGGTCTGTGAAGAATTATGTTAGGATTTTGATGGGGATTGCATTGAATCTATAGATTGCTTGTGGTAGGATTGCCAGTTTTATTATGTTGATTCTACCTATGCTAGAGCATGGGAGATCTTTCCATTGTCTGGTATCTTCTTCAATTTCTTTCTTCAAAGCCTTAAAGTTCTTGTCAAACAGGACTTTCACTTTTTTAGTTAGTGTTACTCCCAAGATATTGTATGTTATTTATGACTATTGTAAAGGGTGATATTTCTCTGATTTCTTTCTCAGCCTCTTTATCATTTGTATATAGGAGGGGTACTTTTTTTTTTGAGTTGATCTTGTATCCTGCCACATTACTGAAGGTATTTATCAGTTGTAGAAGTTCCCTAGTTGAGTTTTTGGAGTCGCTTATGTATGCTATCGTATCATATCCAAATAACAAAAGTTAGACTTCTTCCTTTCTAGTTTGATTCCCTTGATTTCCTTTTGTTGTCTTATTGTTCTAGCCAGAACTTCAAGAACTATGTTGAATAGATATGGAGAGAGTGAACAGCCATATCTTGTTCCTGATTTTAGTGGAATTGCTTTGAGTTTCTCTCCACTTAATTTAATGTTGGTTGTAGGCTTACTGTATATTGATTTTATTGTGTTTAGATATGTTTGTTCATTGTATCCCTGATTTCTCCAAGACCTTTATCATGAAGGGGTAATGGATTTTGGCTAATGCTTTTTCAGCATCTAATGATATGATAGTTTTTTTTCTTTCAGTTTATTTATGTAGTGGATTACATTGATAGATTTTCATATGTTGAACCATCCCTGCATCTCTGGGATGAAATTGACTTGATCATGGTGAATGATTTTTTTTTCTTGGATTCGGTTTGCCAGTATTTTATTGAGTATTTTTCATCTATGTTCATGAGTGAGATTAGTCTGTAATTCTCTTTCTTGATTGAGTCTTTGTGTGATTTGGGTATCAGGGTAACTGTAGCCTCATAGAAAGACTTTGGCAATGTACCTTCTGTTTCTATTATGTGGAACACTTTGAGGATAATACATATTAGTTCTTCTTGGATGTTCTGGTAGAATTCTATGCTGAAACCATCCGGCCCTGGGCTCGTTTTGGTTGGGAGGCTTTTGATGACTGCTTCTATTTTCTTGCATGTTATAGTTATATTTGAACTGCATCTAGTCTTGATTTAATTTTGGTATGTGGTACCTATCCATAAAATTGTCCATTTCTTTTACATTTTCCAATTTTGTGGAGTACAGGTCTTTGTAGTAAAATCTAAGTATTCTCTGGATTTCCTCAGTTTCTGCTGTTATGGTCCCTTTTCACTTATGATTTTCTTAATTTGAATGTTCTCTCTCTGCCTTTGGATTATTTTGGGTAAGGGTTTGTCTATTTTGTTGATTTTCTCAAAGAACCAACTCTTTGTTTCATTGATTCTTTGTATTGTTTTACTTGTTTCTATTTTATTGACTTCAGCCTCAATTTGATTATTTCCTGTCATCTACTCCTCCAAAGTGAGTTCGCTTTTTTTGTTCTAGAACTTTCAGGTGCACTGTTAAGTCACCAGTGTGAGTTTTCTCCACTTTATGTAGGCACTTAGTGCTATGAACTTTCCTCTCAGTGCTGCTTTCATAGTGTCTCATAGGTTTAGGTACATTGTGCCTTAATTTTCTTAATTCTAGGAAATCTTTAATTTTTTCTTTATTTTTCCTTGACCCATGGGTGGTTCAATAGAGCACTGTTCAATATTCATGGGTTTATAAACTTTTTGTTAGTGTTGTTGTTAAATTCTAACTTTAAACCATGGTGATCTGATAAGATATGGGGAGGTTACTCCAACTATTTTGTATCTGTTGAGGTTTGCTTTTTTACCAGGCATGTGGTCAATTTTAGAGAAGGTTCACTGAGGTTCTGAGAAGAAGGTACATTTTTTTGTGTTTGGGTGAAATGTTCTGTAGATGTCCATTAAGTTAGTCATGACATCTGTTAGTTGTCTTATTTCTCTGTTAATTTTCTGTCTGGTTGACCTGTTCATTAGGGAGAGTGGGGTGTTGAAGTATCCTACCATTAGTGTGTGGGTTTTTTTTTTTTGTTTTTACATATGTGGTTGCTCTTGTATTTGGGGCATAGATGTTCAGGATTGAGACTTCATCTTTATGAATTGTTCCTGTGATGAGTATAAAGTTCCTTCTCCATGTCTTTTGGTTGATTTTACTTTGAAGTATATTTTGTTAGCTATCAGGATAGCTACACCCACTTGTTTCTTAGGTTCATTTGATTGGAAAATCATTTCTCAATCCTTTACTCTGAGGTAAGGTCTTTAAAGTTGAGGTGTGTTTCTTGTATACAGCAGAAGGCTGGATCCTGTTTCTGTATCCATTCTGTGTCTTTTTATAGATGAATTGAGTTCATTTGATATTAAGAGAATTAATGACCAGTGATTGTTAATATCTGTTATTTTCAGTGGTAGTGTTTGTGTGTTTCCTTTCTTTGGAGTTTGTTGGTGTGAGGTTATGTATTGCCTATGTTTTCGTGGGTACAGTTAGTTTCTTGGGTTAGAGTTTTCCTACTAATACTTTCTGTAGGACTGGGTTTGTTTATAGATATTATTTAAATCAGGTTTTGTCATGGAATTGCTTGTTTTCTTCATCAATTGCGATTGAAATTTTTGCTGAGTATAGTAGTCTGGGCTTGCATGCATGGTCTCTTAGTGTCAGCAGCATGTCTGCCCAGGACTTTCTGTCTTTCATGGTTTCCATTGAGAAGTTGGGTGTAATTCTGATGGCATGTCTGCCTTTATATGTTACTTGATCATTTTACTTTGCAGCTCTTAATATTCTTTCTTTATTTTGTATGCTTTGCATTTTGATTATTATATGACAAGGGGTCAAGAGGATTTTTTTTTGTCCAGTCTATTTGGTGTCCTGTAAGGTTTTTGTACCTTCATAAGGATCTCCTTCTTTAGGTTGGGAAAGTTTTATTTTATAATCTTGTTGAATATATTTTCTGTGCCTTTGAGCTGGAGTTCTCCTTCTTCTATCCCTATTATTCTTAGATTTTGTCTTTTCATGGTGTCTCAGATTTCCTGGATGTTTTGTGTTAGAATTGTTTAGATTTAATGTTGTCTTTGACAAATGAATCTATTTTCTCTATAGTATCTTCAACACTTGAGATTCTCTTCCATCTCTTGTATTATGTTGGTTATGCTTGCCTCTGTAGTTCTTCTTCATTTACCCAGATTTTCCATAACCAAAATTCCCTAGGTTTATGTTTTCTTTATTACCTCTATTTTAGATTCAAGTCTTGAACTGTTTGCTTCACCTGTTTGATTGGTTTTTCTTGGGTTTCTTAGAGAGATTTATTAATTTCTTCCAATTTTTGTTTATCTTTTCCTTCATTTCTTTAAGGAAATTTTTCATTTCCTCTTTATATGTTTCCATCATCCTCATAAAGTTACATTTAAAATCATTTTCTTCTGATTCTTCTGGGTTAGAATGATGAAGTCTTCCTATTGTATGACCACTAGGTTCTGGTGTTACCATGTTGCCTTTCAGGTTGTTGAATGAATTCTTGCATTAGTGCCTACCCATCTCTTCCTTGGTTTGTTTCAGTAGTGTTTTTGCCTCTTGAAGTAGTTGTCTGTGTCTTTGGAAACTGTTCTTGGTCTGCTCTGTACTGTCATTGTCTGTGTCTCAGGGAGCCACCGAAGACTCTCTTGGTTTTATCTCTTGATCTGCTCTCCTGATCCACTCTGTGCAGTCATAGCTTATGCTTCCAAGTTTCTCTCTTGGTCCTCTCTCTTAGTCTTCTCTGTGGAGTTGCAGTTTCAGCATTCCTCTGACATTACAGGGGGCGGGAATAGGATAGAAGGGTTTGGGGGTGGAGTGAGACTTGTAGCTTTTGGTCCTCTCTGTGTAGTAGCAGGCTGTGTTTCAGAGTTCCACTGAAGTTGTTGACAGGGAGAGGGGGATAGGATGGTTTGAGGGCGGATTGGGACTAGTGACTTGGAGGGTCTGATGGATTGAATGGGGGATATTGAAGCAGCTTACAGGTAGGAAACTCAGCTGATGACTGACTAGAGGAGCCAAAGCAGGTGGGGGAGGAGCCTGGGGTTTTGTCCCCCTCCTATAGAAGGCCTAGAGAGTGGGGTGTTCTGCCAGGTGGTTAGTTACTCACCTCTTGTTCCTCTGTGTCTTGTTAATGAAGATTTTTTTTGTCTAAACATTCATTTTAGATGATTCTTGTAAAGAATTCTGCCTGAATCATTATTACAACCGTTATCAGCCTTGGGGGTTGGCACATAGCTGGTTTTCAGATCAGTTGTTTTAAACTTGCCTATTAAGTGACCTTGTTAGCTTATACATTTCCATGGGTGGGCACTGCCCTCCTATCAGCGATATGTACATGAAGCAAAGTCAAGATTAAGAATTCCTTACCTGTCATTAAGTGAAAACCACCAGCATCAACAAAATGTCAAAATGCCAACCAAAAAAGATAGAAGACTTGAGTTTTAAAGTTCGTCTTTTGGACTGAAAGAAAAATGTATATGGCACACTGAACTCCCACACCCTTCTCATAAAGGAGACCTTTATGCTGTGGCAGCTCTTCTTGACACTTGTTTTAAGAGCCAGGATGCTTAATTGCTCCCCTTTCTGGAGTTCCTGGGCCAAGAGAGCAGGAGCTAGGCACTGTTCTGCTGTCTGTGTGAGCAGCCACATGCAGCTAGGGCCAGCACAGCCTGGCTGACTTGGCAGTTCTGGAAGATTAGACTCGAGAGTAATTTGTACCTCTACTGGGACCAGGAATAAATTCCAGCTACCACAAGCAAAGTAAATTTCCCAGCTACTTTCCTTGCTCTCCATGTTCATCCCTTTCATTTTCTGATTTTCATTCTTACTTCCTGCTTGTGTTGCAAAGCATGCAAGTCTAAAAGCATCCTTCATCTTGCTTTCTGGAAAGAAAATTCACTTGCTGTGCAACCATTTTACACGAGGGCTGATATTGCTATTTAATATCATTTTAATTGAGAGACCAGGTCGTGGCTTAAATCAGGTTCTCTGGCCTTCAATTTTCATTTTCTACTCATAAAATGTTCAGTTAATAACCAGAAATCACAGTCCTTCCTGAAAGGATAGGAGGAGCTGGCTGTGATAAAGGAGTTTTTGCTTCACGTTCAGGTAATCATTCAAAATCTCATTAAGAATCCATTTCCTGAGGCTCTTTCAGATAACTTGAGGACGAATATTTAATAAAGAAAACACATTTCTTCATGGTGGATTTGGGAGAGATGGAGTGGTTGGAATGATATGATGCTTGCTAGAATGTCTATTGTAGTTGCCACTCAGAGAGAACTCATGTGGGGAACTGAGCTATGTTGGGCAGGATATCATGTGTAAGTAGCTCCCAACTCTTACTCTCAAAAATTTTCAAAGGGCAATTCAGAGGACCTTGTGGATCAGGTGGAGTGAGTGTTAGAAAATGAAAGTAAATATGGAGACAGGGACCATAGACGTGTAGGGATTGGGTTTTTATCTTATTTGTGATGAGAAGTAATTGTTGATTGCAATGAGGAGAGTAGCAGCTTCAGCATTCCATTTTCCCATAAGCCAAGCACAAGAGCTCTCATTTCTCTAGCTCTGCTGCTACCTGTTGTCATTATTAGTCCTATTGTGTTAGTATTTTGTCAACTTGATACAAGATAGAGTCATATGAAAAAGGGAATGCAAATTGAAGAATTGGCTCCATCACACTCATCCATTGTTGGTGGGAATGCAAACTTGTACAGCCACTGTGGAAATCAGTGTGGCGGTTTCTCAGGAAACTGGGAGTCAACCTTCCTCAGGACCCAGCAATTTCACTCTTGGGAATATACCCAAGAGATGCCCTATCATACTACAAAAGCATTGTTCAACTATGTTCATAGCAGCACTATTTGTAATAGCCAGAACATGGAAACAACCTAGGTGTCCCTCAATAGAAGAATGGTTAAAAAAGGTGTGGAACATATACACATTAGAGTTTTACTCAGCGTTAAAAAACAATGACATCTTGAATTTTGCATGCAAATGGATGGAATTAGAAAACGCTTTACTGAGTGAGGTAACCCAGACCCAAAAAGAGGAATATGGTATGTACTCACTCATAAGTGGATTCTAGCCATAGTTAAAGGTCTTTGAGCCTATAATTCGAGATCCTAGAGAAGCTAAATAAGAAGGTGAACCTGAAGAAAATCATATAGTTATCCTCCTGGATATAGGAAGTAGTCAAGATTGCAAGGCAAACTTGGGTGCACAGGAGGGGAGGTGGAAGTAAGGGGAGATGGTTAGAGAGAAGGGAGAGGGGGAGGATTGGGGATGGCGTGGGGGAATGAGATGTGGGGAGGAAGGATGGATATGGGAGCAGGCATGTATATATATCTCAACTAAGGGAGTCATTTTAGGGTTGGCAAGAGACTTGTTTCTGGAGGGGTTCTCAGGCCTCAGGAGAGGTCCCCAGATCCTTCCCTGGGCAGCAGAGAAGAGGGTGTCTGAACTGGCCTTGGCCCATAGCCATACTGATGAATATTTTGCATATCACCATAGAACCTTCATCTGGTGATGGATGGAGATAGCGACAGAGATACATATTGGAACACTGGACTTAACTCCCTCGATCCAAATGAGAAGCAGAAGGAGGGAAAACGTGAGCAAGATAGGCAGGACCAGAGGGAACCTTCATCCGACGATGGATGGCGATACAAACGGAGACCCACATTGGAGCACCGGACTGAGCCCCCCAAGGTCCAAATGAGGAGCAGAGGAGGAAGAACATGAAAAAGGAAATCAGGACTACGAGGGGTGCGTTCACCCACTGATACAAGGGGACTGATCGAATGAGAGCTCACCACGGCCAGTTGGACTGGGACTGAACGAGCATGTGATCAAACCGGATTCTCTGAATGTATTTGACATGGGGGCTGACTGAGAAGCCATTGACAATGGTACTGGGTCTTTTTTTGTTTGCATGTACTGGCTGTTTGGGATCCTAGTCTGTTTGGATGCTCACCTTCCTAGGCCTGGAGGGAGGGGGGAGGAACTTGAACTTCCCACAGGGCAGGAAACCCTGACTGCTCTTTGGACTGAAGAGGGAGGAGGGGAGGGAGTGGGGGGGGAGGACAGGCAGTGGGAGGAATGGGAGGGTATGGGGAGGAGGGGAGGAAGTGGAAATTTTTATAAACAAACAAATAAAAATAATAATAATAAAAAGCAAAACAAAACAAATAATAATGTATTTAAATATCTGAAAAAAAAGAATTGGCTCCATCAGATTGAATGTAGACAAGTCTTTTGGATGTTCTTTCATTGCTGGATGATTAATGTGAAAGGGCCCAGCCCAATGCCACTCCTGGGTAGGTAGGTGGTCCTGGGTTATTTTAGAAATCAGGCTGAGGGGGCTGTAGAGATGGCTCAATGGTAAAGAGCACTGGCTACTCTTGTAGAGGATCTGGGTTCACTTCTTAACACTTGCATGACAACTCACAACTATCTGTAGCTCCAGTTCCAGAAGATCTGACACCCCCATACCAATTCACATAAAATAAATTAAAAAAAGAAAGTAGGCTGAGTAAATCATGGAGAATGTCTTAGTTTGGGTTACTATTGCTATGAAGAGGAACCATGACCATGGCAACTCTTACAAAGAAAACATTTAATTGAGTTGGTGGCTTACAATTTCAGAGGTTCATTGTATTATCATCATAATGTGGGGCATAGCAGGATGCAGGTGGACATAGTGCTGGATGCATCTTGACTAGAAGACAGCAAGAAGTCCACTGAGCTTTAGAGAAAGACCTCAAAGCCCAGCTTCAGAGTGACATACTGCCTCCCACAAGCCCACACCTACTCCAACAAGGCCACACCTCCTAATAATGCTACTCCCTTTGGGGGCTATTTCACCTAAAGCCACCACAGAGAGCAAACCAGTGAGTAGTATTCCTCCATGGCCTCTGCTTCAGTTCCTGTCTTCTGGTTCTTGCCTTGAGTTTCTTCCCTGACTTCCCTTCACGATGGAGTATAAAATGGAGTCTCAAATAAGTTTTCTTAATCAAGTTGTTCTTAATCATGATGTTAAGCACAGCAGTAGGAAGAAAGTAAACACAGCTATGGGGTTCATTGTGACACATTTGTTTAGCTTTTCCTTATTGACTCAGTGATGTCAAAGAGCTTTTCTTGTGTTTATTGACCACATGTCCATTTACTTTGTGGAAATGAATATTCAGTTACTTTGGTGAATTTTTACATTAAGTTAACGACTGTTTTATTGACTTTACATATTCTACATATTCTTTATGAGCCATCTTATTTTACAAATTATTTTTCTTCTTGTATGCAGCTCTAAGTTGACAGTTATTTACTACTTTGAACAGATCATTTAAATCACTTCTGGCTTTAATTATTGCATTTGGAAAGTTGAATAGCAATTTACATGCAATTTTTTTGTAAGTTACTTATTATTTCTTTGGCTATCTATCTTTTTCACTATTTATTTATTTATTTATTCATATGTTTACTAATTGTTTGTTTGTGGAGGTTAGAGGACACTTTTTCCCAGAGATCAAACTCAAGTCTTCAAGCTTGGCACCTGGTGTGGGAGAATTGTCTGTATTCTTTCAAACATGTTTTAAATAAATGGTGATTGGCCAGGCAGGAAGTATAGGCAGGAAAACCAGACAGGAAGTAGAGGTGGCACAATGAGAACAGGAGAATTCTGGGAAGAAGAAAGCTTTTCTCCCAATCCAGCCCAGATCAGGGAAGAAGCAACATGTGATCTCCCCGCTGTAAAAGGTACTGAGCCACATGGCTGACATAGATAAAAATAATGGGTTATATAACTTAGCAAGAAGCCTGAGCTAATGGGCCAATCAGTTTTAGAACTTATGGAGATCTCTGTGTGATTTTCCTTGGGACTTGCCGGTTGTGGGGTATCGGGCAGAACAGAAACCCCAACAAGCCAGCCCTCATGTTACAAACTGCTAAACCATGTCACTAACTCCAGTCTTTAACTTTTTTCATACTTTGATTTTTAGAGCAGTTTAAGGTTCATAGCCAGGTATAGAGATTTATCATGTGTCTACATTCCCAAAGAGACATAGCCTCACCTATTATTGATGTCATCCCAGGAGTAGTACACTTCCCATAGTTGGCTTGCAGAAACCCATTTTTATTACCTAGAGCCCATAGAGTCTACTGGGATTCACTCTTGATAACATTCCACAGAACTGGGTGCATGGATAATGCATACACCAATTATCCTTGGATTTTTTCCAATCCTGTTTTTAGTTTGGTATTAGACTGGTGTTGTGCTTTGACATGTTCCATGACACTTCTGTATGTGAATCTTTTCTATGTATCCTGTTTTATATCTCTGTGTGGACTGTAGCAATCCGAGGCTATTATATATATATAAAAAATGACATACATATACTCTTAACCAGGAGCTGAACAACTTTGTCATAAACAAACCTGGAATATAATCCATTTTGTCATAAGTGTTTTCAGATCTATCAGGGGTTTTCCTTTTTTGATAGATTTATTTATTTATTTTAATTGATTTTTATTGAGCTCTATATTTTTCTCTGCTCCCCTCCCCTTCAACTCTCTTCCATTGTCCCCATGCTCCCAATTTACTCAGGAGATCTTGTCTTTTTCTACTTCCCATGTAGATTAGATCTATTATGTCTCTCTTAGGGTCCTCATTATTGTCTAGGTTTTCTGAGATTGTGGTTTGTAGGCTGGTTTTCTTTGATTTATGTTTAAAAGCCACTTGTGAGTGAGTACATATGATAATTGTCTTTTTGTGTCTGAGTTACTTGGCCCATTTCCTTTCTTTATTCTGTATGCTTTGTGTTTTGATTATCATGTGGCGAGGGGACTTTTTTTTGATCCAGTCTATTTGGTGTTCTATAAGCTTCTTGTATCTTCATAGGCATATCTTTCTTTAGGTTGGAAAGTTTTCTGCTATGATTTTGTTAAATATATTTTCTGTGCTTTTTGAGTTAAACTTCTTCTATACTTATTATTTTTAGGTTTGGTCTTTTCATGATGTCCCATATTTCCTGGATATTTTGGGTTAAGCTTTTGTTAGATTTAATGTTTCTTTGACCGATGAGCCTATTTCCTCTATTATATCTTCAAAGCTTAAGATTCTCTCTTCCATGTCTTCTATTCTGCTGTTTATGCTTGCATTTGTGGTTCCTGATTGTTTTGTCATGATTTCTGTTTCTATAATTCCCCTGGCTTGTGTTTCCTTTATTGTCTCTATTTCAGTTTTCAAGTGTTGAATAGTTTGTTTCATATGTTTGATTTCTTTTTCTTGGTTTTCATTAAGGGATTTTTTGATTTCTTCCAATTTTTTGTTTGTCTTTTCCTTCATTTCTTTGAGGGAATTTCTCATTTCCTCTTTAAGAGTCTCAAACATTCTCCGAAGTTATTCTTTTAGTTAATTTTCTTCTGCTTCATCTATATTTTATTGTTCAAGTCTTGCTGTTGTAGGGTCTCTAGATTTTACTGCTGCTGTGTTGCTCTTTGTGGTGCTGCGTGTGTTCTTACCTTGTCTGCTCATCTTTTCCTCTAATTGGTATAGCTGGGCTTTGTGTGACTCTAGCAATTAATCTTCCAGGTGTCAGTCGATCCAAGGTGTCAGTCGATTCCTCGTGGTACAATCAGTGTCACAGTTCCAGTTACCCTGTTGGTCACTCCGTGTTCCTGGAGGTCGCTCAGTGCTTCTAGGGTTTGCTCCACTTCTGTGGAGTTTGCTGTCTCAGGCCTGCTCTGGCATAGGTTACCAGCTCAGACCTGTTTCTGTAAATGTCCCTGGTCTGGATCCACTCCTCCGGGGGTCCCTGGCTTGGATTTGGTCCTATAAAGGTCTCTGACTTCGATTTACTCCCTTAGACATCCCAGACTCGGGTGCTCCCAGACCCACAGAGGTCCTGGCTCAGCCCTAGTTCCTTAGAATTCCGAGACTCATGCCCAGACCTGCAGGGAGTCTCCTCCCTCAAAGGTCCCAGATTCACGCCAGGACCCACAGAGGTTTTTGGCTCTGGCCCACTCATTCAAAGGTTGCTCCCCTGTACCTACTCCTCTGGAGTTTGCTGTCTCCGGTCTGATCTGGCCCAGGTCGCTGGCTCACTCCTGCTCTTGTGGAGTTTGCTGCCTCAGGCCTTCTGAATTGTTCCAGGGAGCTTCCAATGCTCCAACAGTCTACAAACCTCAGAAAATGACAAGTGTTCAAGTTCAAATGCTTTCTCTTTTTTCTTCCCCAGGAAACTGGTGCTTCTGGCACTCCTTCCAGAATCCTCCTAGAAATCTACCTGGGTTTTTCAGGATTAAAGGAAGAGAATCTTGGGGGGAAGAAGGATAAGTCAGGAAACAATAGACATGAACATCTGATGTTTTCCCCTCTAGCTCTCTACCTTGCTTTTGGAGACAGGGTCTCTTATTGAACTCAGCACATCTACAGGCTAGACTGATTAGCCAGTGGGAACCCCTGTTGCTTGCCTGTCTCTGCCTCCCAACACTGAGCTTATAGGAGCCACATCTGGCTTTTTTTGGTGATCACTGGAGAATCAAATTCAGGTCTTTTCATTTGTACAGCAAACATTTAAAGCACTGAACCATCTCAGCAGTCTCAAGAAAGGCACCATTATCTCTTCATTTACAATCTTTGTATATACATTTTCTGTGCCTCTCTGCACAGACTGGACTTCTCTGTTTGTTGTGTTTGATGAGCATAGTGTCTTGTTTCTTCCTAATTTCAAAGAGAAGGAATATACATACATACATTCATACATATATCCTCATTGATCTTGGCATTATCTGTACATTTTTGTAACTCACCTTTATCAGTTTAATGATTATCATTTTATTCTTATTTGGTCAATCTGAAGAAAATAGGTTAGAAAATACTCATCTTAAAAGCAAAATAGTTTCTGCCCTCAAATTTGTATACCTTTGTCATGTATTTTAAGCTTTTTTTTTTTACCATGTTAGTTCTTTGGATCTAGTTATGAATTTATGTTTTTAACAGAGTTTGATAAATTTAGAAACAAGACAGTAACTTTTATTTGTTTATGCATTGACTAGGGGCTCTGTTTCTGTCTGTGACCCTGTATCTTGTATTCTAGATGAATCTTTTGAGCCATTTGTTTTTAAGTTTTGAAGTTTAAACTGACAATCTTTTCTACCGTCCCTGTTTTTCACCCTCTTTCTGTCTCACCCTCCCTCCCTGTCTCCCTTTCTGCTGTTAGAGGTCAACACCCCCAAAACCCTTTGCTGTAAACCTATGCATGATGGGTAAGTACTACAGTACTGATTGACACTCTGAATTCATGAAAATCCTTTCTTTTCAATTAAGGGTATTTAATTCATTTCTGTTGAGTTTAATTGCTGTTATTTTAAATTTATATCATCAATATATCACATTTTCTCTCATTTATTTTGGTGGATTGAATATTTTATCTTTTAATCATTCTGTTTCTTTCCCTTTAGCTAATTGGAAATCACTCTAGCTTTTAGAGCTTATCCTAGATATTATAATATAGGTTTATTTCTTGTGATAACCCTAATTGTCAATTTGACAAAATCTAGATGAACCACCTGTGAGATGGTCCTCAGGACAAGCCTGGGAAAGACTGTCTCGGTTAGGTTCACTGATGTGGGAGGGCCCATATTAATCGTGGGTGGGACCATTCCCTGGGTAAGGAGCCCAGATTGTGTAAGACAGAAAAAAAAAACCAAGCTGAGCACATACATTTGTCATTCCCTGCTTTTTGACTTCAGATGCAATGTGACCAGCTCCTTCAAGGTTAGTTATGACTTTCCTGCCATGATGCTCTGGGTGCAAGCTTTTCTCCCTTAAGAGATTTTGTCGGGACACTTTATTACAGTGATAAGAAAAGAAACTAAGACACAACATTTTAATTGTTTTCTCTGCTTTCGATATTAACCCACCTTGGAGCGCAAGCTTCATTAACCACTTTCTCAAAGTAAAAAACACACAATTTAGGTATATATGTGGGCATGCCAAAACTCAAATCAGGACTGTGTTTTTATAGTGTCAATGCTTATTTAACTGTGCCTGCACATTCATCTTCTTTTTTCCTCTTGAGAGCAAACATTGCACTTGTATCTGCTGTTCTCCACTATGGGCTCAACACACTCCCTCCTTCCTGTTGAAAAATTTTCTCCTTTTTCAAAATCTCAACAATGTAAAAGAAATCAAACCAACAACAATGCGATATCACCATATATCATACCATAAATATGAACAATTATTGCATGTCAATTAAAATGTAAAAGACCCGAGATTTTAGTCTATGATGCAATTGCATTGTCATGCACAATGCCTTGGAATTAGCAGGAGCCTCACTGTAGATTCTGAATTGTGCGTAGGTGGGATGAAAGCACTATGGAGACTGTTAGAAGAAGGGAGGTGACAAGCATGGGGGAGTGGAGGAGGAGCAGTGAAAAAAATGAACTTGTAGTAGGAAAACCCATCACTTTGTGCTGATTAAAAACAAAACAGCCAAGTAAAGAGTAATTGAATTATACTTCATTGAGCATTCATGATAAAAGGAATGTTTATTGGCTGAAATGTTAACCTTAGCTCCTTAGAAAGTAAAATTTAATTTAGATCTTCTTTTTTTAGTCTGTTTAGATCTGGCCTTTATAAAATCTTTAAAATAAAAGTCTTTGTGAGCTCCTAACGTTGTTTACTATTCTGTTGGCGTGTGAGTTGATTTTCAGTACTGACACTGATTGTTACAGCAATAGTGTGGTATCCTAGGATGCATCAAATGCCAGGGAAGCTTTTTTAAAACAAGAGGTCCTTACACTTAGCTCAAATTTGCTGTGATTCTTGGGTGCGGAGGTGCTGGGAAATGGGACCCAGGCAACCATGCTTTAGAGGATCTACCAGGTGTTCTGACACACAATTAGGAAGTCGGCTTGGCTTCTAGCTGTAAAAAATATTTTTTTTCCTGAGCTTCATTAAAGTAATACATGTATTTGCCCATCTTCTCCCATATTTGCTGAGAACATGTTAAGTGCTATGGAACTGCAAGGGCCAATAAAACACTTCTTCAAGGGGTTTATTGTCTAGATAGCAGGATCAAACAGGGTCTTACATATCCTTGCACAAGATAGAGTCCAGTACTGAAAAGTGAATGGCTGTCTGGCTTTCCCCAGTGGCAGATATCAGGTTCTCGTTCAAAGTATACAGCTGAGATCTTCATGCATCCCAAAGACCTTAACATAGAAAAAAACCCAGAAACCCACCAAACTCACAACCACTTGCCACTCTCCCATATACCCCTAAGATAGTCTTGTTGTGGCTTTAGGGTCAGTTGGCCAAGATTGAATGAGCAGAAGGTTTCTTTTTCTGCCAATTTAACCAGATATGTGAAATCTCTGGAACTATAAGTATGTATCAATCCACGCTGTCTTCTACACTTTGCTATACAGCTGCTAAAAATAGATCCTCAGCCTTGAATGGTTGGATGGTAATAGAACCATCATAGGTAGAAATATGGCTTCCTGTCAATAAATATTTACTACTAAGGTTTGGATTTATGGCAGCAATTACCATCTCTGTGTTGATGCTTCTCCAGTGAGTTAATGGCTGCCTCAGCAGCAATTTCCGACCCTGATCTATTTGTGCCGTCATTAGAAAAAGTAACAACCAGGAGACAGGATGGAGCTCTGAGCTGGCTAAGGACAGGGAAGGGAGATTATACTGCCTTTAAGATATATGATTACAGTGCGTTCCCAACTGTGGAACCAGGGCTGTAATAAGTCCTTCCGGTTTCAGCCTCATGCTCAGGTCTTCAGTGAATTTGTCTCAGAATTCTCAAGGAAAAGATCGTTCTGTTGTTTTCTTTCATTGCTGCTTTTTTGTTTACTTTGTCAAGGAAAAAACACAGCTCTCACCACAAAGGGTTAAAGTGAGTTTATTCTGGAGTCAAAGATGAGTGGCCAGGATCTGGGGACACACACTTAGTCTACTCCAAATCCCATGTTGCGACATGGTACTGGTTTGATAAAGTTTGTATTGCAACAGAAAAAAGGAATTTGTAGATAAAGGTCATTTTCACATTCATTAGTGGAAACATTAAATGGGTAGATGAATTACAACAAAGTTGACCCATCTCAGTTAGAGGCTTCTGGGTACCTGATGACATTCTTAGACTATTGGTTTTGGAGGGAACTTTGATTTTGCTAAGTTAATACATTCCAAACAGTTTTATCTGTTACTCAGAGGATATTAGGGTAGGCATGGAGGTGGGCAAGGGTTGGCTATTTGGGGAGGGGGTGTCAATATAACCCAAGAGAAACTGTTAATAGACTTGGGGCTTGACCATTCCAAATTCCTTAGTCAATGGAGTTCCAAGCAGTTAATTAGCTTTGCAGAAAGCTTGGTTGGAGCTTCTTCATGGGAATTTTGTTTCCACCTTTATAACTCAATGCCATTTGCAATTGTGTGTTCTTACTTAATCTTTATCTCTCATACCAGAGTGTTGTTTTTTGAGACCACCAGTCCATGTCTTCTTAGGTCATCCTTCAATTCCCATCACCTAGAAAAACCTAGAACTCAGAGTGCTCAGAAATTTTTGTACAATAAAGGAAGTGCTAAAGTCCACACAGTGAGTAATGCTGAATGAGTATTTGGTGAGTTAAACCCAAATTTGGAGCAAAATTACTTATTCTTTCATTTCACTCCATAATAATCTTTTATAATTTTAGGGTACAATTTAGAAAGAACATTTTGCTTATATCCGTTCATTTGTATGTCAGAAAAGGCATTGTTTAACTGGTTTTTGATTGCCTGCCTGTAATCTATCCTAACCCACTTTTTGGAGGGTGTTTTATCCTGTATTGCTTTTACTCAAAGCATTCAACAGCACCCATTACTTCCCATTACTTAGAGAATATTATTGTATCGATTAAATGACTTCTTCCGCTTCCATTTCAAAACCTTTCTTTCGTCTTCTCTTTTGGTGAAATTTTGATTGTACAGATGGATGCCAATTTATTTATAGAATTCTCTTCTCCTACTGCCTCCAGCTTCATTTAGATATCTCATGCACATTGCCCCGGAACCTAGGAATATGAGTTGTACTGCATTTTCATAGAATCCTTTTTTTAATTCCATCTATTGCTCTTTATCTGACAATTACCATATTACTTGTCATACTCCCTGGGATCACATCTAGGGCCTTGCAGGTGATAACAATATTCTCTGTCACCTGTCACTGAACTCTTAAAAAGTATTTATTTTTAATCATGTGTCTCTGTGTAGATATATTCATATGAGTACAGGTGCTCATGCAGGTCAGAAGAAAATATTAGACTCCCCTGGAACTGGAGTTATGGGCAGTTGTGAGCTGACCAAATGGGTGTTAGGCATTAAACTTATGTTCTCTGTGAGAGTAGTTTGTTCTCTTAACCATGGAGCTATTTCTTCAGCCCTAATTGCTTGTTCTTTTGAGACAGGATCTCCCTATATAGGTCAGGCAGTCCTTAAACTCAAAATCTTCTAACCTTACCCTTTTTAGAAAACAGGCACATTCTACCATGCTTGGCTTAAAGATTCAACTTTTAACAATGCATTCTAGATTACTACAACCTATGACATTTGTCTTAGGGTAGACACCATGACCACAGCAACTCTTAAAAAGGAAAACATTTAGCTGGGGTGGCTTACAGTTTCAGAGTTTTAGTCCATTATCGTCATGGCTAGACATGGTGACATGTTGGTAGACTTGGTGCTGGAGAAGAAGCTGAGAGTTCTATATCTTCATCTGCAGGCAGCAGAAGGAGTCTGTGTCTATACTTGGCAAATTTGAGCATAAGAGACCTCAAAGCCCGTCCCCAATGATACACTTCCTCAAAAAAGACTCCACCTACTCCAACAAGGCCACATTTCCTAATTGTGCCTCTCCCCATGAGCTTATGAGGACCAGTTGCATTCAAACTACCACAGAATTGTCCCTGTCTACATATTGTTTCAAAGTCAAAATACCCCTTGGCTGTTCTATAACAACGCTTACTTATTATCAGATCCTGATAACATAATTTTCATATATACATATATATATTACACATAAAAGTAGCATGTGAATCTCCATATATAGATTCTTTTTTTATTTTTTAAAAATTTCCACCTCCTCCCCTCCTCGCCATTTCCCTCCACCTCCATCCTCCCCCTCCCCCTCCCTTTCCACTCCTAAGAGCAGTCAGAGTTCCCTGCTCTGTGGGAAGTCCAAGGTCCTCCCCCCTCCATCCAGGTCTAGGAAGGTGAGCATTCAAACAGACTAGGCTCCCACAAGGCCAGTCCATGCAGTAGAATCAAAACCCAGTGCCATTGTCCTTGGCTTCTCAGTCAGCTCTCATTGTCAGCCACATTCAGAGAGTCCGATTTGATCACATGCTCATTCAGTCCCAGTCCAGATGACCTTAGTGAGCTCCTATTAGATCAGCCCCGCTGTCTCAGTGGGTGGATGAACCTCTCGCAGTCCTGACTTCCTTGCTCATGTTCTCCCTCCTTCTGCTCTTCATTTGGACCTTGGGAGCTCAGTCCAGTGTTCCAATGTGGGTCTTTGTCTTTATCTCCAGCCATCGCCAGATGAAGGTTCTATGGTGATATTCAAAATATTCATCAGTGTGTCTATGGGACAAAGTCAGTTCAGACACCCTCTCCTCAATCCTCCCCTTCTCCCTTCTCTCTCCCAATCTCCCCTTACCCCCACCCCTCCACCCCCGTGCTCCCAACTTTTGCCTGGCAATCTTGTCTACTTCCAATATCCAGGAGGATAACTTTATGTTTTTCTTTGAGTTCACCTTCTTATTTAGCTTTTCTAGGATCACGAATTATAGGCTCAATGTTCTTTATTTACGGATAGAATCCACTTATGAGTGAGTACATACCATATTCATCTTTTTGGGTCTGGGTTACCTCACTCAGTAAAGTGTTTTCTATTTCCATCCATTTGCATGCAAAATTCAAGAAACTTGTGCAACCACTTTGGAAATCAGTGTGATGGTTTCTCAGGAAACTGGGAGTCAACCTATCTCAGGACCCAGCAATTCCACTCTTGGGAATATACCCTAGAGATGCCCAATTATACTACAAAAGCATTTGTTCAACTATGTTCATAGCAGCACTATTTGTAATAGCCAGAACCTGGAAACAACCTAGGTGCCCCTCAATAGAAGAATGGATAAAGAAGGTGTGGCACATATACACTTTAGAGTTTGACTCAGCAGTAAAAATCCATGTATAGATTCTTGATTCCCATCCTAGTTTCTTAATGTTATTCTATGAGTGAATTTTAAAAAAATTGTTTAATGAATAAGTGAATGAATGATTATGACTCTCATGTTAAATGCATCTTTCATGGGAATTTAGATCCAGGGTGTTGTGCACATTTTATCATTTCTTCTGTTAGTGATGGATATTTGGCTGATATTGGATGTATCGACAATGGAGTTGACTTGCACTTAATCATTTCCTGTCTGCTGGAGTGAGACATGGGAAATGGCAGGCAGTGTGCTACAGTTTCATGTAAATGTATTAATTGCCAGTGTAGGTTAAAAAGTCAAATAATGATAGATTTATATTGTTCTGTCTAAGATGCTGAATAGTAGATCATTCAAATGAAATGCTCTCTATTGTTTAAAGTACTGTGTTACTCTGTTAGAATTAATCCCAAAGATAGTTCAATGTGATTCTATCACCATGTAGCTAGTTGGCAAAATATCCAGATTAATTAGGTGGTATGAGTCTGATTAGACATTAGCTGAGGTCTACAGATAGGTGAGACTGGGCAATACTCCAATGCAAATAAATGAAAATCAATATTTTAGTAGTAAATGGTAATTTTTACATTTAATTGCCAATGCCTAGGCTAATTTATGTATCTCTGTATTATTTATGGGAGTGTTGTAGCTAATGAAATGTTACAATTTTCTCAGACCTTTCACCAAAATCTAGCTACTTAATTTTCATATCAGTATTTGAGCTTGTAATAGTAACAGTTTCTAATTACTTATGTTCAGCAAGGTTAACTCCCCTAATGTGCGTATGTTTTCTGGTATGTAGTATTTTTTCACCATATGGAGCCTTAATTTGCATTTAGTGCTTGCCATCCATCTTCTCAATGGACTACAGAACAGTGACAGATGACTAATTGCTGAGGGAGGAAATGTTGGGGCTCAAGTAAGGACACACCACCAGGGAGCAGCTTCTTCTTTTGAAAAAAAGTTTTTATTTTGCCTTCTCAGCTGTGCATGTACTTATCCAGTTCAGTGCACTATGCTGTGTATTTTCTTTAAGTCTCTGTTTAAGATTAGACAGAGTAGATTCATCTTATGCAAAAATTGTGATGTTGGGGTTCTGACTTTCTGGAGGAACACACTGAAGTCATTTTGAGTGTATGCTGTATGCATGTGTGTTTGTGTGTGTGTGTGAGTGAGTGATGTGTGCATGCATGTGTAATGTTGCACAATAGTTCATCAGAGGTTTAAACACTCTATCCTGTAGGAATCCTCCTTAAGCTGGGAGGTAAGCAACTCAAAATAACTTCAGGAAGTCCCTGAAACTGACCAGATTCACTAGACGCCCCCTTCCTGCTCTGGCAATACTTACTCAGGTAAGCAATAAAAACCCAGAGTCACTCTCAGACAACGAAGTGGCAAAGAAAACTTTTTGAGATCAGAGCTGCCTGGAAGAGGCAGAAACCAGGAGAGCTGCCGGGAAGAAGAAGAAGAAGAAGAAGAAGAAGAAGAAGAAGAAGAAGAAGAAGAAGAAGAAGAAGAAGAAGAAGAAGAAGAAGAAGAAGAAGAAGAAGAAGAAGAAGAAGAAGAAGAAGAAGAAGAAGAAGAAGCAGAAGAAGAGGAGGAGGAGGAGGAGGAGGAGAAGGAGGAGGAGGAGGAGGAGGAGGAGAAGGAGGAGGAGGAGGAAGAAGAAGAAGAAGAAGAAGAAGAAGAACTACTGAGTTACTTGGAGGGACACTCTCCAACTTGTTGAGCTACCTGTAGGCTCTACAGTGTATTCTAGATTCCTAGATTTTGTGCTCTGCGACCCATGCTAGGGTAGGCTTTGGGGATGTAGCTGTCTTTGAGTCATTTCTGTTCCTCTAAGTAACCTCTCACCCATATCACTCAAAGTAATCTTAATCAAACTCATAGTTTTACAATTTGAACCTTGGTGGTATCCATACTAAGGTCTGCCATGGGTTCCTTATCAAGGGCAAATAGATATCTCTGTGTATATTTGTGTGTGTGCCTCCCCAGTACATCTTTTGTCACACAACATGTATGTGTGTGTGCACATGGAAGAGCTCATGTATGTATGTGTGTGGTTGTGTGTACATGTTCGTGTGTGTATGTGTGCATAAGTGTCTGCATGCATGCATGTACTTGTGTGTGCATGTGTATGTGTGCATGCGTGGGGCCGTCTGCATTTGCTTATCTTCTTTGACTTGCTGTTGGTAAGAAGCCTTTATTGCAGAGTTTTAAGAACAGGATAAGGATAAGAACAAGAACACACTTTTCAAGTAGCAAGGATTTGGTTTTAGGGTTGGAAAAAGTCTCTTGCCGTTTCAGCTGAGTTTTCATTCTTGGTGCTTCTAGCTTTGGTTCTGAAGCTTCTTATCCAGATAAAGATGCTATGTGCAAACAGATTGCTTTATGCTTCTGTCTGTGAAACAAGGACGATGAATATATTTTTTTGTATACTGATAATTGTGTTCCTCAGCGAAAAAGACAGTGGGAGTGACCTAAAGAAATTACAAAAATAAGTCAAATGAACAAGCTATATATTATCTCTTAGAATATTGCAATTAGATTCTTCCTTCTATTTCATATTGTTTTGCACTGAACTTTTCTTTATTTTGTTCTTTGTAAGGCCCCCAAAGACTTTGGAATAGATAATAAGATAAGGGTCTTCAGGGAAGGGTAATCATTAGCATCATCTGTCTGAATCAATCTTTTAGGCACATTGAATAACCTGGGAGCAATATGATGGAGATAAACCGATTGTAAGTGGAGACTGTGTTTTTGCTTCCCAACTGCCTGGACACAAACAATCACTCAGAAACTATGTTAATTACAATTCTGTTTGGCCTGTTAGCACAGACTTATTATTATTAACTAGCTCTTACAACTTAAATTAACCCATATTCTTATCTTTGTTTAGCCACGTGACTTGGTACCTTTTCTCAGTACAGCATTTTCATCTTGTTCCCTCTGTGTCTGGGTGGTGACTATACACTGAGCCTTTCTTCTTTCTAGAATTCTCCTAGTCTGCTCACCCTGCATATATTTCCCACCTGGCTACTGCCCAATCAGTATTTTACTAAACCAATATGAATGACAAATCTTTACAGGGTACAAGAGCTTTAACACACAGCTGGCAATGTGTATAAGCATAAGAAAACTGGGTTAGAGCACCTGTGGGTTAAGGCAGCAGGTTAGACTCTTCTTCTGTCAGTTTGTGCATGAAAAGCAACAGGTGATAAAAACGATTTTGTTTTGAGGATAGAAAGGAAGGAAGAACATTAGGAACCATGAAAGAGGGGATGAACCACTGACAAACGCAGACAAGCAGAGGAAGCACAAGGAAAACTTTAGCATGCTGATTGTGCTCCCTGGCAGAAGTCCCAACCACAAGCTGGGTCGGATGAGTTCAAGCAGCCCTGAGGACAAGGGGCTGCAGTTGCAGCAGTGTAAAAACACATGATTCCTACAAGCCTTAAATCCAGTGTGGGAATTTGTCTGCCAGAGATTCTTCCTGCATGATAGGCCAGGCTGGGAGAAGAAATTTCTCTTGCATTTCTCACTATGGCACAAGAAACTGCGGCTAGATACCAGGCCATATTGTATTTGGCTGAGATTACTCTGGGAACCTGAGAATGAGGACCAATAAAAAGGGAGGGAGCCTGGAAGCACCCTATCACAATGACTAAGTAAGAGTCACAAGCAAGTGGTAGTTGACGTGATGGGGGACATCCTATGTAGATCGGTTGAAAGGTTTAAACATATGGCTTCTCAAGATGCAATGGGTATGATGGTTGGTGGCCCTATCTTCTGTGGGAAGGATCAAGTCCTGTTGTCCTTGGGTTACTACAGAGGTTGTGAGCTCTGACCTCACAGCAACTGATGGCTTAGCCTGGAACATCCTTCTGCTGCATGTGGTTATTGTCAGGCAAGTCTGAGAGCTCTGAGCCCAAGCCTATGGCCTATAGCTTCCTCTTTCTTACAGAGGGGCATACTGCTGGGAAGGATGTGGTAGCATTGAGCCTGACTGGCAGAGGACCCAGATCTCAAGTTTCTCTCAGACTGGTGCTTTTTGCTCCCTCCTCTCTGCAATGCAGCTGGGGAGTGTTCCTTACCTTGGACATTTGGCCACTCCTGGGTACAACCAATGAAGTGTTTGTAGAGGGAGCACAAATCTTCCCAGACCAAGCATGCAAAAATCATTAGTATGGTGATACTTGGAATTGGATAACCAAACAAATGATTTATTTCTGGGGATAACAATTTCTCATTCTTTCCATAACTGCAGTGTTTGTTAGTTTTCTGTTTTTTTATTTTTAAATCTAGAGATGAGGCTTGTGAGACCCCTTCCCCCTTCACAGTCATGTCTATTGGTGTTGTCATTGTTCAGGCCCTATTTACCCAGTCATATTATTGAGGTATCTTGGGTGTAGCTTCCACTGGTTACCTCCCAGAGGGTTAAGGTAAGTCCACATTTCTGAAGACATCATGCACGTTGACACAGGACTCAAAAGACCCAAGCTGACTCTTACCTGACAGCACCCCCTGACTAACTTTTACAGTACTAGAAGGTGATAATTGCTGCCAAAGGAGGGAAACAGCAGTATCATCTGCCCTTCAAGTTTCAAATCATTTGCCCTTTCTCTAATTGCATTATTGTTTCTCCTTCTCTTCCTCCTCCCCCTTCCTTTTCTTTCCTTACTTCTTCCTTCTCATCCTGTTTTTCTCCTCTTCCTCTTCTCTTCTTCCTCCTCCTCCTCATCCCCTCCTCTTTATCTGTGGTACTTGTGATGTAACTCACAATCTTGTACATTCTAAGGAAGTGTTTCATTGCTGACTCACACTAATAGCCCTAGTTTACAATTTTTGATCTTGTAACTTTCTTGAGCAGGAATAGACAATGGGTGGATCTAATTTATATACATTCTATGCTAGCGGGGTGGAGAATAGCTTGTATATCCTGGGGGTCCAGGCAAAGTTCAGTGATCTGAAATGCTGTTTCCCACTAGAGTCTGAGTATATTGAAAGCTGAATGTGTTACAACGCTGGTGTCTCTTTTGTTCAGCTTCTGGCCCCTGACTTACTGAGTTAACTAGAAAATGCTTAAATGTATAGAACTGGCTTCTGTGGAGTGCTGTCAGTTTTCAAAGTTCATTCCTGTTTTAACTCTGATGACTTCTAGCTCTGACCTAAAGCTTCTAACTTATTTACTTGTGAACATAAAGGCTTGAAACCGTTGAAATTCTCTTGTGGAGTTACTTTGATCAATCTATCATAGAAAAGCTGTGCTCAAGAAATACATGGTTCAAGGCAATTGACAGGAAGCAAATGATTGACTGGCAGGACAGTATGCTACTCATTGAATCTGTCTTTGAACTGTGTGTTCTATTGCTCTGAAACTTTACTGTTCATTGAATTAATGTGTGGTCATTGTTTCAACATTAAAAAATACAAATCAAAAACCCTCAATTTTTTCTATTATTTAGAGATAATCACTTTTAAGTTTTATAATTAATAAATAATGATAACTTTTTAGAATTAAAGTATTTTTCAGTTACACATAGTATTCTTAATGAATGTATATGAATATATTCCCATTGTAGCTACATTGTTTTGAGATCAAGGTCATTTTCAATTTTTAGTTTTAGGAAAAACTGATGAAAATTTCACACATATATCTATGAGCTTTTTACCTGTTTCTTCTTAATATATTCTCTCTTAATATAGCTTTTGAAATGATCACAATTCTTCAAAGTAAATTGGGATAAAAGTCAAGAAAGAACAGAAAAACAAGAAAATATGAGTTATATTTTTATAATCACTAAAATTATGTTAATGTTATTCATTATTCATGAATGATGGGATAGATATGCCAGACTCAAAGTTTCAAAGGAAAACTCAGAATATTTATTAATGAAGACAGAAAAAGAAAAACCTTATTGTCAGTATCAGCATAGGAAGCAGGTGTAACCAGGCTTTATAGCATTATACACTAGTACACATTTTTCTGAAAATTACTCTTCAGTCATAGATTCAACTTTTGTTAGGCAAATTTCCAATACATAGAAAAGTGGAAAGAATATTCCAGTAAGACTGGATGTCTATATTTTCAAGTTTCAAAGATTAGAATCTCATATCTGCCCCATTCACTAATATGCTCATTATTTTGTAATGATCCCATGTCGTATGATGCATTTTACAATTTTCGACGTACTAGAGCACAATCATAAGCTGTCCTTTAAAGTTATTATCTCAACACAGTTATCAAATCTAACTATTGGGAAGTAATTTCTTAGGGTTATTAGTTTTAAAGCTTGCAAAGTTGTCGCATTTTTGTCCTCAATGATTTGGTTGCAACAAATCTAATCATGTTCATTGATTATAATTATGTGACAGATTTTTCTTGTTTCTTTGGGAAATTTCATTAGAATCAACATATAATTATACATATTAACAGTGTGCTGTGATTTTGATATACGTGTACAATATATGATGATCAAATTAACATAATTAGCATACCCATTACCTCAAAAATTTCTTCATGTTTGGAACAGGCAAAATTCTCTACTGTATATAATTTAAAATACTCAGTGAAATATTGCTAATTATATTTAAAATTGCTGTACTATACAAATTGAGATCATTTTGTTGAGAATTTCATACATGCATAGAGTGTATTTTGATCAAATCTATCCTCATTCTCTTCCCTCCAATCTTCTCCTACTCCTCCCTTTTCTTCCCCAGCACTTCATGTTCTCTCTCTCTCTCTCTCTCTCTCTCTCTCTCTTTCTCTCTCTCTCTCTCGATCCACCAAGTTGCACTTAGTTCTGCCTGAACGTGCACAAGTGTAGGATCATCTACTGGAACATGGGTAGCCTTTCAGGGTGTACCCCTGTAGAAAACTTACCCTCTTCCCCGGGAGCTATCGACTGTCGATAGCTTCTCTGCATTGTTCTTTTTGCAATTTGAACTGGTTTGTTCTTGTGTAGGTCTTGTGCATGTAGTCATAGCTATTGAGTTCATGTGTGTACCAGATGGTCTTGCTATGTCCAGCAAACAATGTTTCACTGTAGATATCCACTGTCTTTAGTTCTTATGATCTTTTATTTTCATCTTCCACAATAAACCATAAGCTTTGCGGGGAGAGGGTGTGATATAGATGTCCTAAATAGAGCTGAGCCCTCAGGACGGAGAGATGGCTCAGAAGATAAGAGCTGACTGCTCTTCCAGAAGACCTGTTCTTGGTTCCCAGTATCCACATGGTGGCTCCCAACTGCCTGTAACGCGTGTCCTATGGGATCTACCGCCATCTTCTGGCTTCCAGGGGAACTTCACATAAAGGACACAGACACCCACGCAGCCAAACACCTATGCATATAAAATAAAAATAAAGGGAAAGATTTCAAAAGAAAAATATATAGTTGAACACTTCCAAGATTCTTATTCTTGTAGTTTCAGCAGTTGTGGGATCTCCATATCAATCACCATGTAAGGAACAAAAAGCCTCTCAGGTAAAACATGAGACATATACTAGTCTATGTTCCAAAAAAAGAACTTAGGAGGTAATTTAATACTCTCTCCTCTTAGCAGAATAAAAGTAGTAGGTTCTCCTATAGGGCGCATGACTCATCTTGTCATGGGTTTTTGTCCCAGTTAACAGTACTAGACATGAGTTCTGTCTTTTGCAGCAGGCTATAATTCCAATTAGAAAGTGGTTGGTTACTCCTATAACATTTGTGACACTGTTGCACCATTGGGTATATCTTGCCAGGTCAGTTATTGTTATAGCTTGCAGTGTTCACAGATGTGATTGTTGAAAACTATTCTCTCTTAGTAGTATAAGTAGACCCTCTGGCAGTATGAAAACAAGCCAGTAGGGATGAAGCTTCTAGGCTGGTACCAGCAGAACTTATTCTTATCCAACTGCAATTTTGCACCCTCAAGTTCACCTTATTTCTCATCCTCTTCTTTAAATTTGTTTTAATCAATGAATTCATTTGTCATACTTTTTTGTATTTTATTTTTGTTGAGTAAATGAGGTGTTGTTCTGATTAACTTTTCCACATTTTGATTTGCTAGTTTCCCAGCAAGCCTTGCCTACTTGATCATTCTAATGTGTATGGCATTAGCAGAGGATATACCTCCTCCTTCCTTTCTTTCTCCTTCTTCTCACTCTCTCTTTCTGAAAATTGATTTCAGTTTGATGTGTTTGCTACATAGAATTAAAAATGGTCTGTAAATTTAGTTTTTTTTCTTTCTTAAATGTAGAGATGAAAACTATTGGATATTTTAATTTGTTGCATTGTCAATCAATTGGCCTATGCCTTGCTTCCAATTGTCTGTTCAGAATGGCTCCTGAGCCTTTTTGAAATTAATTTAGCAGACTCTCTTAGGTGTTGTGGCTCAAGTACCATAGGTATATTTAATGGATTTTGTAGTGCATATTTTAAACCATTACTCTACATAGTTCTGATTTCTTCACATTGGAAATGATATTTCAAAGTCACATTCTGGTATTGGAGATGCTGTTTGCTCCTGGACCTATTATTATTTCTGCACCTTCTCTTTGGCAAACCTAGGAAATACTGGTTATTTTAAAGTAAAAGTATATTATGAGTTTTACGGATACTTCCAAATCATAGTATAGAATATAAGTTTTTACTTTATCTTATCACTTTTGGATTTTTATTTCCTGTTTCCTATCCTAGATGTATCAATATTCAAGAAATGCTATTACACTTTTTTGTTGTTGTTTAATCACAAGACACACACTTATTCAGAATAGACCTAGAATAAGAAGATTAACCTTATTTTAATGAACATGATTACTAAAAATAGCTTTTCTTTTATTCCATTGGAAAGATATAGTCAGATGACTGTTTTTGATATTCCAATTGGATAGTTGTTCTCTTTCATTATGTAACAAGTTTATTATGGTTCATATTTTAATGCTTATAGGCTGCACTGCTACATTAATTGTATAACTATTCAAGCATACTCTTTAAATTTAAATTTTTAAAAATTAAAATATAATTACATCATATTTTCTCTTTTCTTCTTCCAACATCTTTCATCATCTTCCCCCCTCACCCCCCCCCCGTTCCCTTTCAAATTCCTGGCCTCCTTTTCTTTGATTACTATTATTACCTGTATTAAGAAATGCATTAAATATATAAATACAACCTGCTGAGTCTATTTAGTGTTGCTTGTATGACTTATATGCATATTATTTCAGGATTGACCACTTAATAGGATTAACCTATTAGGGGCTCTCCTGGGGACAATTAATTCTTACTCTTTCAGTAGCACTTGGTTGCCTGTAGTTCTTTATTCTAGGAGTAGAACTCTGAGATTTCTCCCTTCCACAACAGCATGTCTATTGGTCTTGTCATTGTTCAGGCCTTTGTAGGCAGTTATATTGTTGAGGTATCGTGAGTGTAGCTTCTTTATCAGTTCTAACAGTCTGAACAGACTCCCTGGTTCTCTAGCTCTTATGATCATTTTGCTCCCAGTCACTTACAGTCTTTCTGTAATGTTTCCTGAGCCTTAGGTTCTGGAGTTGTGTTGTAGATGCGTTCATTGTGGCTGGGCATTCCACAATAATTGTTTCACACATGTTGACCAGCTATGGCTTTCTGTAGTTGTCTCTGTCTGCTGTGAAGAGAAATTTCTTCGATGAAGGATGAGAGCCACTCTTATCTGTTTAGGATGCACTTAGAGTTATACTAGTTTGGAATAATGTTAGTATGTTCTCCTGTAGTGTACATGACCTCACCAGGTGATTGGCTATGCTTCAGTTTCCAGTTATAATTTATCTCTTGTTGAGTGAGCCTTCAGTTCAATTAGACAGCAGTTGGTTACCACCATGATGTAAGTACCACTATTCCACCTTGAAGAATATATGTCATGTTGGTCATCGTTGTGGTTCATAGGTGTCATAGCTGGGTAGGACTATTGATTCCTTCCCTCCTTTGGTAGCTTGCATAGTAATTTCCATTCCTATAAAATCATGGAAGAGGCTTTCAGGGCAAATTCAAATTAAAGCTTCTGAAATCCTGTGTTCAAAATGCATGGTGCCTTCGGCCATAGTGACTTAATTAACATCAACCTCTGGGAGGCAGCCAAGTGCAACAGCAACAGCTGATATTGTTTGGGAATCTATTGTGCTCACCTGGCCAACAACTCAGAAGGAGGTTTCTCAAATTTTGTACTACAATTTTGGGGTTTATTGTTAGATAGTCTATGACTTTTGGCTCGGTTGTGGGCAGCATTGCCAGTCCAAGATGCATAACTTCATTGAGTACATACATAGACACACATGGACACATACACAGACACACACAACTGTGTGTGTCTGTGTATGTGTGTAGTGACACAATATATGTACTATATGTAATTTTAGGTATGCATAAAACATCATGAATCTTTATGGGGTTTTCAAACATTCTTCGTGTTATTTTTCCTCTGTCCTTTCCTTGTGTATTGACCTCCCTCCTCTCCTCTCCAATTGAAGTCCACCCATTTTCTAATTTTCCCTCCATATCATCTATATCCTGCTATTCCCCTCCCTAGCACCCTCTCAAGTACATATTTTTGATATTAAAGCCGTAAAACACGATTAAGAGGTGCATAGCTTCCGTTTTATTCCCCAAACTCTGTTCACATCCTTTACTTGTAACAACCTTGGTGCAGGAGAATTGTCTGTATTCTGTCAATCATGTTTTAAATAAACGCTGATTGGCCAGGCAGGAAGTATAGGCGGGAAAAACAGACAGGAAGTGGAAATGATGCAAGGAGAGCAGGAGAATTCTGGGGAGGAGGAAGTTGATTCCTCCCACTCCTGCCCAGATCACCGAAGCAGCAGGATGTGATCTGCCAGCTGAAAAAGGTACTGAGCCATATGGCTAAAATAGATCAGAAAAATGGGTTAATCAAGAAGTGAGAGTTAGCTAATAAGTAGCCAGACCTAATGAGCCAATCAGCATTATAACTTATAGAGATCTCAGTGTGATTTTTCTCTGGGACTAAACAGGCTGGGGAAACCAGGCGGGACAGAAAACACAAATAAGCAGCCCCCTTCTCATGTTACACAACCTGCTTATAAAACTTTTAGGGCTTGATTTTCAAATTTTCAAAAATATAAGCAGTGATTTGATGGTATCTGTGTTCTTAAATGTACATAGGAAGCTTTGTACCCTGGTCTCAACTCGAATTTCCAAGCTTTATATTTCACTGTGCTGCTCTCTCCATGGTGGTGTGTATAGCTAGTCCCTATTCCTCATTTATGGATTCATGACAGTCCCTGGATTTAACAGGCCTTCTGCCAATTACTAATATAGTTCTTTTGCATCTTTTGCAATTATAGCTCGCACTGCCTTTAATACATGAGCCAGTTTTTAGCCAGCTCAAATGTGCTCTTCTCCAGATAGAAATATCTCAGAAAGTATTTCTTTGTATTTTTTATATTTATTATGCACCATCTTGTGCATAATAAGGGAGGTTGTACTGAGTGAAGGGCGAGGTGGAAGTGAGGCATCTTTATCAAGGTGTGTGTTGGCACCATAAGTAGGTCTCCACCGCAGCACAGAAACTCGATGCCAAGCGGTCAGAAATGTTGAGTTTTATCCCAGAGGCTGTGAACACCAGGGAGAACTTCTGAGTGCAGGACTCAGGTGCTCACCTGAGGACGGGCAAAATGCTTCCACTCAGATGGTCTGGTAAGGACACACCTCCTGGGACAGTGCCTCGCACAGCAAGCTCGCTTTGTTTTGCTTCTCCTCTATTTACCATGGTATATGTGTGACTTTTCTCAGGGGAAAAAGAAAGCCCTAGAGTGTTTGTGTAGTAAAGGAGGCCTGAGTGCTTTGTCAATTAAAGTGCCTGAAATAAATGGCATGGTACTACCATGAACATACTAATTTCATATTAACATTCACATGACAGCACTTAACTCTGCACAGCCCAGTTTCCCTGGAAGTTGCCGAATTCTCACTTCCTTTCTACTGTACAATGGCCTCCCCATCAATGTAGGAAAACACTGGAAACTTTGCTTTGTTGTTTTCATTTCTATGGTTCGGAGTGGATTTTTGGTCCTCTGCTTTCTTTTTAAAATCTAGTACTATGATTTTATGGTCAAATCAACATGCATCTCAATTTCTTCTGTGGAAGTTAAAGTTTATTTTTCTAGACTTAGGAAACCATGTTTCTCTAAGCTTGGACATCAGCTGGTTTTCCATAACATGAAGAGGTCACTGAGCCACTTTACACCCCCAGCATTCTGAGAAGTTCCAGCTGTACCCTAGTGTACGCAGTCTGTAATTAGCATCAGCATTTTCCTCAGGGAAGGGACATAATATGGGACACAAATGTGGCAGAAAACATGGTGAATAGATTCCAAATATTATCTTGAATAAATGGTCAAGATAATTTGGAAAAGAAAAGGATGAAAGTTTTCTGAAAAATATTAAGATGCAATTTTTTTGAGTTACAGTACTTTAAAAGGGAGGTATAAATATAAAAAAGATTGTTTTAATGATGGATTTTTAAAAATGTAGTTTTATTGATCATCTCTGCTTTGGTTCCTTCTTCAAGAATGTTGCAGGTTCTGATGATACAGTAGTGCACAAGAAAGCTCAGGTTGTTACTCTTTCTGAGTTTCAGCAAGTGGAATTCATAAACAATAAACAAAGAAACAAACAAATAAGCTGTGTGATTGGAGGGGCTGGAGATAAGGCTCAGTGGTTCAGCACGCTTGCAGCTTTTCAAGAGAACCCAAGTTCAGTTCCCAGTCCACATATTGGGCGGTTAATAACCTCTTGTAACTGTAGTGGTGTAGAGGTAAGGGACTCAATGCCCTCTTCTGACCTCTGAGTGCTCCTGCTTTCATGTGGCGTGTGCATGCACATACACACATAAACATACATGCAAAACTTGCACACACGCATACACACACAACACACATGTACACACATACAAAACATACACGCATACACACACACACACACACACACACAAAGGAAAATATTTGATTGTGATAAGTGCTATAAAGAAAGCAAAATCCCTGAGGAATTCTGAAATGTCTCTGGAAATGATTCATAGAACAGAACCCACACCATGTAAAGAAACTCTGATGATTTGGGAAAGACACAGTTCAGGAAGAGGAAACAATATGAAGGATCTAACATATATGCCCATCAACATATATGTGGCTAAGAAAACATGGCATTTACACATAATATGTTTTTAATTATATACAGAACATGAAACCATGTTATCTGCAGCAGAAACCTGGACCTGAGGATATTACCTTAAACAAAATAAAACACACTCAGAAAGACAAGTATGTACTCTCCCCTTTTATAAAAGATTTACTTATTTATTTAGTCACCTGGGAATCATGGTTTTACAGAGATAGAGGAGATTTGTTGTTTGCTGTCCTCAGCTTTAAGGTCTCAGGACGAAGGTAGGTTGGTTGTGATATGTACAATGCATTCCAACCAGACTTGCCCTGAGCTGGCTGTATCTATTTGTTTTGAGCTTTGTTTAAAAATAGTCTTGTGGACTAAAGAGATTGCTCATCAGTTGAGAGCATTTGCTGCTCATACAGAGGACACAGGTTTGGTTTCAGACAACCACATGGTGGATCTCGAATGTCTGGACCTGCAGTTGCAGGGAAGTGACCACTTCCCTCTTCTTATCTCTGGAGGCACCAAGCCTATAAACAGTGTACACACATGCCTACAGGCAAACAGGCAAACACGCAAAAATGAACAAATACATCCTAAAAAGAATTATATTTCCTCCTCCCTTCTCTCCTCCCTCTCTCCTTCACCTCTTCTACCCCATCCACTCCTCAGAGAGGGCAAGAACTCCCCTGGAAAGTCAACGAAATCTATCCCATCACCTCGGTGAGGCAGGCTCAAGGCCTTCCTCCCCCTGCCTAGGCTGAGCAAGGTATCTCCCATAAAGAATAGGCTCCACAAAGTCAGTTCATGCAGGAACTGGAATTGGTAATAATAAAATAAATAAATACAATTAACTGTTAAAAATTATATTTAAATTATTTTTCTTTAGTTTTGTGTTTCATGCATGTACATGAAATATGCTTATATATAAGCCCCTTTCCCCATTCCACCTCCTCCCATATCCACCTAAATGTATCCTCCCCAACTTTATGTCTGCTTGCTGTTTTGATGACCCATTCAGTCCAGTTAGGGCTACCCAGACATGCTTGGGTATGGGACCATCCATCGGAATGGGAAAGCTTCTGCTGGCCACACCTTCCAAAAACAGTGGTTTTTCTCTCTTCCAGCCATTCTCTACTGCCAATGGCCACTCAGTAAGGAGTGGGGCCCAGAAAGCATCTACCCTACCTATGCTCAATTTTGGCAAGAAGTAAAGTTCAAAAGACAGAGGTTTATGTAGGAGTTTAAAGGTCTATTAAATGAAATTCAATCCCCTTCATAATTCTAGTATATAATTATGTATTATATGTATTATGTCAGAATTCCATGTATATTCAAATGAGTGAGGAGCTGATAGATCATACAGACAAATAGTGCAAAACACATTATCCTTATATCAATTGTACAAAATAAATTGTAAACGGAATTGACATTTTAACACAAGAGTATAAATACTTAAAGCAAACATGAATGCATGTGTGTGATTTTAGAGTAGAAAATAATTTTCTGTAACACCTGAGTCTGTGTTACCCCCTTGGTACAGTTCGCGTACCACTGTACCGTACGCGAGTCGGGCAAGGGCCTGGAGATTGAAAGAACACACAAGAGACCTGGGTCATTCGAAAGGAGATCAGCTGAATGCCCTTTATTCAACTTTGGGGAAATCCTTATATACCTAGCTGCCGCACAAGGATTTCCTCCCAGGCAGGTGGGAAATCCCATACCAAAGATGAAACAATGCCCTACAACTAATCACCAGGCAAGGCAGAGGGAGCACAGGAACAAACAGGATGTTTAGATTGGCTGACCAGAAACTGTCCTCAAGATGCACCCCAGGAGCAAGGGTAGGCCCAGGCCTTACAATTTTCTAAATATGAAGCACCTATATGAAATCAAAAAGTAAAACAGAAAATGTGAGAAATAAATATGTCAATGCATATGAAACTCACAAAACAAAGCGGAGACACACCAACTCTATAGGAAGATGGCAAAGACAGGGACAGAGGATGTCTTACAATAGGGTGGATACTGAAGTTAGGGAAACATTTTAAAATTTGCTGGAAATAAGGTGAATCTTACCGAGAAGAAAAAAGCCATATGTTTTTTGTCTGCTACGGTAGTCGAGAAACAATGATTATATGCAAGGCTGCTGCTGTGTGACATGGCCAGGTTCAGGGGCTTCTTGTGTGATGAATCCTCTTGTATCCTTTCATTTTTATCTTTGGAGGCTACATTGAAAATATTAAATTAAAGTGTGCCTGTGTGAGGGAAATTTTACGTCTAGGAATCTTTCTAAAGTGAGCAGAGATGGGGATAAAGGTTCAAATGGAGGTGCATATATCACAATCTAAATCTTTGTCACTGGGGAGGAGTACAGAGCTAAGACTGTAACCACTGGAGATCACACTTGCACAGACTTTACTGGGTAAGGGGAATTGCTTGTAAAACAATGCTAGGCATAAAATCCAGAACCTTAAATCTTGTGTGAGTAAGGATTTTGAGCAAAGACATTAATTTCGTGTTTATACTGCCAGCCACAGCTCATTGGCTCTGCATCTTCCTCTGGAAGAAAATACAAGCAGCCATTGACATGGTGGTAGACTCGAGCTAAGTTTATAGATGATTTTATTTTCTCATCTTCTGAATATTTTATACTAAGTGTATATTACTTTTACAGTCGGTAGACAATCACGACTATTTTTAAAACAAATGCATCCCTTGAAAGACAGCTTTGTTCATTTTAACAATTCTTATATTGTTATGTGTTCATTTCCTCCTATACCTGACTGCTGTTGGTCTTGTATTATAAAATGGATATGAAGGCATTATTATTATTATATTGCAGAAAATATTTTCGCTTATCTAAGGGTTCCATGTCAGGGAAAGGAATGAATGAAGGTGTAAGAAGAATTATTTTGTGGAAACTGAACAAGATCTGAGTGCCCTGGGGTCACCTGTCACGTCAATTCATTTTAGCACATGCATAACTTTATTTACTTATTTAATCATCTTAATGCTTCTTTATTGCATTGCTTAAAATTCTGTCAGAGATTAATTCTGGATAATAATCTCCTGTATCTAAGCACTGGTACAAATCCAAGAACAGTTTCTGGGTAGACTGGGGACCTACTGAGTCATCATACTTTAGTATGTTCTAGGACTGAAGCAGTCACATTGAATATATACATGTTATGGGATCGGGGCTTCTTTTGTGTGTGTGTTTGTGTGTGTGTGTGTGTGTGTGTGTGTGTGTGTGTAGGTAAGGCACGGATCGTAGCATATCGTGTTCTTTGTCAATGGGAGTCCAGAGGGATGTGTGCTGTCTAACAGGGTCTGTGGCAACACAAATACAAGGGGAAATTGCTTGAATTTCCTTGCTTGTGCCATGGAAAATGGGAAATGTATTTATCTGCAGGACACTGCAAGCCTATAGGACACTGTCGCACTCAATAAGTAGTGTCATTGGAGAGGCTCTTGCTAATACTGAGGTTGACTGGGAGAGCAGTTTCAAGTAAGTGGAAAGGTATTTGCCATCAGTAACCTGCTGGACAAGACACGGGATGTTCCCATTATTCCACACGGCAACTCAAAACTTCTTGTCCCTAACATGTAAGAGTTCCAGCAGACATAAACACCAAAAAAATCCTCTGCGCTTTCTGAGTTGGTGGTTGTCAGTGTAACATAAACCAAGCTTCCAATTTTTACCCATTTATTATTATACTTCAGAGTGAATTACTTGGTGGTGCCTCAGGGGCCTGAAAAAAAAATCTTCAAAGAGTTTCCATCCACAGAGTAACTGAGTCATCTAAGGAAATATCTGAGTTAATTACTAAGGAATCAAGGAAATGGAAATGATACTTTACAGTTAGGTTGCATCTGATTAAGGAAGACTTGATTGGGCTATTTGTAGAGTTTGCCTGCTGTACCTTATTATTATGTAATAGAAACCCAGAAAGAAAAGATAATAAACTTTGACATAAAGTATCATGCCTTTGCAAAGTGCTACAGAAAAGCTAAATGTTACTATTGATGATCCTATGGAAACATCGTTAAGACTAGATTCTGTATTGCCCCAAAGATATATTTTAGTATCTCCTGCAGAATTAGAGCTGAGTTTTATGACCCTCTTTTCATGGGTATTCGCTCTGTCAGCAGATGCTAACTGAAGATGCATGAAGAGGAGAAAGTCAGACTGGCATCATCTTCTCCCTAATGCTAGCTCATGTATAAAGCATTCCATCCCCCAGAGCTGCAAGGCTAAAAGTGAGTGCACTACCACAGGGGGCAATGTCATTCTCCCAACACTAAGCAGAACTGTTGCCACAAATGCATCACACCCCAAACACTTACCTCCCAGATGCAAGGTACCAGAGTGTGACTGTATTTACATTCCCAAGGGTAGAGCTGATTGCTTATGATCATAAATGGGATGTGGCTAGATCTATGTTTTCTTGCGTTGCCTGGCTCAGTACCATGTCTTCCTTTTATTGACCACAATTGCCCAACCATGGGCAATGACTCTACATTCATTCACAATGCTAACAGTATGCTCTGAGCCAGACTCTACCCGAGGATGACTCATCCTTTACAGTAACTGATGCTCAAGTTTGAGTAATATATGCACGGGGGTACGTAGTGTAAAATAGAAAAGTAGTTCTTTCCTTCCCTGTCTCTTTCTTTATGACAATTCTTTTCGGGAGTTGTTGAGAAACAATGGATAGTTTGTCAGAAAGCTGTAATCGCAGGGTACAAATGTGCTCCGGGCCCGTGCTTTCTTATCAGTAGAGGATTGGAGTCACCAACATCTGAGTTTTCATTTCTTTCCTAAAATGACCTACCTCCTGAGCAGAGAAGTGGGGTCTGGAAAAGATAGCAGAAGGCTCACAGGGAGCTTATATTCTTTTAGAGAGTGGAAGGACTAATTAAGCAACAAACCCAGTTCTATACAGTTAAAGTGTTAATGATTTGGCAGCAGTTCTGAATTGATAAGTTAGACACTGAGCTGAGGACTCTTTAAATAATGATGTTAATGAATGGAGTCATCAGGGAAGGGCAAGTTATTATGAGCTCTGCTGATGAGGAACATGTCTGGCAGAAAGAATGATTTATATAGGTACATAAATGATGGGCATATAGGCTGGAGTGACAGTGGCCTTCTTTTCAGAAGACTTAGTAGGAACAAACACGAGAGTGGACTTGGTTTTTATCTACCTTTCTGTGTTCTATACATTCTCCAATGTAGTCTGATATATGAAAAATACAATTTTCTGAGAATTTTTCTTTTATTCTCTGCCTTTAGAATTCTAAACAAGGATCACTGGTACGATGGTCTTGAAGTCTCTAGATGACAGTGGTCCAGCAACACAGATTCATGGAACGATCTATAGTAGTGATGCATGTACCTTTCAGTTCTGATGTCACTCACTGTGAGAAGTTCCCACATGTAAGGTATACTGTGGTCATTGAGTGAAGGCTTTACAGTACTTGGCTCATGATTTGGCATAACATTCAATGCTTTCTCATTAAAGAAGGCATACATAGTTAAAGGCACTACCACAATTTGTTAGTATGAGTATCATGTTATAATAGATTCATCCTAATAAAACCAGCATGGTATTGGTAGAAAGCAGACTCACTGTTCAATGGAATAGAATGAAGGACCCAGATAAAAATCCATGTAATATAGTCACCTGATTTTTGACAAAGCTATAAAAAGCACACATCAGAGAAAATACACCTTCATTCACAAATGGCTCTGTGGAGACTGGATGTAAACATAGAGAAGAATTAAACTAGGGCTTTTCCTCTCACCCTGCACAAAAGTCAAAGCCAAATGAATCAAGGACTTCAGTATAAGACCACCAATGCTGAAACTGCTACAGGAAAAATTACAGAGTGCATTTCAACACTTAGTCACAGTTCTTTCTGGGTAGAATTCTGGTAACTCAAGAAATAAGATCAACAATCAACAAACAGGATCTCATAAAACTAAAATACTTCTCTACAGCAAAGGAAGTAGTCAATTAATTAAAAAGTCAGCCTCAAAAAGGAGGAAATCTTCACCAGATGAGAGAGAATTAGTATGTAGAATGTATAAAAAACCCAAAAGACAAAAACAAAAAGCCCAAACATCATAAACAAACAAAAAATCTTAATAAAAAATCTTAATAAAAAATTGAACTGACAAGAGATTTCTCAAAAGAAGAAATACAAATGACAAGAAAACACTCATGAAAGTGCCATTGCTCCCTCCCCATTATTTCTTTCCTCACTTCATATCACCAGTCCCCTACCATTATCTTCCTGCCCCTAGCCCCTGACCAATTTCTGGGGTTATTCCATGTTGGTACTCACATCTGAGGATCAGGAGCTAAGCACTGCAGATGAGAGAGCACAGACAGTGTTTGTTTTTTGGGGTCTGGGTTTACCTCGGTCAACACAGGTACATTCATTTACTTGACTAATTCATGATCTCATTTTTCTTTACATGCAGCCAAATATTATTCTACCATGTATATGTATCACATTTTCATCACTCATTCATCAGTTGAAGGATATTTAGGTTGTTCCCATTTTCTAGCTATTGTGAATAAGCTATGAACATTGCTTATATGTGTAGTGTAGGAGGTCAAATCCTTTGGGTATATGTCAAGGATGGGTATAGCTGAGTCATGTGGTAATGTTTTTTGTTTTTTGAAGAGTCTTCATACTGATTTCAAGTGTTGCTGGACCAATTTGCAATCCCACCAAGAATGAATGAAAATCCCCTTTCTCCACAACCTTGATAACATTTATGATCAGTATTTTTATTTGATTATCTTTGTTTGTTTTTGATCATAGCAATTTTAACTCAGGCAATATTGCAGAAGTGGGACAGATTGTAAGAGCCAGAATACCAGGAAGTCTGCTGTGAAACAGTTTCTCTTAGAAATGGCTACGCAAGGCAGGAAACATGGCAATATCAATGAACACATTAACTTTAAAGGGGAAAAATGCATGGGGTCCCATTCCTATAGGCAACTAATGAATGCTGGGAGAAAGGGAATTAACCTCTCCCAGTGATTAGCCTGGATACACAACTTTATACACAAATAACAAAAGCAGACTCAATGTGTTGTATTTATATCTATTTGTGCAAGCACACATATATAAAAATAACAAGCAAAGAAAAAAGGCTACACCTTAAGAATGGGGGTGTGGGGGGAGTTAACAGGGGAGTGGAGAGAGGCTGGAGGGAGAAAATGAAGGTGATAGTTGTGTGATTGTATTAAATTTTAGAGCATATTTAAAAATAACATCCACCATCCTTAGCCACCTGGGAAATGAAGATTAAAGTTCTTTAATATTCCATCTCTCCCTAGTCAGAATGGCCATGTCATTAGGAATACAAACGGTAACAAATGGGGGTGAGGGTGTAGAGTGAGGAGAACTTACTCACTACTGGTATGAGTGTAAACTGGTGCAACCAGTGTGCATATCAGTCTAAAATTCCCTCAGAAGGACTAAAAAGAGTACTGTCATATGACCCAGGTACACTGCTCCTTGGCAAACACAAAGAGATCTCTCTATCCTACTATGGAGATACTACCTCAGCCATGTTCATTTTATCTATCACTCTGTTCACAATAGTGAGGAATGGAGTCAGCCTAGACGCCTATCAGCTGATTAATGCACAATGAAAATGCAGCACATACACAACAGAATTTTAATCAGCCTCAAAGAAAAAGGAAAATATGAAATTTTCAGGAAAATAGAAAGATATGGAAATGTTCTACTGGATAAAGTAACCCAATCCCAGAATAACAAATGCCACATGTTCTCTCTCGTATGTGAATCACTGCTTTGATTTGTTAGATTTATGTGTTTGTCTTGGATTGTCTGTAAAGACCATGGAATTAGAAAGGCCAGGAAGGCATTGAGAATGAAAGTAGGGGAGAGTAATACAAGAGCATGGGAACAGGGCAGAGGGGAATAGGTGGGGAGGGGTGGCAGACACTAAAGATGCTTGGATAAATCATTGGAAAACCTACTACTCTATAAGCTAATTTTAAGAAGTGTTTGAATGGAGATACACTGCATAGATGTTAATGTCAGAGGCTATGAGTTATTAAACAAATATCCCAGTGCTGGGCAAGGCATAACATCCTATGAGTATTTTGCTGCAAAGGGGCACAGGGGTTCCCAAAATAACATTACTAATTACTTTCTACTTGGATTTGAAGTCTATTCCACAGGAACGACTTCATGCTTGGTACTTTAAGCCTGATCAAACGTCTATGGAAGGGGAGATCATAAGCTCTAGGGGCATCTTACTACTACTGCTTTGCTAAATAAACATGGTGTCATGATGCCATTTAAATATCTATATTTAGCATCAGTGAGATGGTTCAGTGGGTACAGATGCTTGCTGCCAACCCTGAAATCCTGGTTTTGATACCTGAGACCCACAAGGTAGGGAGAACTTACTCCTTCAAGTTGCACTGTGACTTCCAGATGCATGCATGTATGCAATTCACAAATAAATAAAATGTTAGAAGAATATGTTTCTCTGAGTTTTGATCGGAGACGCTTCCTTCTCTAGTTGATGGTCGTGAATGCAGAGACTCCCAGCTGTTCAAGGAGCTGAGAAAAGCATCTATTGAATACTCAGCTTTGGATCAAGGCTCAGGGTACACAGCTGAAGAGGGTCAGAAAGAACTTAAGAAAAGGGAGGTGGGAAGGAAGGATGTACCACACTATCCTCTGGGCATGATGTGGTGTTGGAATTATGAAGTCACAAAAATGGAAGCTCTCTGTATTGGGCCTGCACAGTGCTGGACCTGACAACATTAAGTCACAGATAGAGGAGGTCTCTACTTCTCTCTGGGGAACTATTGGCTGTTGTTGGGTGTGGGAGTAGAAAGAGTCAATGACTTTAGTGATATAACCACAGGTTCATCCCCCACGCCCGTTGGACAGCTCCATACTCAAACACATATCAATATTATTGGTTAAACTCAGTGAGTTACAAAGAGAATCAAAACAAAATGACAAGAAAACAAGAGGGAGACGTAAGGGGGGATTAATAGGAGGGGGGGCAATAGGAGGACTGGAGGTAGGTGGGATCAGAATGTACTATGTGCATGTGTGAAATTGTCAAGGAATGCATTTAATTAAGTAAAAAAGATTCTGCTGGCATTAACCATCGAAGTAGTTTCAGTTAGGAATAAGATGAGTTTCATCTATTTTGTGTTTTGTGTGAGTCCGATAGAGTCTATCATGTAAACATCTAAGAACCACAGAAGGTGGGCACAATTATAACACCCTTCATAGGATTATCCCTGTATATACTTTGCATGGATTGATATCTTTAATTTTAAACACAGCACTATAAACTATGTTGTGACCACCATTTTCCAAATAAGGAAACAGTCTGAGACACGGAGGGCTGTACGTGTCATTTCCTGCCATTAAGTGGAAAAGCTGGAACCTGAATCCAGTTTTCACATTTGAGAGACTATGTCCTTAGCTATAATGATCAGAATTAAAAAAGCATACTTGAAGTGTCTCTCAGTACTGGATCTGACTCAAAAATAGAGCTATCTCTGTGGCTGGGAGATTGTTTTCTGTGATGTCTTTCAAGTTTCACTGAATATGCCTAATTTTAATCAGCCAATTTTGGGAGAAAAAAAAGATAACTGGAAAGGTGAGGGCACTCATGACGTGCTGAGCAGCCACATTCATTGCTTGGAATAATGACGAGAATAATGATGTTTTCCCTGGGTAAGTTGTATCTAACTGGCCCACAATTTGTCTTATACAGAACACAGGTGATGCACTTGGGTTTGATAGGAGCCCTTAGGCTAATATAAAATCACAAGAGGGCTGCTTCCAAGTGACCTCGGGCTCCACCAGCTGGTTTGGTGCCCTAGACTATGCAGGCAGAATAATTAACATATCTTTTGATTAAGTATTTTCAACCAGAATGCTGGGGAGTTAGGTTAATCCAGATAGAATTAGGGACTCCAACACTTACTGATATATGAATTTAGGGAGGAAAGATGATATGACGTGGTAGGCAGCAAATACCCAGGGATGTAATAAAGGGGTCACAGGGTGGATTTGAGGAAATTAAAATAAAACAAGAGACTCCCCGTACTCCATTAAGGCAGAGCGCTGCTTTATAAATAGAGATGCAGCTTCTGCTCACCTCTTTGTCAAACGTAGGTGCCAACTTGGAACAAAATATACCTGTATGACGAAGTTAGACATGTAATTGGTAAATTTTCATTTAGAGTTTATAAAGTTGTAAACATTATGCTAGACATTAGGAAAAGTTGGGAGAAAAGATGCAAAGAGTTTCTTGACTGATTTACTCCCTGAGGTATCTGGACAAACTAAGATGGCCTTCCAGTGTATGTTGACTGGATAGGATATTAAGTCAATTCTTAGCAGAGAATGGCACAGAGGTTGCTGAGGACCAATCTCAGAAAGGGAAATCTATATTCAAACTGAGATTTGCGAGAGAACTTGCCCAGCGACATAGAGTTGGGAGCTATGTGTTAGACAGAGGGAAAAGATATGTAAAAATAGTATTGGTGGCTTGTTAGTGCAATTGGTGTGTTAGGAGGTGAAAATGGGTAAAGGCAGGAAAAAAAGTGTAGTCTGTGAACAGGCAGGGGTAGGTTATAGAAAGGTTCGCGTGTTTTCTAGGCACGTGGAGATTGTATTCTGATAGAGTTGGAAGACACTGGCAGGTTTCAAGCAGGTACTTGACCAAGCACATTTCAGCTGGAGGTTGGAAAACAAGGGGACACTGCTGCGGGAGCTCCTTCCGCTCCTTCAGCCAATCGCCGCTGAGTTACCAGCCCATTGGGGCGTGGTCTCTCTCTCTTTAAAAAAAGCAGCGGCTGTCCTCCACTCCCTCTTTGGCTTCTGGCTCCGCTTCCATCCCAGACAACAGCAGCCCCTCTGCTCGAACAGGAAAGGAGTCTAGGAGCCGGAAGCGGAGCTGGAAGTCAAAGAGGGAGTGGAGGACAGCCGCTGCTTTTTTAAAGAGAGAGAGACCACCCCCCCCAATGGGCTGGTAACTCAGCGGCGATTGGCTGAAGGAGTGGAAGGAGCTCTCGCAGCAGGACACTAAAAGTTTTCTTCAGCAACCCAAGCCCAGAGTTTGTTATCTCTTAGCGGGTTTTCTGGGTTGTCTACCTGTGCCCCCCATTTTCTGCCATTACAGAACACTTCACATTTGAGATGATAGCTGAGGTTCCAGCTCATACCTCAATGGTGGAATCTTGCAAGTTCTAGTGATTGGAACATGGCCTAACTAAATAACTAAGGCTTGGGTACTGCTTTCCATATAGTCTGGGTATTTTCAATGTCTTCTGATACCTGAGTTCTTAGTCTGAGAGATTAATTCTCTTGTTCCTCATAAAAATGAGATGAGATAGTGGGGTGACTGAACTTAACTTTATCCTCAGGAAAGGATATTAGTTGACAGTGTAGCCTGAGAAAGTTAGCTTGGGTCTGTGAGTCACACATTAGAGAAATGTGCATAAGGGTTCACGATCTAGAATTGAGCATGTTAGTAAGGCTAGATTAATTTATATACATAAACCTATGGGAAGGAAAGTGAGTGGCATTTCTGCTATTAATAAAGCAATTTAATAGTGACCTCTGAATACTGGTATGGCTATTATTTACCTTGTAACCTTTGTGATAGTATTTTCCAACTTCACCTTCTTGTTCTCTCATTGCTCAAGGTTATCTGCAGTTCATTTTACATCACAAAAAATGTAGCCCTTTGCCACATGTGTTAATTACGGTGGTGCATGCTATTGTGACAGATTCTTGCAGGGCCCCAATCTTGGTTAGAAATCCAGGGTCTCACATTGTTTCTAAGCATAACTTGAAAATGTTGTGAGCATGGTATCTTCATTTGCTTGCTTGCTGCTAGTGTGGTAAAACACTGATCACCTTCCCTCATCCCCCCAAAAAACCCCAGGCAACAACAACAAAACCTGTAACAACAAAAAAATCCCACAACTTCGGAGGAACGGATTTCATTCAGAATATAGTTTATCATTAAGGGAAGCCCAGGCAGGAACTTGAGGCAGGAACTAAAGCAGGGACCATTAAAGATGTGTTGTTTACTGACTTTCTCCCTCTTGCTTGCCCAGTTATCTTTCTTATACAACCCAACCCAGCAGCCTAGGGATGTTCCTGCCTACTTAGGCTGGACCGTCCCACAGCAACCAACAACTAAGAAAATGCCCCACAAACATGCCAACAGGCCAATATGATGGGAACAATTCCTTAATTGAAGTTATCTCTTCCTAGCCATGTCTAAGTTTCTGTCAACTTGACAGAAACTATCTATGGCAGATAGCCAGGAGTTTAGTTATGTAGAGGAAAAGAGAGTTCCAGTCATTATCTGGAATGTTATTTACTGAGCTTAGCTCACTCCTAAGGAGTCACTATAGATACTCATTCTGTGCAGAGTTTACATTTAAGTGTGACACAGCATCTCATGCTGTATGTCTAAGTGAACTCTAAGGTGCACCAAGGAAGGCCCTCAGATGCTGGGTGAGCCAAAGGGAGAGGAGGAAGATGATACGAGAAATGGCATGCTGGTAAGATGCGGAGGTAGTTTTCTTTCTTTCCATCAGGTAAGACTCAATAACTTAATAGCATCAATTACCATGAAATAGTCTCAGGTACCACCTAAGGCAAAGAAATTTTAGGTTGTCTCTGTTCTGTATAGCAGTGCATGAGCTTCTGAGAAGTCACACAGTACTTATTGAGCTTCACAAGATGCTGTGTAGGTATGTGGATCAGCATCCACATAAAACTGCACAGGTTCTTTCTGACTTTCAATGGATGTGTAGGCCACATAGTTAAATTATAGATCCAATAAACCTGACACTTGACTCCTCTTGTCATAGCTTGACAGTATCCTTAAACGCCAATGGACCAGAAAATACAATTGCACAATAGTGCTCAAACTGAGAGCAGTAAAAACTGATGGATGGAATGATAAGGATTAGCTAAGATGAAATCACCAGAATTATACGGCCTCTGTGGTACTGCCTACTTCCCACTTAAATTTAACTGTGAACTCTCTGCATCAAAATGAATCACTTCCAAGTTATTACTTTGTGCAGGTTCCAGATTACTAATTAGTACAGACCCTATGTATGACAATTACCATGCCATTTAAATGAATATCCCAATGTTCCTGCAATTTTATATTGCTTTGTAGAATTGACATCCTTGCCTGTCAGAGTGGTGTTCATATGCTTGCATGACTGAATAGTCTTTAATTCTCTTACTTTCCAAAGTGAAGGCACACAGACATTGAATGAGTTGCTCATTGTCTGACACTTGCTGAAGGCCAACACCCATACTAGAGCGTCTTCTTTGACAAGCAAGATCCTAGCCTGATGTTTCAGAGCACAGAGAACTGGTCTGCAGGTTCAACTCAGTGGCGAAGTGCCTGCCATGTGATCATGAGGTCCGGGGTTCAATGTTCATTACCACAACCCACCAAAACAGAACACAGCAAGCAGATGAAGCATGGAGTTTACCTGTGGATCAAATTTGTTGTAAGGAGGTTTCTGTCCCACTCATTCCCGCAATAAACAGACAGAAAACTATATTATTTGAAATACTGTTTGGTCAATAGCTTAAGCATATTGCTGGCTAGATCTCACATCAAGAATTAACCCATTTTCATTAATCTGTGTATCGCCATGTGACTGTGGCTTGCCGGGTAAAGTTCTGACATCTGTCTCTGGTGGGGCTACATGGCTTCTCCTGACCCCACCTTCTTTCTCCCAGTATTTAGTTTAGTTTTCCCTGCCTAGCTCTACTCTGCCCTATCAGGCAAAGCCAGTTTCTTTATTAAACAAAGGTATTCACAGCATACAAAGGGGACTCCCACATCACAAATACTAGTTCTACCATGACTAGTTACAAATATTAACATCGATAACTCTTCTTGCTTTCTGCTTCTGCCTTTATCATATGAAGTTACTGATACAACCTACACATAGCACATTGTGAGGCTACAGCAGCAACATATCTGCTAAGCCTCGTGCCTGCAACTGAGTGAGCACACACGAATGCTTAGGCTCACTGCAGCTAATTCGCAGTCTGTGTACACACAGTGAGGTGCTATAGTCTGTAGTGTAAGTATAAGAGTCTCTGCTTCATCAGATAAAACGGAAAGCGAAACGTCCTTTCTTTAATCATTTAGCGGCAGGCAACTGTCACTCACCCAACTGCTTTTCCCAGCAGGGACTGCTCTGGACAGTCTGTTTTCTCTTTTCTCCTGGCAAAGGTTTTGCTTTTCACACATCTTCCAGCACAGCAGGCTGTGGTGACTCTCCAAAGTTGGCCACATTTACCTTTGACCTCCGCAAAAAGAGGAGAGTTGGAAGTGTCTGAGCAGGGCTAGAAAGCCAGCAGCCCAGGCCTTGAGTTGCACTTTCTCAGCGCTCCCACTGCTTGCAGCCTGAGAGAGCTGCTATTTCAAAGGCTTCTCACATTTTCCGAGTGAGAGCTGGGACACCGCAGAGCACATGTGTTGTGTAGGAGGCATTTGGGGGTGCATATGCCAGCTTCCTTGCATGTACCTGTAGTCAGCTGAGATGGGCTAGAAATACTGGATTTTAACATACGGCAAGGTGGGGTGCATCTTCCCTAGGGCCATTTCATTGCATGAAGCTGCATAGCTACAAAGTCAAGTTTTACAGATAGAGTCTAAGCTGATATTATGCCTAAAGTATTATGTCCAATGGTGAAATTGCAGAATGGTGGGGCAGTGGGAAGAGTTCCCAAATGTCTGAAGAGGAAAATCCCCACATTGTGACCAGGATTCATCCATGTTTCATTGCCCCAACTTTTTCATGAGCATCCTTCTGGTCCCTTCTTCCTTCCTTCCTTCTTTCTTTCATTCACCTCTCTTTCCTTTTCTTCTCCCTTTTCTCTTTTCTGCCTACATTTGTTTATTTCTTATTCAATTAATATCTGTTGATTGATGGGAGCACAAGACAAATGGAGTACTGGCTTTCAGGAATGTTTTTTTCCTATTCCGAGAAGCAGGTATTTAGGCTAGAGAAATGGCTCAGTGTATAAAAGCACTTTCTGTGTAAATGTGAGGATCTGAGTTCAGGCACTTAGCACCGAATTAAAGCCAAGCATGACTGTGAGTACCTCTAACTCTAGTGCTGGGTAGAGGGAGAAACCAGAGGAGGATCCTGGGGGCTTCCTGGCTAGGTGGCCTCTGTGAGTGTGTGGGTGGTAATACAAGCTCCCATGCAATGAGAGACCCTGTCTCAAGGGAATAAGATGGAGAAGAATAGAGTAGGAAATCTGACATCCTCCTTTGACCTTTGAATGCGTGAAGATAGAAAGTTGCACCCACATGCACAGGTGCTCATATACTGTGTGCAAACACATACACACATACACACACACACACACACACACAAAGTAGACATTAAAGAAATAACAACAGTATAGTTACCATGTGTTAAATTCATAGGTCCATTAAAACAACCCAGATTTATATGACATGATAAATGGATAAATACAATGTGGTAATCCATGCTAAAGAATATTATTTGTCAATAGAAAGAAATGAAATATGGATGTGTACTTCAATATGAGTGAGTCTGGAGAATATTTGACTAAGCAAGAGACACAAGGCACAAAATACCGTGTGTGTCATATGATTCTCTTTAGATGAAAAGTCTACAACAGGCAAGTCCATAGAAACAGAATATAGATTCCTACCTACAAGGAATTATTGCTCATGTGGAATTTTATTGGCTAATGACAAAGTTTTATAATTTAACAGGCAATTCTGAAGTGAATTTACTAAAGAGCATTGAATTGGACATCTTAGGTGGTTGAAATGTGTGGTATGTGAGCTATATCTCGACAAAGCTGCTCTACTTCCCTACAAGTCTGTGGGAGTATACAAGGCAAGATGGTTTGTTTTCACAGTGGTAGAGAAAGCTACCTTGAGTAATTGGAGATCTTCCAGGTGATAGGAATTCTCTAGGTACAGGAAGCTGGGAAGCTGGGAAGAGCACCTCCCGACATAAGAGGAGCAGTGAGGCATACCAGCAGCAGAGAGGAAGCCAGAGCTGCTGGAGTTTTGAGATGAAGAAGAGTGATACAGAGGGGCTGGAGAGGCCATTTTGCCAATAGTACAAAGATGTGGCTCAAGATGTAACATAGGTATTATGTAATGTCATTCCCCCATTAGTCAAAGAGGTGAGAGTCATTAAAGATAGGAAAGCCATGCAGCACCTTAAGGACAGTCTTCACCATATATACTTGTCTCTTGAAGACACTGAAGGACACTGATGGAGCATGGATAAGATCAGGTCCAGTTTTCATTTCAAATTTCCCATTGACCACTTTGGTGAAACAATGTAAGGACCAAAGAGTCATAAGCCTTGGCTGCAGATGCCTCTACATGCCAATGTCATATGTCCAGAAACTGTCTAATTTTGTAGAATCAATAGTTGGGCCACATGGAGAATGGAACTGTTCAGAAAGTTTGGAGCAATGTCCAGCACATCATCTAAGAAACACTCATCCAACCCAAGTACTGTAGCTCCTCTACCCAATCAATTTTTGATAAATTAGTTGGCTCCAGAAGGATAGGGCATTGAGCTCCTTAAGTCTTTCCTTTCACATGTCAGATTGATGGGAAAAGACTGGCATCATTAGGCTTTATTGATCTTGGTACCAGAAAGTAGTAAAGTGAAAGTTGGGGGCATAGACGCTGAAATCAGACAGGCTCTGGGTCTGGAATTACAGAGCATCCATCTGTCCTGAATCAGGTCTGATGATTTGCAGCAGGGAGAAATTCAAAGGCTGCCTTTGAACCTTACCACAAGAGGGTTCAGTAACACTCCCCACTCAGAGGTCTATCACTAAGCATGACATGCCTCATAATTCATTGCTGTAGCAACCTGATGGTGTTAGGAGGAGGGTCCTGGGATCAATAGAGGAGGCTTTCAGTAGACTTAAAAAATTAACAAAGACTACCATGACCTCAGTTTGGAGAACTTCCCACTGGTAAAGGTTGGCTATCTTTTACGCTGTGGAGAGAATCTGCATTGGTAGCTCTGTTGGGTTCACCTTAGAGGGGAAAGCCAAATGGAGGTGAGGTTACATTTGCAAGGCTTGTTAGCTTTTGGTGGATAATCGATAGCTTTAATTTCACATGCAATTTTAATTTTACCTTGCCATGTAACAACACATAAAAATTTTCCTGTGACAATGATAGAAAGCGTTCTTTTCACTAGAAGCAATGCAGAGCTTATTGGATTTTGGTAATGTTTTTTCTTTCTCTTCCTCCTGGAGGTTAGCATTTGAGCATGGCCCTCCACTCTCATTATTTAAGAAACCTGAAAATCGCTTCTCTACTAACTTGGGGCTGGGTGTTATCTTTTACTTGAATATTATCATGAGGCTGAGGATGGTAGAAAAGAAGGAAAGGATGGTAGAGGAGTAGTGGGATGGAGTGTGGAGCTATGTAGATGGGGCCTCTCTCCATTCCCACTCTTTAATAGATAAGAGCATATGTGTTTTCCTTGAGTTGAGAGACATCAACAAGTAGCCTCCTGCACTTTCTACACTTTTTTTTTGCCCAATGGAGATGAGGAATCTTTTCAGCTTCTAGAAGGATAATCACAAAGTACATCCTTTGTTAGTTTGAATTCCTTCTACAGAGCAGAAGTTGATTTCCAGATAATCTTGGGGAAGATCAATTGGGAGCCACTGAGGAGACAGAGCACTTAGGATGGACCTAAGGTCGGTTTCTCTTGAGCAGCATAGAATATGACTCTTTGAACAAAGGCAGGTACATAAGGGCTATTTTCTACATACCCGTTCAGGAAGACCCATGGTTCTTATTTAATATCGGGAATGATGAAAGAGGTGCAGAAGGTTTTGATAGAGTAGAGCTGGTAACAGCTATAGGGACAGATCATTTAATATTAGAATTAATCTACATTAGATGTCTTATAGCAGAAATAATAGGAAAATGATAGCTGATATTTATATGACACTCAGATGTTGTACTTAAAGTGTTTTTTATATTAATTCAGTTAATCCTTTGAAGAATTATGAGAGTTAGGGTCACACTCATTTTTTCATATGAAGAAATTAAAGGTACAGAAGAAATAATGTGTGTAGCATCATATAGACATTAACGGCAGAAGTGGAAATTAAATATAAGAGCATGGCTGAAATATTAATACTTTCAAGGGACTTTAGAAACCAGCAGAGAACATTGCAGATAATTAGTGTGAAATGCTTTCCTGAGCTGCTTACATTCTATTTTCCCATTTTGATCCCATTATCCAACAGGCACTCATTAGGGTTTGGCATGTCTGAAGAATTGCTAGCCAACAAGAGAGAACTGCAGGAGATGATATTATAGGGTGATGGCTTACATCATGTAGTGCCTTGAATCTTCTTCAAATTCCTGACTCTTCCCTTCAGTAGGTGTGGAAAGTTTTGGGAGTGTTTTCAGCAGAGGAGTGATATGATGATTTCCCTTGTGTGTGTGTGTGTGTGTGTGTGTGTGTGTGTGTGTGTGTGTGTGTATATATATATATATATATATATATATATATATATATATATATATATATATATATGTTATTTGGGGGGAGTATAATTCAAGATATTTTTGACTTCTAGATTGAAAAAAGTCTGAGAGTATGCATGACAATGATGAAGTGTGGTTAGTTAGGAGGCTGTTGCAAGAGTTCACAACAGACTAATGGCTGGACCAATAAGCAGCAGGAAAAAGGCATGGGCAGATTATGAATATATTTTGAAGGTAGAATTAAGGTGATTTACTGATGGGTTGGTTCTGAGATATGAGGTAGAAGGATAAAATTACTGTCAGTTTGAAGAACTTTTTGTAACCTAAAGTTCATCTCAGTAGCACCAGACCCTTTAATAGCTGAGACCGGACTCAGTATGAGTATAGTGAGTATAGTGTTATTGAGTTTGAAAGCAATGCTTGTGCATAATATTTTGATAATGGAGAGAGCAATGAGTTCAGATGGGTAGAAGTGGGTTATAGCAAAATATTCCATAATTTTATGTTATTATCTATAAATATCTTGTTCACACGTTTTAATGAAAAAGTCTTGAGGACCTTTGTATGAATTGAACTATACCCTTTAAAACCAAATAATAATAATAATAATAATAATAATAATAATAATAATAATAATAATAATGTTGCCTTCATGTCCCTGAAGTCTTACTTTGCAACATTACTTGATGATAGTTCTTAGTGAAATTAATAAAGTTAGACTGAGTCCATTATGGAGGATTCTAATAAATATGACTGATGCCCTTACATAAACGAGAGTGTTCTCACAGCAGGGACTGGCATGGTGGTGTGAAGGCAGAGGTCTGAATGATGAGCCTGTAGGCCAAAGAATGACAAGGCAGTAGCAGAAGCTGCCACAGAAGCGCAGAGCCGATGTCTCTCACACTACTCAGAGGTGTGAACTCTGTCACCACCTCGATATTGGGCTCCAAGTCTTCCAAACTGTGAAATGACAAGTATATTTCTTTTCTCTATGACATAAATGCTAGAAGATGAAGAAAAGGTTTTATAAAATAAAATCTGGACTGTCATGGAGGTCTGGAGAAAGAATTACAAGAGACCCATGACCAAGATATTAAGATGAATGCTAAGCTGTCTGCCTCCTGATGACTAAGCAGCTGCCATTACCACAGTGACTGGACCATGGCAGGCATGCATAGAATCTTCAGTAACTATTTGGGGCCTGGTAGATGTCTGTTGCATACCAATATCTAATATTTAATAGACACTAAATAAGTACTATTTTCTTGATTTAAGGACTAGAAACCACCAACAATTTTGCTAGTATTATGTTATAGAAAAATACTTGAGAAATCAACCTATGAGGGAAAAATGTTTTGTTTGGCGCATGACTTTAAGAACTCTATAGTCATGATTTATTGATCCCTTTGGGATTATCATAAGGCAACACATTAGGCAGGAAAATGGGCTCCACTAATGGTCAGGAAATTGATAAATGTGGAGAGAAGAGTGATTAGGGTTCCATAATCCTCTTCCAGGGCATGCGGACAATGACTTGAAGACGTCTGGCCATGCCCCGCCTTTTAGCTTTCACTTCCAGCCCCTAGCACAGTGGTTTTCGGTCTTTTTAATGGCATGACACTTTAACACAGTTCCCCATGTTCCGGTGACCCCCAACCATAAAATTATTTTGTAACCACTTCATAACTCTAATTTTGCTATTGTTATGAATTGTGTTGTGAATATCTGATATGCCGCATATTTGATTCACAACCCTCAAAGGGATTGCGGCCCCAGGTTGAGAACCACTTCCCTAGGGCAAAGCTGGAACTAAGCCTTTGACACATGGGCTTTTGGGGGACTCTTCAGATCTAAATTTATAGCATAAATTGCAATAATGTTTTCAAAGGCCTTTTAGAAAACCAGATACTGTCATGTCAGCGTGCTCAGAGCTTATTATCAAGAGAACTTGTGGTCCCCTTTTACGTCTTCTTACTATTTCAAGACATTATAATCTAGCATTATATTAGAACTTTTAGAAAGTCAAAATTAAACTTCTGTCTTCATGGACCACAATAACAAAAATAATGGAAAGCACAGAAATAAGAAGTAAAAAAAAAAAAAAACCTAGCAACATAATTGTAGTCTTTTAACAACTCGTAATTAAGGGCTTGATCTACCAAGATGTATTATGTCAAAAACAGTTTAAACCGCAAACTCTGTTGAAGAACCAGATGTTTTTTTAATGACCTGTAATCAATTAATATGCTTCCTCGTCATGAACTTAGCTATAGGAATGAATTTGAATTTTTCACCTCATCTCTAAATTACTTTCAACCTCATCTTGCTGTTTTGTGGCTTCAGCTTGAACTGTTCTTGCCAGTTTTTCAGCCTGCGCTTGTCATCCTTCAGTGTGTGGTAACTGCCAAGGATGAGGCTTGATGCTCTAGGTAATGATGTAATTGATAACTGCTGTAAAAATCTTTGCAATGTTTCTTTAAAACTGCATGGAGGGAGCATGTAAATGGGAAAAGTTCCAAATAGTTACAGACCAGAAGGAGCTGTCTGCCATGTTTCTTCATGATAGCAGCAATAAAATATATGCCAATTCCAGTGGGCTGAATAAATCTTTGCCCCGAGATGGGAGTGGATGGCAGGCACAGTGTGTTACAACCTGCCCCAGGTTTTCCCAGTGACCTCATGCCTCCTCTTTGAGAGCAATATTGTGCTAACAGGCAGACAATGATTGGCTACCCACGTTGTTCATAAATAAAAGCAGCTGGCTACATCATAAGTCTAAGTGGCAGAGGCTTCATCATTATTTATGAGATAGGCTGGCGAGAGGAAGGCTTTAAAAGTGCAATAGCAAACGCCATCTTTCCCGGGGAATGTGGGATGACTGGAGAGTGTCTCTGTGTGTGGGTCTTACAGGAGAAAAGGAGCTAGCTAGCACCACATTCTTTTCCGTGTTACCTTCTCTATTTTGTGTGTGGTAAATAACAGAAACTCATTATCATAACACAGGTCCTGCAAGCCTTCCCTGAAGAGATTTTTATCCATCACAGTTGCTGGTCTATTTGGTTGCTTGGCTTAAAGAAAAGGTTGCTTATTGATTCCAGTCATGTAGAACAGGCATGGCCAACAAGGACTTGAACAACCTGTCTTTTCTTTTCTTTTTTTTAATTTTATTAAATTATAAAAGTTTCCATTTCCGCCCCTCCTCCCACCACTCCCCCTACTCCCTCTCCTCCTCCCTCTCCATCCCTAAGAGCAGTCAGGGTTTCCTGCCCAGTGGGAAGTTCAAGTTCCTCCCGCCTCCCTCCAGGTCCAGGAAGGTGAGGGTCCAGACGGACTGGATCCGCAAAATCCAGTATATGCAGAGGAAACAAGTCCCAGTGCCATTGTCAATGGCTTTTCAGAAAGACTCGGGGCCAGTCACATTCAGAGAATCCGGCCAAATTCAGAGAATCTGGTTGGATTGCGTCCTCGCTCAGTCACAGTCCAACTGGCCTTGGTAAACTCTCATTAGATCCGTCCCCTAGTATCAGTGGGTGATCGCATCCCTCACAGTCCTGATTTCCTTTTTCATTTTCTTCGTCCTTCTGCTCCTCATTTGGACCTTGGGGGGCTCAGTCCGGTGCTCCAATGTGGGTCTCCGTCTGTATCGCCATCCATCGTGGGATGAAGGTTCTCTCTGATCTTGCCTTCTTTGCTCACGTTCTCTTTCCTTCTGCATCTCGTTTGGACCTAGGGAGTTAAGTCCAGTGTTCCGATGTGGGTCTCTATCTCTATCTCCATCCATCGCCAGATGAAGGTTCTGGGACTCTTGTCTATTTTCAATCTCCAGGCAGATAGCTACATGATTTTCATCAGGTTCACCTTCTTATTTAGCTTCTCTAGGATCACGAATAATAGGCTCAAAAACCTTTAATTATGATTAGAATCCACTTATGAGTGAATACATACCATATTCCTCTTTTTGGGTCTGGCTTACCTCACTCAGTAAAGCATTTTCTATTTCCATCCATTTGCATGCAAAATTCAAGATGTCATTGTTTTTTACCGCTGAGTAGAACTCTAATGTGTATATGTTTCATACCTTTATTAACCATTCTTCTATTGAGGGGCACCTAGGTTGTTTCCAGGTTCTGGCTATTACAAATAGTGCTGCTATGAACATAGTTGAACAAATGCTTTTGTAGTATGTCAGGGCATCTCTTGGGTATATTCCCAAGAGTGGAATTGCTGGGTCCTGAGGGAGGTTGACTCCCAGTTTCCTGAGAAACAGCCACACTGATTTCCACAGTGGCTACACAAGTTTGCATTCCCACCAACAATGGATGAGTGTTCCCCTCATTCCACATCCTCTCCAGCATAGGCTATCATTGGTGTTTTGAGTTTGGCTATTCTGACAGGTGTAAGATGATATCTCAAAGTGGTTTTGATTTGCATTTCCCTGATCGCTAAGGAGGTTGAGCATGACCTTAAGTGCCTTTTGGCCATTCGGAGTTCATCTGTTGTGAATTCTCTGTTCAGTTCAGTACCCCATTTTTTAATTGGGTTAATTAGAGTTTTAGTGTCTAGTTTCTTGAGTTCTTTATATATTTTGGAGATCAGACCTTTGTCTGATGAGGGGTTTGTGAAGATCTTCTCCCAGTTGGAAGGTAGCCTTTTTGTCTTACTGACAGTGTCCTTTGCTTTACAGAAGCTTCTCAGTTTCAGTAGGTCCCATTTATTCATTGCTTCTCTTATTGTCTGTGCTCCTGGGGTTCTGCTTAGGAACTGGTCTCCTGTGCCTATATCTTGTAGACTACTTCCCACTTTCTCTTCTATCAGGTTCAAAGTGATCGGATTAATGTTGATGTCTTTAATCCATTTGGACCTGAGTTTTGTGCATGGTGATAGATATGGATCTATTTTCATTCTTTTACAGGGTGACATCCAGTTATACCAGCACCATTTGTTAAAGATGCTTTCCTTCGTCCATTGTATACCTTTAGCTCCCTTGTCAAATATCAGATGTTCATACGTTTGTGGGTTAATACCCGGGTCTTCTATTTGATTCCATAGGTCGACTTCTCTGTTGTTATGCCAATACCAAGCTGTTTTCTGTTTTTCTGTTGCTCTGTAATAGAGTTTGAAGTCAGGGATGGTAATGCCTCCAGAAGTTCCTTTATTGTATAAGATTGTTTTGGCTATCCTGGGTTTTTTGTTTTTCCATATAAACTTGATTATCGTTCTCTCAAGGTCTGTGAAGAAGTTTGATGGAATTTTGATGGGAATTGCATTGAATCTATAGATTGCTTTTGGTAGAATTGCCATTTTTTACTATGTTGATTCTCCCAATCCAAGAGCAGGGGAGGTCTTTCCATTTTCTGGTATCCTCCTCAATTTCTTTCTTCAAGGACTTAAAGTTCTTGTTAAATAGGTCTTTCACTTCCTTGGTTAGAGTTACCCCAAGATATTTTATGCTATTTGTGGCTATCATGAAAGGTGATGTTTCTCTGATTTCCCTCTCTGCTTCTTTATCCTTTGTGTATAGGAGGGCAACTGATTTTTTGGAGTTGATCTTGTATCCTGCCACATTACTAAAGGCGTTTATCAGCTGTAGGAGTTCTTTGGTAGAGTTTTTGGGGTCGCTTATCATGTCATCTGCAAATAACGAAAGTTTAACTTCATCCTTTCCAATTCGAATCCCCTTGATCCCCTTATGTTGTCTTATTGCTATTGCTAGAAATTCAAGCACTATATTGTAGAGGAATGGAGAGAGTGGACAGCCTTGTCGTGTTCCTGATTTTAGTGGAATGACTTTGAGTTTCTCTCCGTTCAATTTGATGTTAGCTGTCGGCTTACTATATATTGCTTTTATTATATTTAGGTATGATCCTCGTATACCCACCCAATCTCTCCAACACCTTTATCATAAAGGGGTGTTGAATTTTTTCAAATGCTTTTTCAGCATCCAATGAAATGATCATATGGTTTTTTTCTTTCAGTTTATTTATATGATGGATTACATTGATAGATTTGCATATGTTGAACCAGCCCTGCATCTTTGGAATGAAGCCCACTTGATCAGAATGGATAATTTTTCTAATGTATTCTTGGATTCGGTTTGCCAGTATTTTATTGAGTATTTTCGCGTCAATGTTCATGAGTGAGATTGGTCTGTAATTCTCTTGGTTGTGTCTTTGTGTGATTTTGGTATCAGGGTAACTTTAGCTTCAAAAAAGGAGTTTGGCAATGATTCTTCTGTTTCTATATTGTGAAATACATTAAGGAGTATAGGTATTAGCTCTTCCTGGAAGTTCTGGTAGAATTCTGCATTGAAACCATGTGGTCCTGGGCTTTTTTTGGTGGGGAGGTTTTTGATAACAGCTTCTAATTCTTCACGACTAACAGGTCTATTTAGATTGTTCACCTGGTCTTGATTTAACTTTGGTAAATGGTATTTATCTAAAAACCAATCCATTTCTTGTACATTTTCCAACTTTGTGGCATATAAACTCTCATAGTAAGATTTAATGATTCTCTGAATTTCCACTGTGTCTGTTGTTATGTCCCCCTTTTCATTTCTGATCTTATTAATTTGAGTGTTCTCTCTCTGCCGTTTGATTAGTTTGGCAAGGGGTTTGTCAATCTTGTTGATTTTCTCCATGAACCAACTTTTTGTTTCATTGATTTTTTGAATTGTTTTCTGTGTTTCTATTTTGTTGATTTCAGCCCTCAGTTTGATTATTTCCAATCTTCTACTCCTCCTGGGAGAGTCTGCTTCTTTTTTTTCCAGAGCTTTTTAGGTGTGCTGTTAAGTCTCCAATATATACTTTCTCCAGTTTCTTTAATTGGGCACTTAATGCTATGAACTTTCCTCTTAGAACTGCTTTCATTGTGTCCCATAGGTTTGAGTATGTTGTGTCTTTATTTTCATTAAATTCAAAGAAGACTTTAATTTCTTTCTTTCTTTCTTCCTTGACCCAAGGATGATTCAGTAGTTGACTGTTCAACTTCCACACATTTGTAGGCTTTCTGGTATTCGAATTGTTATTGAATTCTAACTTTATTCCGTGGTGATCTGACAAGACACAGGTGACTACTAATATTTTTTTGTATCTGTGTAATTTTGCTTTGTTACCGAGTATGTGGTCAATTTTTGAGAAGGTTCCATGAGCTGCAGAGAAGAAGGTATATTCTTTCCTTTTTGGGTATAATGTTCTATAGATTATCTGTTAAGTCCATTTGATTCATTACCTCTAGCAATTCTCTTATTTCTCTGTTGAGTTTCTGTTTGATTGATCTGTTGGTGAGAGAGGTATGTTGAAGTCTCCTACTATTAGTGTGTGTGGTTTGATGACTGCCTTGAGATCTAAAAGTTTTTCTTTTACATAAGTGGGTGCTTTTATATTAGGGGCATAGATATTCAGGATTGAGACTTCCTCCTGATTAATTGTTCCTGTTATGAGTATGAAATGTCCATCTCCATCTCTTCTGATTGATTTTAGTTTGAAGTCAATTTTGTTAGATATTAGAATGGCCACACCCGCTTGTTTCTTAGGTCCGTTTGCTTGGAAAACCTTTTCCCAACCCTTTACTCTGAGTAGATGTCTATCTTTGTGGTTGAGGTGTGTTTCTTGTAAACAGCAGAATGTTGGATCCTGTTTTCTTATCCAGTCTCTAAGTCTGTGCCTTTTTATAGGTGAGTTGAGTCCATTAATATTAAGTGATATTAATGACCAGTGGTTGTTGATTCTGCTTATTATTTTTGTGTGTGTGTGTGTGTAGTAGAGTTTGTGTGTTTCTCTTCTTTGAGTTGTGGTTGTGAAGGGTCGCTAGATGTCTGGGTTATTGTAGGCTGTGATGACAATGTTGGATTCCTTGGGTTGCGATTTTCCTTCTATTACTTTCTGTAAGGCTGGATTTGTGGCTACGAATTGTTTAAATTTATTTTTATCCTGGAATATTTTGTTTTCTCCGTTGATAGTGAACGATAGCTTGGCTGGGTATAGTAGTCTGGGTTTGCATCCATGGTCTCTTAGTTTCTGCAGTACCTCTATCCAGGATCTTCTGGCTTTCATGGTTTCCATAGAGATGTCTGGTGTAAGCCTGATAGGTTTACCTTTATAAGTCACTTGACCTTTTTCCTTTGCAGCTCTTAATATTCTTTCTTTAATCTGAATGTGTTGTGTTTTGATTATTATATGACAAGGGGACTTTTTTTTTGATCCAGTCTATTCGGCGTTCTGTATGCTTCTTGAACCTTCATAGGAATATCGTTCTTTAGATTGGGAAAGTTTTCTTCTATATTTTTGTTAAATATATTTTCTGGGCCTTTGATCTGCAGTTCTTCTCCTTCTTCAATCCCTATTATTCTTAGATTTGGTTTTTTTATTGTGTCCCAGATTTCCTGAATGCTTTGTGAAGAGAATTTGTTGGATTTGCTGTTTTCTTTGACCAGAGCATTTATTTTCTCTATGGTATCTTCAGAATCTGAAATTCGTTCTTCTATCTCTTGTATTCTATTGGTTATGCTTGATTCTGTAGTCTTTGTTCGTTTACCTAGGTTTTCCATATCCAGCCAGTTCTCGTTTTGTGTTTTCTTCATTGTCTCTATTTCAGTTTTCAATTCTTGGACTGTTTCTTTTACTTGTTTGATTGTTTTTTCTTGGTTTCTCTGGGTATCATTCACGGATTTACTTATTTCTTCAAACTTTTTGTTATATTTCTCATCCATATCTATACTCATTTCTTCAAACTTTTTGTTATACTTCTCATCCAATTCTTTAAGGGAATTATTCATATCCTGTTTAAGGGACTCTATTGCTTTCATAATGGCACTTTTTTCCACTTCTTCTGGGTTAGAGTGTTCAAGTCCTTCTGTTTTAGGGTCGTTGGGATCTGGTGTTTTCATGTTGTTTTTCAGATTGTTGGAGGAGGTCTTGCCTTGGTGTCTGCCCATCTCTTCGTTCAAATGCTCTCTATTGGAACTTCTGGTAGCGGGTCAGGTTCCCTTGTTGGGCAGGGAATTCACTGATAGAATGCCTACCTTTCCTCAGGCAGGCTATTGAAGCACAGGCACTCCCTCTTTCCGGGATGTGCCTACAGAGCAGGCCCAGCGTGCAAGGCAGCTGAGCTGGGGAAATTTTATGGCCCCAGTGGGAAGGGAGAAATATAGGAATTTGTACCTGGATGGAAGCTGGGATGGCAGGCGGGAGAGCTTAGCAGGGTAGAACCAGTACTGCAGGGTGACCTGGGAGTCCATAGGTTTGGGGAAAGTCCGAGCTCCTCCTCGCTGGGCCCCTGCCGCGGGCCTGAAGCAAACTCACCCCTCTGATGGCCCTCTGGATGGAAGCTGGGATGGCTGGCAAGGGCGCTAGCAGGGTGGAGCCAGCAGTGCAGGGTGACCTGGGAGTCTATGGGGTCGGGGAAAGTCCGAGGTCCTCCTCGCCGGGCCCCTGCCGCGGGCCCGAAGCAAACTCACCCCTCTGATGGCCCTCTGGCTGGAAGCTGGGATGGCTGGCGGGGGAGCTAGCATGGTGGAGCCAGCAGAGCAGGGTGACCTGGGAGTCTATGGGGTCGGGGAAAGTCCGAGCTCCTCCTTGCAGGTTCCCTGCCACAGGCCCGAAGCAAACTCACCCCTCCGATGGCCCTCTGGATGGAAGCTGGGATGGCTGGCGGGGGCGCTAGCAGGGTGGAGCCAGCAGAGCAGGGTGACCTGGGAGTCTATGGGGTCGGGGAAAGTCCGAGCTCCTCCTCGCCGGGCCCCTGCCACGGGCCTGAAGCAGACTCACCCCTCTGATGGCCCTCTGGCTGGAAGCTAGCTCTTTTCTTTATCCGATTGGTAGAGGTAATAGTCAGCCAATGATGGATAGCTGACAATAGGTCTCATTATCTGTCTGCCTGTAGGCATTCTTTTCCCCTGCAGTGTGTTCTAGGCTGCTTGAACATACGTTGCCTGTAACATGAGGGCTTGCTCACTGGGGTATCTGTTCCACCCAGTACCCCACAGCCGGCAAGCTCCAAAGAAAATCACACAGAGGACTCCATAAGATTATCAACTGATTGACCCATTAGCTCAGGCTTCTTATTAGCTCTTGTAGCTTATATTAAACCATTGTTATTATCTATGTTAGCCACATGGCTAGATACCTTTCACAGTGGGGCAAGTCACATGTTGCTTCTCGGTGGTCTGGGCAGGAATGCCGAGGGAGCTTCCTGCTTTCCCAAATACTCCTGTTCTCATCACCCCACCTCTACTTCCTGTCTGGTTGACCCACCTATACTTCCTGCCTGGCCAATCAGCATTTATTTAAAATATGATGGACAGAATACAGACAATTCTCCCACACCAGTTGCCTCTTGTTCATTCCATCCCTCACTGTTCCCAACAGTTACTAGGTGATTCTGGGAAAGTACCTAAGAATGTGTGACCTGATCCTGTCCTATGTTCTCTGTTTTGGGGGGCACTGTGCCAGCTTCCAGCATTCTATCTGTGCTTATCCTTTCCCTTATTACATTGTGGAGTGGATTTTCAGTAAGGATGGAAGGGCTGCTCCCATCTAGGCTTTATCAGCAACTAAACTGAGAAAGTGTATCTAAAATAGGGGATGAAGTACCCATGAGTCCACTCATTTGGAAGCAGAAATTTCCCCCAAATTAGTTTTATTGACTATAAGATTGATACTTTCAAATTTGGCATGAATTGTGTGATTTTTTTTCTCTCAAATGACTCTGAATTTTGTTAGAAGAAACGTAGAGATGTTACTGTTGTTTCTTATCACTATTAAACTCTGATAATATATATATATATATATATATATATATATATATGGCAATTAGAGCACACTGCAAATATTATATGTTTATTCTAGACAAATAGTCACTCAGATATTTTTTAGGTTTTACGTTTACTTTTGTTGTCTACTCTGGCTTTGTAACTTATTTCTTCCTTTCTCTCCTGTCTGCACCATTTCTTCTCTCGCCCTCATTGCTCTTCATTCTGTACTACCTCTCATTATGCAGATATATGTGTAGACACATATGTGAGTAGAACAGCAGGATGCTGGTACTGAGGGCATCCTTTCTGTGTCTCAGCCCACCAACCCTGTGGCATTGGAAGAGGACACATAATTTATATAACAAGACATATGTGAAACAGATAGAAGCATTGGGTGCCCTGTAATGTTTTGAGAAGATGCCAGTTCTACAGTCCTTTGTATGACACAGTCCCTCATCCTTTACTTCTTCTTAGTTGACTCAGGCTTAGTAAGAATACCGGGTCTCTGGGAGCAGCTGCCAACATTGCCATAATATTTTGCAGTGACTCAAGCTTTCATGCAGAAGTCTGCTGTTTCGCTGCTCATCTTTCATTTACTCCTCTTTTCACAGCACTCTGATTTCCCCTAGGGAAATCATCTGGTCTTTAATTTTTAAGTGAGGCTTCAAGTGGAGTTGATTCTACTCAAAAGATTAAGAATAACCAGGTGAACATGCCTACAGAGTCAGAAATCCTCTACCTCTAGATATAGTCATTGTTTTAGAAAAGGACATAGGACATTTTAGAGCCATTGGGAGTTACAGAAACACTTGCTTAGGGTTAGGCCTGTTAGCATGGTGGATTGGCGTGACTGTCAGCCTCCTGGGGATGGAGCGTGTCAGTAAGCAGCAGTGAGGATGACATCATTTGTGACTGTGAATCTAGGCTCAGATTTATTCCTGTGGTTTTTAGTTAACTAACCCCACAAATTTCCATTCTTGTTTGGCCCACCTATTTTTGTCTTTCACAACACAAGAGATCCTAACAGTGTCTATATGAGGTGAAGGGTTGATTTTGTCTGCCAGCTGATTAGGGATGGCCAAGCTTCTTGGCTTTGCGTTGTCCGCACTGATAATGTAGTGACAGTCTGCAGTCCACGCGAGGCTTAGCGTGCCTTTTCTGAAGGTTTAGCTTTTGAGATTTGCAATTGACATGAACTAAAATATAATATTTAGCTATTCAAGCTGGCAGCCAAGTCCACCTGGTTTGACACATCAAGTGGTGCCAATGTCAGTCTGAATTTAATGGTGCTTGTCAAAACAAGACCAGGGGAATCACACGGCAGGGCTATTCAGTCACTGAGGCCTTATTGCCACTGGCAAAAGGACTACAGAGCCATCCTGCAAGACTTGGCTTGGCTGAATCTGAGATGCCACCAATTTAGGATCGAGAAATAATGTGGGAATTCAGAGCTATCTTTTTTTTTTTTTAAGTTGTAATGGAAGAACCTTAAAGCTTTTGCATTTTGGAATAAAGATAATGAAGACTTGTTTGGGAAGAAATTGCAAGCAAAAATGGAGATTTGTTTATTACATCAACTCGGATATTTATCCAATGCCTTTAAGTGATGGTTAATGGAGTTCCACTTGGCTACTGTAGAAATGTATAGCTGTTCACACAAGTCTGCCAGCAAGACAGACAGTAAACATGCTGTCATAGATACACAGTAATGTATCATACCTAGGCTGCAAAGCAAGGCTCTATGGGAAAGAGTTTTAGGGAACTGATTCAACCAAACCATAATAGTCCAAACAATCAAGCCTGAAGTGCTAAAGTTGCCTGATTACATTCTTACATTTATGGTGTAGTAGAAAATGCCTCCTTCAACTTTATCTCCATGTATTTAGACTTCACACGCCCTTGCACTGTTGCTCATGGTTTCTCCCTAAGATTCGCAAAGCTTTGTGTGTATCTGAAGAACCTTGCAGTGGTGATCCTGTCGGCTTCCTGGGTGGAAAGGGCCTAGAACTCATAGTACTTTCTCAGTTACAATTTCTAGGTTTAATCGCTAGAAAATTTCAGTGGGCTTATTGGATATCACTGTGCTAGCTTTTTGTTGCTGTAACTCATGCCTGCATTAATGAGCTTATAAGGAGAAAAGCTGATCTCACGCATAGTGTTGGAGGTCTCAGTCCATGGCTGGCTGACCGCGTGCTTGGGGCTATGATCAAGCAGTGCATTATGGCCAGTGTACATCACATGATGGCCAGAAGGCAAAGGAGCTATCAGATAGGAACCTTACAGTCCTCTGCAAGGGAACGCCCAATGACTTAAACCTCCCACTAGGCTCCACCTCTCAATAGCAAAAGGGGCCAGAGACAAACCCTTAAACTCATGAGCATATAGTGGAATAACGCAGATCCAAACCTGAAGCATGTAGCTTTAATAGAACTTGGAAATACTTAAAAACACCCATCCCACTTCAAACTTGACCAACCATGTATTCTCTTATGGTATTGCTTCCTATCAAAATGCACAGAAAATGTTTTGACATAACCTATTTTCTTTATGAAGCATCTTTGAGTTTTCTTTGCTACTTAGTTCTACAAGGCATTTTTAATTTTTCCAACCTAACCTATTACTAACTGAATAAGTGGTTTAGTTTATAGTGAGGTATACTACTTCTAGATTTTGGGTATGGAACCTGTTCTGTGTTGTGTGATGTTTTATTATTTTGATTTTGGGGGGACTGTAACATGAGGGCCGGCTTGTTGGGGTTTCTGTCCCGCCCAGTACTCCACAGCCGGCAAGTCCCAGAGAAAATCAATCACACACAAGACTCCATAAGGTTATAAACTGATTGGCCCATTAGGTCAGGCTACTTATTAGCTCTTATAACTTATGTTACCCCATATCCTTATCTACGTTAGCACATGGCTCAGTACCTTTTCCAGTGGGGCAGCTTACATCTTTCCTTTCCAGTGGTCTGGGCAGAACTGACAGAGGGAGCTTCCTAGAATACTCCCAGTCTCTTTGCTCCACCTCTACTTCCTGTCTGGTTTTCCCGCCTATACTGCCTGCCTGGCCAATCAGCGTTTTATTAAAATATGATTGACAGAATACAGACAATTCTCCCACACCAGAGGACCTACAACCCAGCTCCCAGATAAATCATAAACATAGACTTATTCTTAGTTATGAATGCCTGCCTTAGCTTGACTTGTTTCTTGCCAATTTTTCTTAAATTATCCTGACAACATTTTACCTCTGGGATTTTATCTTTCTCTATTTCTGTATACCTTTCTTTACTTCTTTCTCCATGGTTTGATGTGTAGCTGGGTGGCTGGCCCCTGATGTCTTCCTCTCCTTTTCTCTTACTCCCCTTCTTCCTCATTTCTCCTTCTATTTATGCTCTCTACATTCCAGCCCTGTCTATCTTTGCTCCTATTTTGCTATTGGTCGTTAATCTCTTTATCAGACTGTCAAATGTTTTTAATAGTTAAAGAATCACAGCTTCACAGGATTAAACAAATACACCATAAATAAAGTAGCACACCTTCAAATAATATTCTTCAACAATCCTGTGTAGGATAGATTTGGTCCTCAGTCTAGCATTATTTGAAGGTGGAATCTCTTATAACATGGGGCTTCATGGTAGGTTTTAGGTCACAGACACATGTTTGGAAGGGGGCTGGGGATTCCAGTGTCGCTCTTTTTTTTTGCATGACCATGAGGTTCACAAACTTTGCTGTGTTATGAGCTGACTCCATAACCTGTTGTTGCTCGGAGGTCCTAAAGCAATGGGACCAATGGATCACAGCCTAAAAACATGTGAGTCAATTCTATAGATGGATTTTCTGAGGCATTTATGACAATAATGGAAATCTACCCAACACTACTTTACAACACTATAAGACTTGCCCCTTGAATAAATACAAGACAAAGTTGGTTGGCACATTTGCAAGGTTGTACAGCTTTGTTACCACTCTGTGTTTCAGAACCACTGAATCATCATAAAAAGAAAACCTCATGTGACCATGCAGTCACTTGATTTTGACCCTCAGAGATTCATGACTTTTGTCTCTAAAGTGAGTTCATTGAAGGCAATTGCTGACACCTGCAATTCTTTGCTTTTCTCTCATAGAAGCCTAGCTCGCTTCTAGGGCCAGAAGAGGCACTAACAGAAACACACTGAAGCGAAAGTCATTACATTGATTGCTGTTTCATCTCAGTGCAAGACTGAGAGGCCATGAGCTCTTGTGGAGGAATACAGAGAAGAGGCCCTTTTTGCTCTCCTGACACCAGCTACACCCTCAGGCACTACCTCCCTTCTTTGTTTTAGATCTATTTTTCTTTTAGTAAATGATGGTTGTAGATCAGATAATTTCTGTAATACCTACCAGTCTAAACTGGCTCTTGAGTTCAAGACTGACCTGAGGAGCAAAGTAATTTGTTGAGTGAACACAGCAGGCTTTCTTTCCACTTTTATTGGGGAATAAGTCACTCCCCTCCAATGACTAAAGGGTGTGCAACCTGAACTGGCTCAGTCATATCTAGACTCAATAGAACCATGGTGGCATTATTGAATTATGAATCTGTTGTTCTTGGTCATGTTTCAACTTTAACTTTAGGAGTTTATTTTTTGGTGTTTGTTATATTTGAAGATAACACAGTTTGCATCCAGGAATGTTTTTACTTTTTAAGTTATGATCCAAAGAGGAGATCAAAGTAATGTCCCCAAACTGACAAAAAAATGTATGGATTTTACATTATACTTCATAAGAAGCTGAATGTCTTTCTTTTTCTACCTGACAGATATTCGGGGTCATTTAGTTATTATTATCATTCAATCCGCAAGAGCCCAGTGTCTTCGAGGACATTGTTGAGGGAAGAAGGAGTGAACTCAGTTTTTCGTGTTTCCCAAATGAGTGGTTTGGCGTCATAGAAATGAGGTCAGAATGGTAAATAGACAGCTGTTCTGTATTTCCCCTTCCCTGGAGATGAAGGCCAAAGAAACCTTTCTCTTGACTGGCATATCCCTCCCCAATGGGCTGTAAACATATGTACAGGGTAGCCCCAGATGCACAGGGGAAAGAGGCTTCCGAAACAGCCTTTAGCGCTGTTGAACATACATATCTTTGATTCTCTCTTCTCATCTCTTCCCGGTGTCTTTCTTTCACAACACGAAGCCATTGATTGAGTGAAGTTAGAATAGCTTTTGACACAACTAACCAAAATAGATAGCAAAGGGACTGGTTGCTAAGCACAGCTCTGCTGGGTTCCTTGGCTGACAGTCTGCATTAGTATGCATGGCTTTGCAGAAGTGAGTCCTCAGCTATTGGTGACTTATTTAAAAGCTGCTGTTGCTTCTCAGGTCCTAAGAGTAAGTTAGCAGCCCATGTGATGTTAAGGAGGAATTATTTGATATTACAAATGAGAGAGAGAGGTGGAGGAGGAATAAAGGGCTGGTGGGAGGCAGGGAGAAAACAGAGACAACATTTGTTGGTACCTGAGTGTTTGGCAATGTTTTTTTGTCTTGATTTTTTAGAGACATGATGCTCAGAATCTATCTTTATGCACCTGTTCTATATTATAGTCTGATTCTTCTAGGTTGGTGATGCAGAATTAGAAAAAAAGGAAGTGGTAGAGAAAAAAAAAGAGAAACAAGGATGCGGGTTGGAAGAAACCTGAAGTTTCTTATTCTAGGCACTCATGGTACAGGGATGAATTTTCCTAAAAAATGTAGGCTAGGGCAGCAGTTAGGACCTCTTGATATTCTTGAAGAAATCCATAAATCAGTTAAGCAAGTCTTGTAACCCTAGACCAAGGTCTGATACTTTTCTCTAGTGTACAAGGTCTCCAGGCACACTTAGATGCTTGCAGGCAAAACCACCGATACACACCCAGTAAAGATAATTAAATAGTAAAACAATTGGAAGGTGAGAGGGGCAACAGAAGTTTCATGGGTGGAGAATGATAGGAGTACAGGGAGGGAGGTGCAATCCTGCTCTCTGGCCATGGCCTTTGGGCGCAGTCCCTGTAAATACAGGTAGTGAGGAATGGAGCTCCCACAGGACCAATTTCAGGTATTTTCAAATTTAGTCTTAGTGCCTATCTTGCCCTCTAGAGTGGCTACATTAATAGTAGCACCAGTAGTGCTGGAATGGCGGATTTCCATTTTTCTGGTACGAATTGCATATCTGTGGATCATGTTGAAGCTGTTATTTACATTTCGTTTAGTATTGGTGACCAAGTTTGTGACATATTATTTTCCATATGATGCCATTAATTGCATCATTTACCAATCGTATTCTCTTCTAAAAATTGATGCATCATTGTTTTGGTATGAGTGTTGGGACTCCCTTCTTTCCAATCTGTAAATCACAACCCAATATCCAATGTAATTATGTTTAGAGGAAGAGGTGGGGGGATTAGCGCCCTTATAAAACGTGTTGAAGGGAGTTTTCTTGTCTCTGACCAAATGGGAGCCCAGAGAGAGGAGTGTCATCCTTGGATTAGAATTGGTCTTCACCAGAGAGGGAGTCTGCTGACCCTTTGAGCTTGGATTTCCCAGACTTCAGAATTTTGAGCCATAAGTTTCTGTTGTTTTTAAATTGCTGAATCCAAGATAAGTTGCCTTAGAAATCCCCGAATGCTAAGATAATTGTGTGTTTTTTAGCACTCATAGTTTATAGGAGAAATGACAACAAAGATAGCTGTGTATTGTGAAAAACTTAAGTGAAATGAAGGGTGATGTGATGAGCAGTGAAAGCTATCTTGCCTTGTTCGCTGTCTTCATGTCATACGATAATACTGCTGTTTGAGAAGTAGCTACTGACACCGTCAATGTGCTAGGAGAGAGTGCACACAGCAGTAGACACATTGTGTCAACTGTTATACTACACATATGCAAATATGTATGACATACCTTTAAAGCAAAATAGACTATATTATGTAGTTAATCATCTCCATTTAAAAAAACATAAGAGTCTAATTTTGGTGTAGTAAAACACATATCTCCATACTATCCTCCCTTTAATGGACACTGTAATACTAAAATTATACCTTTGTTAATACAGCATTCCAAAAAACAACTCTTCTGCATATCTTTTCATATCTATGCAAACTTGTTTTTGTAGACCAGATTCTTAGAAGTTGGAGAAGGGTTTTCCTGGACATAGGGAATGTTCATTACATTTTTTCACAGACTGCCAAATCAACATCCTCCAATGTGTCATATCACATTGGGTTTGAGAATGGATATTTCTTATATCCACATAAAATCATCTTTAAGGTCAAGAATTTCCACACTACTGGTGAATTTGCATTTCAGTCCTCAAATTCTTGGTTCTTCTCTGAATGGGTCCAATAATCTTCCAAGTCTGGTCCTTCTGCCTTATAGATGAGTAGCTCTGAGGGTTTTACACCAAGCCATGTCCTGGAAAAGGAAGTAGTAAAGCTTTCAGCTCCCAGAAATACTTCTAAACCCAACTTTAAAGCGGGCAGGATAACTGTGAGTGGAACACGAGTTGAGTTCACTTTAGCTGTCAGCATTTCTGAGAGCAAAACGTAGCTTCACAGTTATCAACTTCATTCAACGGTCTTCATTAGGAAATTTTTGTTCTCCCCTCAGGAGAGATTTAACCAATAAAGAAGGTTATCCATGCACATATATGTATCTGTCAAGTCATTGGTAATGAGGCATTCACTCCACAGATAGAGCAGCAGCAGCGAAATGTTTCACAATTCTCTTCCTTCAACTAAAATAGCTCAGTCTGTAAAAATTTCTTTCATGATTAATTATACAGTATGGGATTATTTAGTTTTATACTGAGGACTCACAAATACATAAACTTATTTAACCTTAAACAACTATATGAACTAGACATTATTATTCTCATTAAGTGTAAATGCCAAATATCAGAGTTTAAATAACAGCCATGGCAGAACTATCAGGCACATGCTATGTATAAGCTAAGAGTCAACTCTTTCACTGCTATTTCTTCTGCTGTTTTTCACATTGTTTCCTGTGATCCTTCTAACTCAGTCCAATAACTTCATGCTCACTACAATATTTTTATATGTATACTCATTCTGCATGATTCTTAAAACAAAAGACAAAAATCTTACTACTTTTCTGCTTTGGCTCTTGACTCAGACCCTTACCATGTGTATTGTAACTTGCTTTCTGTCACACTAATATTTTGTTTTGTTAATTATCAATACCAGCTGACTTGTCCCTATGTTTCTGAGAAGGGGAGTTGGATTGAAGAAAGAGACAAGAGATTTTTGGGCAAGGGGATAGATATGGATCTATTCGCATTCTTCTACATGTTGACAGGCAGTTATGCCAGCAATGTTCTCGTTGAAGATTTTTTTCCATTGTATAATTTTTTTCTTCTTTGCCAAAAATCAGGTGTTCGTAGATGTGTGGATTAATATTTGGGTCTTCAGTTCTATTCCATTGGTCCACTTCTGTTTTTAGCTATTACCAAGCTGTTTTCTTTACTGTAGCTCTATAATAGAGCTTGATGTAAGGGATGGTGATACCTCCAGAACTTCCTTTATTGTACAGGATTATTTTGGCTTTTCTGTTTATTTTCATATGAATTTGAGTATTATTGTTTTTAGGTATGTGAAGAATTGTATTGAGATTTTGATGGGGATTGCGTTGAATTTATAGATCACTTTTGGTAGGACTGCCATTTTTTTTCTTTTTTTTCCGTTAGACTTGTTTATTCAAGTAAGGACTGCCATTTTTATTCTGTTGATTCTACCTATCAAAGAGCATGGGAAATATTTTCATTTTCTGATATCTTCTTCAATTTCTTTCTTCAAAGACTGTAAGTTCTTGTCATACATGTCTTTCCCTTCTTTGGTTAGTGTTACCTCAACATATTTTATATTATTTGTGGCTATTATGAAGGGTGATGTTTCTCTGATTTATTTCTCTGCTCATTTATCATTTGTATATAGGAGGGCTACTGATTTTTTTGATCTTGTATCCTGCCACATTACTGAAGGTGTTTAACAGTTGTAGGAGTTCCCTCATTGAATTTTTAGGGTCACTTATGTATACTGTCAGATAACCTGCAAACAGGAAAAGTTTGATTTCTTCCTTTCCAATTTGTATCCCTTGATCGTTTTTTATTGTCTTATTGCTCTAGCTAGAACTTCAAGTACTATGCTGAATAGATATGGAAAGAGTGGACACTGTTGTCTTGTTCCTGATTTTAGTGGAATCACTTTGAGTTTCTCTCCATTTTATTTTATGCTTGCTGTCAGCTTGCATATATTATTTTATTATGTTTAGATATGTTCTAAATCCTTGATCTCTCCAAGACCTTTATTATGAAGGGGTGTTGGATTATGTTAGATGCTTTTTCAGAATCTAATGAGATGATCATATGTTTTTTCTTTCAGTTTATTTATATGGTGGATTAAATTGATAGATTTTCATATGTTGAACTCTCCCTGCATCTCTGGGATGAAGCCAGATTAATCATGGTGGCTGATTTTTTTTTTATGTTTTCCTGGATTTGGTTTACCAGTATTTTATTGAATATTTTTGCATCTATCTTCATGAGAAAGATTGGCTTGTAATTCTTTTTCTTAGTTGAGTCTTTGTGTGATTTTGTTATCAGGGTAACTAGCCTCATAAAAAAGTTTGGCAGTGTTCCTTCTGTTTCTGTTATGTGGAACAATTTGAGGAGTATAGCTAATATCTCTTCTTTGAAGTTCTGCACTGAAACCATCCAGACCTGGACATTTTTGGTTAAGAGGTTATTGGTGACTGTTTCTATTTTCTTACAGGTTATAGGTCTATTTAAATTGTTCATCTGACCTTGATTTAATTTTGGTATGTGGTCCCTATCCAAAAAAAAATTGTCCATTTCTTTTTCATTTTCTAATTTTGTGGAGTACAGGTTTTCAAAGTATAACCTAATGACTCTCTGGCTTCCCGTGGTATCTGTTGTTATGTCCCCCTTTTCATTTCCGATTTTGTTAATTTAGAGTTGGAAGGGCTTTCAGTACATAATGTAACATAAGTCCTGAGTTTATTACTCACAGTACTTATATACCCTAATCAGAAGGGGAGCAGGCACAAGACTTCCATAATACAAAGAACAAGCAAGTGCAATTACCTCCTTACATTTTAAAAATACCTAGTCGCCATGCCCTAAGTCAAACATCCTGTTGTCTGGCCTTTGAGGAGCAAAGGATCCAATAGCCACACATTTTGTCAAAGCATCCCGTTGTTAATCCTTGAGGAACAAAAGTAGGTTTGAACTCTCTGACCTCTAGGCTAGATGGAATGAATCAATGAACATGGGCTCTCACAGTTTACTAAGAATTTTGTTCCAAAACTTAATCATGCCTCCACCAACTCAAGCATTCTATTGTGTCTTTCCCCTTTGATGGCTACATGGAATCTTGCCACTCTGCCTTCTTTCTCCCAGCATTCAGTTTAGTTTTCCCCTGCCTAGCTTTGTTCTGCCCTGCTATAGGTCCAAGGCAGTTTCTTTATTCATTAACCAATAAAAGTAACACATAAACAGAAGAACTTCCCAAACCATGATAGGGATGCAATAGTAGACATAATAGATACAAGATTGATAGCCTAGAATATAATCATTGGATGATCAAATAATCACATATATTTAAAGTTGCAATAAATATTAGGTGCTAAAAGTTTACTTTAGAAGTACAGTACTTTGACAAGGAGACAAGAACAGGCTTCTTTCAGATAATGATGTTTAAGATAAAATCCAAATGATGCTGGGAGTTACATAAGAAAGTGAAGATGGGCAGTTTTAGGTTGAGAGAATTGTATCTTTAGGGATAATGTGAAAAGGAGCATGGGAAATATTATGCAGCAGAAGATAGCCAGCAAGAGCTGAGTAGAGAAGAAAAGAATGCAAGGCACAAGAAGGGAGCTTGGCCAGAGTGAGTCCAGCCTGTTCTTTGTAGGCTCTGTTAAGGGTCCTGGTCTTTGTGACATGCAAAAGGGGAAATCATGGATATTGGTGGATATGGCAGCAGGCTAATGGGGTTGTGGTCACATTTTCAGACTCATTTTCCCCGGGCATGACAACATGGGTTGTGGATAGACTGATTATACCAGAGGCAGATTGTCTAGTACTTTTAACTAGCATAATAGTTATAGAAAGAAATAGACAAGGTTGAATAATATTAGAGGTGAAAGAGGCAACTTTTAGTGATATTGTATTCAATATATTGGGGAATGAGATGATGTCAAAGTTTCTAGAACATACAATGGACCAGAGATGACCACTGAGGTAGAGAGAAAGGAATTGTAGTCACAGAATTAGATTGTTTTTAAGTTAATCGCTCCAAATAAAGTTTTTAAAACTCCTGAGTGGGAGCAGAAGCCCACTCAAAGTAACTTAAAAAAGACTAAACGGATGCAGTAGGATATATATATATATATATATATATATATATGTGTGTGTGTGTGTGTGTGTGTGTGCATATGTGTATATGTGAATGCACATATATGTATATGAGTATATATATATGACAGTAACTAAAAAAGAATATATGGTGAATTTGAGAGGGAGTCAAGGGGGACATGGCAGTGTTTGAGGGGTCAGAAAATGATGTAGGTAAATGCATGAAATTCTCAAAAATTTTAAGTTAAAATAAAATATTTAAAGTAACTCTTTAGGTCCTCTCACATAAGCTATATTAGAAGAACCAGGAGAAAATAAAAATTTGGGAACAGAAGGTTCTTCCTGTGGCTGTCAGGCTTTGCCTTAATGTCTTCTCTCTAATCTGTGTCACATTCCTTTATTGTTGCTTTTCTGATTAATTTTTGCCAGCTCTGTTTGTATAGGTTTCACTAGAACCACGCAACTCGCTGCCTATAGCTTCTGTATCCCAGTTCAGAGAGAGGCAGTAGGGTTAGGAAAAGTGTTTCCTGCTCTGATAAGCTGGACTGTTTGCTGAACAATCAGTGCTTGTTTTTTCTTTTCTCTTTTCTTTTCCCCTTCCTTCCTTCCTTCCTTCCTTCCTTCCTTCCTTCCTTCCTTCCTTCCTTCCTTCCTTCCTTCCTTTCTTTTTTTTCTTTTTTAAATGGTTTCTCTTTGTAACAGCCCTGGATAACCTGGAACTTACTTTGTAGACCAGGCTGGCCTCAAACTCACAGAGATCCACCTGCTTTGCCTCCTGAGTACTGGTATTAAAGTCATGTGTCACCACTTTCTGACCAGGACAGTGATTTCTAAGTCTGTCTGTCTTTCTTTCTTTCTTCCTTTCTTTCTTTCTTTTCTGAGACAGGGTTTCTCCTTGGAGCCTGTCCTGGAAACTAGCTCTTGTAGACCAGGTTGGCCTCGAACTCAGAGATCCACCTGCCTCTGTTTTCTGATTGCTGGGATTAAAGGAGTGCGTCACCATCACCCGGCTAGTTTCTAAGTCTTAAGAATTGTTGATTATATTTTAAAAATTCAGAGCTCAAGTCCACCTCCAGAAAAAAACAAGTCAGTAGGTTTGTAGAAGGGAATATTTATTTATTAAAAAAAGTGACACAACATGTATTTGACACAGTTAGTCCTTGGCCCATCCTTTGATGTTCTAGACTATGGAAATACCCAGAAATCTCTGGCTTGAACTCTGGCACTGAACTCCTTTTGGATACTGACCCTTTATTTCTTCATTTATATAATGGGTCAGCTGTCTTTCATTCAAAGGCAAATCTGAGGGCTTTCTACAATGATCTCTATCTGTTGCAAAGAGAAGCTTCTTTGATGAGAGGTGAGAATTCAATTTACCTGGAAGTATAAAAATAACTATTTAGAATACTGTTAGGAATTATGATGGTTTAGTAAAGTGGCAGTGGTTAGATTCTCTGACACCCCCAAGATCAATGACCTTATTAGTCTTGGGTTGTTGATTAAGTTTCTGGCATCAGGCATGATATCCCTCTTGTTGAGTAGGCCTTAAGTCCATTTGGAGAGCTACTGGTTACTGCCAAGCATGAATGCCTCTATTGTACTCTAGAGTTATTGTGCCACACAGGTCATTGTTGTGGTTCCTGGGCATTGTGTGTGTGTGTGTGTGTGTGTGTGAATGTGTATGTCTGTGTCACAAGTGTAAAACAACAGTTAAATAAAAGAAGGCTGTAAATTTGAGAGAGAACAAGAGGGGTTCGTGGAGGGAGGAAATAGAAGAGAGAAAATGATAATGTATTATTATTTCTAAAACTAAAAATACTGTTTAAAAAGTAAATCTGAAGGCTAATAAGATGACTTTGGAAATAAGCTTGGACTTCTCTTTCCTAGAGTCATAAATATGAATGATGACTTTAATATGCATATATATCTAGGCAGCTTCTGTAATACTTGGATTACAAGATCTTCCTGTAGTTACCCTTTCTTGATGATCACCTCAAAATGAACAAGCTCTCATCAGTATTTTATTGTCTACATTTAGGGATTGAAATTGTAGCTCTTAAATCACTGGAACTTGTCCCTCCTAAAGTTCTCTCAAGGAGAATGGAAGGAAGTTCTTAGAAAGTCAAACAAAATGCTGTCTATAACTTTCTGGCTTTTAAAAACAAGCATTTCTGATCTCTGAGGAGTGCCTCCCAATATGTCAGCTCCATTATACATATTGTTTAATTGCAACAGGGCCCACCTTCAAGGCCAGTGGAATATCAGTGTGAGGGGTCTCCGGAATGGTAATCACCTAGAGCCTTGAACAAGTGTGTCCCTGTGATTTCACTCCAGGTTGTCATTTCTTCTTACTTTTGGTCACTGTGATGAGGATGCAGGTCTATCACCTCTATGAAAATTCTGCCTTGAGCTAAGAATGATTCTTGTTTGCTAAGTACGGGAATGTCCCCGGAATTCTGCATCTTAAGGACTAGCTCTCTGAGACTTTCATTTACTAGAATTTCCCCAAAGCTCTTTTCTTATTGTTGTTGAAATCTCTCCTCTTTTCTGATTCATGTTCTACCACACGATGGTTATCATGGAGTTCCTGCACTGGCTCTTCTTTGTTTGGTGATTTCTATAGTCCTTCTCACTGTAGGTCAACTCAACATCTCCCTTTCTCTAGCTAACATGCACCTGCAGGGGATCTCACCCACCTCTCCTCAGTCATGGACTTTCCCTTGAGCTAATGTTTTCAGCAACATATGGAAGTTTTCCTTTATCTGTCATATGGGCAACTGACATCTAACAGGAGAAAATTTGGGCTTGTTGTATTCTTTGCCCGCCCTAATCCTTACTTTCTATTATTTATCTACTCAAGGTATCAGTATCCACTGAAAACATGGCTGTCTTTCTTCATTTCTGTTAGCTCTTCTCAGTATCCCCTTTGATGGCCAAGTTTAGACTCTAGATATGGATTACTACTATATTCCAGTTCCTCTCTTTCCAATCACCCTTTGTTTCAATTCCAGAGTAATGTCACCATCACAGTTACTGTCACAAAATGCAAACCTATGTATGTCTATTTAGAACTTTTGATGTCTGTTGTGCCTTAACTGCATTCTGATACATTTTATACAATAATATAAAATCCATTATTCAGCAGAACTTAATAACTTTTTTTTTTACAGTTTGGCATCATCTATCATTTCTAGCTTCAAGCAATGATTTCTCTCTTATAACATGGTTTTGAGTGATGATTATTTTATTGCAGTAGTTTTAATGAGAATGACCCTCATAGACTTGAATACTTGGTCCCTAGTAGGTAGAATTATTTGGGAAGGATTAGGAAATGTGACCTTGTTGGAGGGCTTTGAGATTTTGAGGTTTCAAGTACCCATGTCATCCCCAGTTAGCACTCTCTGCTTCATAATCATGTCTCAAGCTGTGCGCTCTCAGTGACTGCTCTGGTGCCATGCTTGCCTGCCTGCCCCCATGCTCCCTGCCATGATGGTCACAGACTCTCCCCCTCTGACTCCATAAGCTGCAAATTAAATCCTTTCTTTTGTAAGTTGCCTTGGTCGTGGTGTTTTATCACAACAATATAAACATGAATAAGGCATTTACTTCTGATAGGACTCTCATTCTCAGACAGAGAAGCACAAGCAAGATAGTATTATTAGATTTGAACATGAAGAAAGTGATACTAAGAAAAGTTTTATGGCTTGTCCAAGCTTAGGTAAGCAGGTAGAAGAGGATCACCACTCTGCTTAGTCATGCTGTCACGTTCTTTCCTTTTGTTTTAAAGTTTTTATTTAAAAGTTCTTTTTGCATTTTACATATCAACCACAGTTTCCCCTCACCCCTCCTCCCTTTACCCCTAACCTTCTCCTACCCACTCCTCCCCATGGGAAGGCAACAAAGTCTGGCTGCCAAGTTGAGGCAAGGCCAAGCCCCACCTCCTGTGTCAAGGCTGAGCAAGGTATCCTGTAGTGAATAGGCTCCAAAAAGTCAGTTCATACACTAGGAATAAATCCTGGTTCCGCTGCCAGTGGCCCCACAGTTACAGAATT